>NC_141604.1:24369231-24699440 GCF_047967505.1 Dipteris shenzhenensis
ACACAAAATCAGAATACTTGCTTATAGAATGAAGAAGAAAGAGGTCCTTAAGTAGGCACCTCATACAAGGTCACTGACATCACTGATGACCTCAAAACTCCACAATCATCTCCTCAATCTGCTCCTAGATTCACTCAATCATCCTATGTGGCTTTTCCACCACCTAACTGTGCTTGTGGGCACCTAACTGTGCCTCTAGCACTCACACATAGAAACATAAGTTGTGCCTGAGGCATACACCTTGAGATATCCCAACAAACCCCCCCTCAAGGAAATGCCTCAGGCTATGTCAAGGATACATCTAGTCTCATAGTTTCTCATGCCATCTCATGGTGGTCAAGGATAAATCTATGGCTAGGTTCTCATGCTAGCAAGGGTTCCCTTGGGTGTAAGGTAAACAGAAAGGGATACAAACAGACCTTCCAATGGTTATCTCCCCTACATGTACATGCACACAATGTCTGCAGGAGGTACCATGGAACAAAACATACACATGGCCTACATCATAAGGTGACCAGAGGTGTTTACAAAACACACACAACACAATAGTTTATTTTCATTCATTTTGGAGGACTATCCAGGCTGAGTACCTTGACATAAAAAGAGAGATCTGGAGCATACATAGAGATGATTAAAATGCATAATCTTCATGGGATGCCTCATCTTGTGGAGGCAGAATATCCATGTCAAGGCAAGGTCTTACCACATGGGCAGTGTCTAGTGCCTTATAAGATGGTACTATGATAGAACAAGTGGATCTGAAAGTCATATCCTTCAAGAGAATAATTATCTTGTCATCTCCATAGTTGTGTAGAGAAGCATATCTTAGGTATCTGACCTTCATCTTTTTCTTATACTTGGAGTCAAATAAAAGTGACATGAGAGGGTAGATCTCTGTAGTTGCTTCCTTTTTGGCAACCATTGTTTTGGCAATCTTCAACAAGGAAGTCAGGTTGACATTTTCATCCTTTGTAGCATAACAAGACATTGCTTGATGTTTTGGCTTTTCACATATTTGGCATAAGCAAGCCATGAGAGGCTCTAACCCAAGTATTGGGTAGTGTCTTCTCTCTTACAAGGCAAAAAGAACTGAAATACTTCCAAAGTATAGGCACTTGATGTAGCAAATAGTAGTGACTAGTTTTCAAACAATGATGCTACTTTTTGCATGCTTCATAGAAGTGGATGAAATAAACACTTTCCAATCACAACCAGGTCTAGCAAGTCAAAACAAAACTGAAGCAATACTTGTAGTGAAGTTATTGAAAACTTCAAAAGACCAGAAATGCTAGAGTAGCATTTTATGTAGCATCATTTTCAAAGGTATGTCAAAACTGTCAAAACTAGAGAGCTGAACTTGGAGGGCTCATATCACACTCTTCAAAGCAAAAGAAAAGGGGCTTTCTGAGGCAAAAGAAAGCTGGTATACCACAGTAGATCCTCTGGGAAGAAGAGGCGAAAATATGCGTCAGGTCGCCTTCACCTTCTTGAACAAAGTCGACTGGTTTTTCTCTGTTTTCTCCTTCAATATGCAGCCATTGCTGCTCAGATTTCAGCACAAGGTAGCTCTAGGATGGAGAAGCTTGTCCTAGAAGGAATTAGACAAAGACAGAGCAGGCGCAGAGAAATTGCAGCAGAGAACTTCGACGATCTTCCTGTAATGGCGACGAGCAGATGCAATGATTCGTCGATTCCTTGCAGCCAGGAGTTCGCCCCAACTAGGTGGATCTTCAGCTGGAAGGGCATGGGAAATGGGTGAGAATTGGAGGAGAACAAGCTCAAGCAAATTTTTGGAAGAAGAGGGAGAGATGGTGAAGAAGAAGAAGAGGAAGAAGATGATGATGTGGCAGAAATGGGCTCAAGGGGGATCAAATGGCTCTGATACCATGTTGGAAAGCTGAAAGGAAAGCAAAGAGTAGAGTGGACACAAAATCAGAATACTTGTTTATAGAATGAAGAAGAAAGAGGTCCTTAAGTAGGCACCTCATACAAGGTCACTGACATCACTGATGAGCTCAAAGCTCCACAATCATCTCCTCAATCTGCTCCTAGATTCACTCAATCATCCTATGTGGCTTTTCCACCACCTAACTGTGCTTGTGGGCACCTAACTGTGCCTCTAGCACTCACACATAGAAACATAAGGTGTGCCTGAGGCATACACCTTGAGATATCCCAACAAAGTGGTCTAGCTATCATGGCCTACCGCAATATAAATCTTCTATAATAGCCGGCATGTCCCATAAAGACCTGTATACCTTTGGAATTTGTAGGAGGAGGCAATTCCATGATGATTTTGATTTTGTCCATGTCAGTTGTGATCCCAATGTTGAGAGACGATGTGTCCCAAAACCACTCCGTGGGTGACCATGAACTGACATTTTGTTGGATTTAGGGAAATGCCATACTCCCTACATTTGATTAGTACTTCTTCAAGACATTTGAAGTGTTCTTGTTTGTTTGAATGGATGCACAAATCATCCAAGAACACCTAGAAAAACTTATTCAGAAATGACTTGAAAGCTGTGAACATGACACGCTGGAATGTGGCCGGGGCATTACAAAGGCCGAATGGCATGACTCTATATGCAAAAATACCCCATTTTGTAGCAAATGCTATTTTTTATTGGTCTTGAGGAGCAATTTGCACTTGGTTATAGCCAGTGAAGCCATCCAAGAAGCTATATATTTTGGATCCTGCCACCTTTTCCAACACTGTTTCTATTACGGATAGGGGATAGTGATCTCTAATTGAAGCGGCATTCACATTTTTTAAGTTTATGCATATTCTGAGCTTCTTGTTGCATTTAGGTACAATGACAATGGGTGAAACCCAATCGGTGTGCTCTATCTCATAGATGAATCTGGCATCTAGGAGTTTTTCTAGCTCGTCATAAACCATGGTGCCATATTTAGGATTTGTGCGATAAGGTCCACATATCTTAGGGTGAGCAGCTTCCCTTATAGGTATCATGTGTACTGCCACTTCTAGTGAAATTCCTTTCATCTCTTTGTATGACCATGCTAGGCAATCACGATATTCCATTAGGAGTCCTTTGAGTCTGGTTTCATCTTCTTGACGAAGCTGTTTCCCAATGAAAACCAATTTTGCTTCCTCCCCTTCAAGGGCAAGGTTTATTGTGCATGTTTTTGCTGGTCCCTCATAGATTGGAGTTTCTCCAATGCTATTAGTTTCTTGAACTTTAGATTCTCTGAGTGGTCTTGGCATTGCTATTGGAGCACTGCCACTTGTATAATTCTTAAAGTATTCCAACACTTCTCGAAGATCGACCTCTGATGGAGTTGAACTAGCCTGACATGTGTCATGTGTACTGGGTGGCATAGTTGCATTTATTAATTTATTAGGCTCTTCTTTTCTTTCTTTTTCTGAAGTTGCTTGTCATCCGCACATGTGGCTTATATTTTCGAAATTTCTTACGTTGGAAACTGTGGGGTAACTTTTCCATTGGTAAGGTGTTTCCAAGGGTTCAGGTGTTGCACATACTCCTTCTAGTCCCTCAGGGGACCATTCAAGAGGCGGTGGTTTTGATTTTAAGGGAGCTACTTTGCAAGGTACAATTCGACAATCCTTGTTTGGACTCGTTCGAATTCATTGAAGTGCTCGGCCTTGGCTTTTCTGCGATTTCCTCCTTCAGCTTTCTTGCGAGATCTTCTACTATTATTCAACTGCAGAGGTTCAACTTTTGGGAGCTTGACTGCCATTAGGGCATGCAGAATGGCTAGGTCATTATCAAAGATTTGATCTTCAATTTCAGCATTCGCAGCCTCTGTTTCAAGGTCCCAAGGAAAATTTGAGTCATCATTGGTATGGGTACCTTCTTCAGGTTCATTATCCCACTCGAGGTCAACCATAGAGAATGGCATCTCTAGATCGATTGGTTCTTCATGTGTCGATGGAGGATCAACCTGTAGTGCATTAGCATCTATCTATGAGAAGATGGGGTCTAATGAATGGCAATTGTCAATGGTTGCCAATGTCTATATCCAATTATTGACATTGCTTTGTGAGTCACCTGCTATGGCATGCTGGTGCAAGGGAGCTGATTTGCTTGAGATTGTCATGGAAGATGTGTCATCCAATGCTCTAAGAACAATTGGTTTAATAGCTCCTGTCCCCACATTCACCCTGACTGCAGTGTCTCGATTCTAGATTGTTAGTTTATCAATTCCCTAGTCATGGAGGACTGGTGCTTCCCGTAACCAAGGACGTCCCAGTAAGATTTGATAGGATTTTTTTGGGAGATCCAAGATTGTGAATTAAAGGGAAAAGCGAAATCCCGAGATCTTTGTGGCCATGCCATTCACTATTCCCAAGGGTTTTGCCCATGAATCATTGGCAAGGCATATGTTGAAATTAGCCTTTTGCATTGGTGGGAGACCCCATTCTTCGTAGAGATCCTTTGATAGGACATTGACACCTGCTCCACCATCCACTATGGCTTGGACTTCATTATATGCCTTGCAGATCAAAGGCACAGTAATGTTGCGTATGTCATCTCTCTCACCCATTCGCACAAGGATATCTTCAATGTCATTCATAGGTGGAGCGGGATTTGCGAGTTCAACCCATCCTTTGAAACTCTCCCAGAGATTGGGACAATTCTGTAAGAGAATTCCAATGGGAATCGACACAGGGCAACTTAGGATGCTAGAGAGTGCGGCTCCTTCAAGTTGACATGGCTATATATTCTGTTGTGGAGTCTGTTGTTGGAATAAAGGCTTGAGTACAGTATCAATACTTTGTGGAGCCAAGTCATGGATTGGGTCGTGAGCTTGTTTCTCAGCCTCAAATTAAGTTTGTTCATTTTGGACCCATTGCTGAAGTACGTGAAAACAAGCCTTCTCCACCTCTGCATTCGGGTATGAAGCTTCTTTTATTTGAGGCTCGGAAGTTGATGTGGATGAGCTCGGCTGCTCATTGCTTGGAGAGGTGGAGGCACTTATGCTTTCTTTTTCAGAAGTCGCTTTGGTTGGATTGGAATGTTAGGGTCCTTAGTGGCCTCTTTTTGTTGGCGTGTAATTACATTGACAGGTTGTGACTTTACACTTGCCGGACCCAGACTTTGATGGTCCACCCCAATGATGCCGATGGGGACATCAAGCTTAACCTTTGTTTGTTCTGGGATCTTATTTTTCATGGGACAATCCATATAGGCATGTCCTATGCCACAATCTCTATAGAGCGGTTGGAAAGTGGCTGGGCTACCACGATGAAGGCACTCTGTGATCCGATGATTTTCTCCACAACCGTAACACTTGATTAGTGCTCGAAATGTGTTGGGTCGTACTTGATTTGCATAAACTGGTATGAGACCCTCTGCATCTTCTACATAGTACACTGGGTACTCTGCTTCATACTCAAATAGCGAGTCTACTTCCTCAGCTTGTAATTGATGTATGGGAACTGCCTGAGGAGCTAGATTTAGTGCTCTTGGATACGGACGTGGATTCGGATTCCTGAGTAGTTGTGGGACTTGTGTTTGCATGGGAACAAGATTTAGCCTCGGAGCTGGGGACGCTTGTGCGAGTGCCGATTGCTTGTAAACTGGCATGGGTGCCGCTTGGTATTGTGGAGGTCGAGGTGGATTATTGCGCATGTTGAAGATGCAACTGTTCTCATCATGGCCGCCGACGACGCAAATATGGCACCACAACCATGGTGGTGGATTTGCTTGTGCAGTGATGTTGACTCTTAGGATTGGGTACTCATTTGCTGTATGATTTGCCAAGCAGTGTGGACACCAGACATTTTCTCGCCGTGGATATATTTGAGTTGGCGGCTGAGACAAGTGGAGTTTTTGATCCATGGCTTGCATCATGTCTTCTTTCAGCTTCATGGTCATGGCCTCTAGGTGATCTTCATTGGATGTTTCGGCAGTGTCCTTTGATTTATCCTTTTTCGAGTGCTTATCTCATGTATTTGATATGCCGTCATCACTGCTAGTGTCTGAGTCAGTCATGCCATCCTCGATGTCAATGGCTGTCGCATGAGCAGCACTGAATGTTTCATAGCTACTTATCTTTTTCATATCCTTGCAGATTTTCTTTCTTAGACTTGCTATGAACCATGCTGTGAGATACTTTGCATCTAGGCGTGAGTCACATTTGGCGATCAATCTCTTCATCTTTCCCAGGTATGTGCGTACATCTTCTCTCCGGCCTTGTTCGATCTTGCTGAATTGGAGAGCGGGATTTTGTCTTGTAGCCTCTCCGTTTGAAAGCGTCGTTTGAATTCAGTTTAAAGTAGGTCCCATGTGGCATGTTCTTCCACAAGAAGGTCGAGGTACCATTCTAATGCTTCATCAGTTAAGGCCATTGGAAACCAAGCCACCTTGGTTTCATGGGATTGATCACCACCTACTCGACATGCGGCATCAAAATGCTAGAGGAAGCGGGCTGGGTCTCCCCTACTAGTATATTTGAAAAGTTCCAGTTTTTCCAAGGGACGTCAGCCGTAATTGTTGTTATCTCTTCGATGGAAGAAGTTGTTAGCATCTGCATCAAGCTCGATATCACCATCATGGTCATGACGGCATCCAGCCATGTTGGGGCATGGAGGAGCTAAAGGGAGTTGTTGAATCTCAGGGAGGGATTCGGGATAGAGGATTGGCGGTGGCGGTTGTTGCAGTGGAGATATATGCGGATGTGGCGAGCATTGGAGTTGAGGCTGTTGGCCGGAACATAGTGTTGAGATATCAAGCTCTACCCCCGATACATCTCCTGGATGACTATCATTTATGTCACCGCCTATGTTAGTTGTACTCGTGGTGTAGTTAGACTACCACGTATGTTTTTGGTTTGGGTTCACATATAAACCACGTATTCTAGGGTTTGACATATAGGGTATTTCCCTCTTCTATTGTATTATTGTTGTTGTGTGCAAAAGTGAAGAAAGGCTTCACCCTCCAACCTTGTGTCCTCTCTCTTTTGTGTGTTGTGAAGAAAGCTGAACTTGAGTCTCCTATCTCTCTCTCTTATTCTTTACATGGTATCAGAGCCTTGTTCGTGGTAAGGAGCTTAAGAAAGCAAGCCAAGTTTGTGGTGTCCTGGTAAGAGGACCAGCGTTGCCTTCCTATTTCGAGCTTGGGAGCAAATCTCTGCAGGTAGCACAGCCAGAAGTGCAGGAGTGCACTGTTACAAATTGAGAGGCCCTTCGCGGTGTGGCGAGAGCGCAGTATATTTGCAGAGGTTTTTTGTCCTTCGTCTGCCCCTGTGAGGTTTTTTGCAGAAGTTTTGCTATTTGCCCTTGTGAGGCATTTGCTGTGTTTACAGGTTGCTGTTGCAATTCGTGATTTGTAAAATGTCTGAGAATCTGTCTACCATTGTCAGTGAGAAGCTTGACAAGAACAACTTCCAAGCATGGAAGTTCAGGATGACAAACTTCCTTATGGGAAAGGGAGTTTGGGTTTACATCAGTGGTGAAACTGCAGAACCAGTTTTGGGTACTGCTCCCACTCCTGCTGAATTGAAGGCCTTTAAAGAATGGCATGAAAAAGCCAGAAAATGCCTGTATTGGCTGTCTCTTAGCATTTCAGATTCTATGATTGTGCATATACAGGATGTAGAGACACCTAAGGAGGCATGGGATACATTGGTGAAGCTGTATAGCACAAATACCAAAGCACGAAAGATGCAGCTAAAGCAGGAGTTGCACAATGTGTGCAAAGGAAAAATCTGAATATAAATGAGTATTCCCTGAAGGTGAAAGGCCTTGCAGATTCTCTTGCCTCCATTGGAGCACCTGTTGATGATGAGGACTTAGTGTCCGTGACCTTGAATGGTCTTGGAAAAGATTATGCACAGTTTCGGACATCCATTGGAGTCCGTGAAACATTTCCTGATTTTCAGGAACTTATTGCTCTCTTGCTGAGTGAAGAGCAAAGGAATGGTGGTTCAGCCACCTCAACTTCTCAAGAGACTGCTTTCTACTCGAATACAGGTAGAGGCAGGGGTAGAGGAAGAGGCCGTTTTGGTGGCCGTGCAAGAAATCAGAACCAACAGCAACAACAGGAAAACCAGTCCTATGGAGAAGGACGTGGTAGTTCTAGAGGCAGGGGGAGCCACAGAGGCTGTGGTTCATGGCAAAGGAACCAGCAAGTAAATAGCAGCACAGAATGCTATTATTGTGGAAAGCCTGGACACAAGGAGAATACATGCTATAAAAAGCAGAATGACATCAAAAGTGGGAAGTTGCAGCAAAGCAACTATGCATCATCAAGTGGGCATGGTGACGACAGAAATGAGCACCTTTTTGTGATGCAGCATATGGTTAACTCCATGTCAGGAGATGCTGCAGCTTGCAATGATGTTTGGTATGTTGATTCAGGTGCCTCTAACCACATGACCAGTCATGGTTAGTAGTTTCATGATGTTAGAAATTTGGATAAGCCGGGTTATGTTGAAACAGGTGATGATACTGCGCACCCAATTACGCAGGTTGGTAAAGTGCCATTGGCTATGCAGGATGGCAAAACGAAGTACTTGCAGATGTACTTCATGTTCCAAAAATCACTAAGAACCTGGTTTCAGTTGGCCAGATGGTTGAGCAAGGTCTGCAGGTTAGATTTAATCCTGATGGATGCTTTGTTGAGGACTTGAAAAATAAGTGCCGCTTGGTTGCGAAAGGCAACAAAAATGGCAGAATGTTCACCTTGGATGTTGATATGCCTGAGGTGAAAGCTGCTATGTTTGCGCATGTATGTTTGCGCATGGGAGAGGTGTCATTGCAGATATTGAGATATGGCACAAGCGCATTGGGCACGTGAATAGACAAAGGCTGAAATCTATGCAAACGAAAAACATTGTTGCAGGTTTGCCTAAATTCAGAGTTGAGGGAATGCAAAAGGTATGTGAAGCATGCCAAATGGGTAAGCAGGCCAGACATGCATTTCCCAAAAATGCTAAGGTGAGCAGAAGACCTTTGGAAGTGATCCATTCAGATGTTTGGACAACCAAAACTACTTCTATTGGTGGATGCCATTATTATGTGATGTTTATTGATGACTACACTAGGAAGGTGTGGATTTATTTTATGAAGCACAAAAGTGAAGTGTTCAGCCATTTCAAGGCTTTTAAGGCCATGGTTGAAAAAGAGAAAGGTGTGCATATTAAAGTGCTAAGATCTGATGGAGGGGGAGAGTACTTTTCAAGGCTTTTAAGGCCATGGTTGAAAAAGAGAAAGGTGTGCATATTAAAGTGCTAAGATCTGATGGAGGGTTCAGTTTGGGTCCCAAACGGATGAATTACGAGGGGGTAAAGGAGGGGTAAAATATTAGTTTTGTTGAGGATGTGTCCTTAGGATGGTGCGAATGGTTTTTAGGTCCAACTGATGGGTTGAAACCAAGTGGCTCTAGCTAAGGAAACTAACCTAGATCCTCCCAGTTACTGTAACTGGAAGGTTTGACTAACTGTAGTTACTAACTAAAGAGTTAGGCTAACCTAATTGAGGATAATCCTAACCGAACCTAATCTAACTAACTGAGGGTTAACTAAACTAACCTAACTTCAATTACTACTAACCTAAGCTACGTGAACTAATTTGACCATGGTTGACTAACTAACCTAGTTATCCTAACCTAACCTAACTGTAGTTATACTAATCGAACTAAGGTTAAAGCTAACCCTAGGGTTAGTTTTAGGGTTTTTTTTTCTGTGGGGGGGCTTTCCAACGGCGGCGCCCGGGAAGGGGGAGTGGTTTTTCGCACAAGGGGGGCTTTGCGCATAGGGGGAGGGTTTATGTAGGGTGGATAATGGGAGAGGAGGCGGGGGGTGAGGGGGTGCGGCGCCCGGGAAGGGGGGGTGGTTTTTTGCACAAGGGGGGGTTGCACATGGGGCGTTGCGCGGAGGGGAAGGGTTTGCGCAGGGTAGGTAATGGGAGAGGGAGCAAGGATGGGAGTGTGTGGTGTGAAGATTGTGGGAGAGAGGGAAGGAGTCTCACTTGCGGCTTTCTCACATGCACAATGGGGGAATACACACAAAGGTGGAAGCTGAAAAACAGTTTTCCTCTTCTTAGTTGTGAAAGCCAAAAGAACTTTAGTACAAAGAAAATAGAACAACCCTATATGTGGGTCTCAAAGCAAACTCAACTAACTAAGGTGGCATACTAACTGAGCCACAAACTAGAGTAGATAAGGATAGCTGTCATCCAGCTATTATTCGTGGGCGGTGTACCAACTGCATCTCCAGCTAACAAGTCGGTGACATAAATACACAACGGTCACCCTGGCATATCGCGAGTGGAGCTCGATATCTCAACACTCCCCCTTGAGCTCAATCCCAATTCCTGCACACCAAGCAGATCTCTGAACTTGCGCAGCTTCTCTGCGCCCAATGCTTTCGTGAATATGTCAGCTACCTGATCCTCTGTGCTGACATAAACTAGATCAATAAGACCGAGTAAAACCTTCTCCCGCACATAGTGATAATACACCTCAATGTGCTTTGTTCTGGCATGAAAGACTGGGTTCTTTGCCAAGTGTATACTGCTTATGTTGTCACAATAAATGACAACTGGCCCATCTGTAGACTGATGCATATCATAGAGTAGCTTATGCAACCAAGCTACCTCACATGCAGCCATTGCTGCACCCCTGTACTCAGCCTCTGTGCTCGACAAGGCAACTGTAGGCTGTTTCTTGCTGCTCCAAGTGATTGCAGCACTCCCAAAAGAGAACATATATCCACTGGTAGATCGTCTATCAGAAACACTACCAGCCCAATCAGCATCAGTGTATCCATGCAACTGTATCTGAACCCTAGCCTCATAAAATAGTCCATACTGCAATGTGGACTTCACATACCTAAGTATGCGTCTAGCCGCATCCAAATGCGGTTTTCTTGGAGCCTGCATAAATTGACTTACCAACCCAACAGCATAGCTCAAATCTGGCCTGGTAATAGTCACGTAAATCAAACTTCCTACTATGCGTCTGTACATAGTAGGGTCTTCTAGAAGCTCACCTGCATCTGCGCTCAGCTTCACATTCTGCTCCAAAGGAACTGAAATAGGCTTACAGCTTGTCATCCCATATTTGGACAGCATGTCCAATCCATACTGCCTCTGCAAGAGCTGTATCCCACTTGGTGATCTAATCACCTCAATGCCCAAGAAATAACGCAGCTGTATCCTGCCCTTCTTTCCTTTTGCTATCAAGCGACCATTATTTTTCATATCCTCAACAAAGCATCCATGAGGATTAAATCTGACCTGCAAGCCCTCCTCAACCATCTGACCAACAGAAACCAGGTTCTTGGTGATGTTTGGGACATGAAATACATCAGACAAGTATTTCTTTTTCCCATCCTGCATAGACAAAGGAATTTTGCCAATCTGCACAATAGGATGTGCAGTATCATCACCAGTCTCCACAAATCCTGGTTTTTTCATTTTTCTTGCATCCTGCATCCATTCAGCGTGACTTGTCATGTGGTTTGACGCACCCGAGTCAACATACCACACATCATTGCTTTCTTCTGCACTTGTTACAGAATTTGTCATATGCTGCACCATAAACAAATGCTCATTTCTGTCATCGCCCTGTCTACTAGAGGATGCATAATTGCCTTGCTGCAATTTTTCACTCATAATGTCATTCTGCTTTTTGTAGCAGTCTTTAGCCATATGATCCATTTTGCCACAATAGTAGCATTCAACATTGCTGTTTGCATTTTGGCTTCTCTGCCATCCACCACGGCCTCTTTGGCTCCCCCTGCCTCTAAAGTTACCACGTCCTCCTGCATAGGACTGGTTTTCTTGCGTTTGCTACATATTCTGATTTCTACCACGGCCTGCAAATCGGCCTCCTCTACCTCTGCCTCTACCTCTGCCAGCATTTGAGTAGAAGATAGTTTCTTTTGAAGTTCCTGCTGAAGAAGATGCACCCCCATTTCTCTGCTCTTCAGAAATTAGAAAAGCAATCAACTCCTCAAAATCAGGAAAGTTTTTACGGACGGCAATGGATATCCGGAACTGTGCATAATCCTTTCCTAGACCATTCAAGGTCACAGAAACCAAATCATCATCATCCACTGGCGACCCAATGGAAGCAAGTGCATCTGCAATTTTCTTCACTTTCATGTGGTAGTCATTTATGCTCAAATGTTCTCTGCACATTGTGCAACTCCTGTTTGAGTTGCATTTTCCTGGCTTGCGTATTTGTGCTATACATTTTTGCCAAAGTATCCCATGCCCCCTTTGGCATATTTGCATCCTGAATATGCACAATCATGGAGTCTGAAATACTGATAGACAGCCAGTACATAACTTTCATGGCTCTCTCATGCCATCCTTTGAATGCCTGCATTTCCTGTTGACTGGGAACATTAGGAAGAACAGGTTCTTCATTTCCTGTAATGAATTCCCAATAGCCTTTTCCCATCAAGAAATTCGTCATTCTAAACTTCCATGCCTGGAAGTTATTCTTGTCAAGCTTTTCAGTGACAATCTGTGAAAGAGAATCAGATGCCATTACAGAACACTGCAAAATATTCTGTCACTGCAAAAAACATAGCTTTTGCCTCACACGGGCAGATCTGCAAAACTGACGAAAGTAGTATTTCACCACACAGTCACTTTCTAGTGACGATTTTGCATCAACAGGCAACATGCATGAATCTGCAACTCCCAATATCTTTGCACATAGGCATACGATGCAATTTCTGTGGCACCTTTCCACCGACTAGCCGCGCAGTGGTCGCACAGCAAAAAACAGGGTCTTTTTCTAAGTGCCTGCGAAGAACTTCCGCCTTCAAAACGGGCCCCGAAACGGCCTCAAATCAGAAAAATAAAGTCACTAAGGGCTTCGCCCACTCTCGCAGCATATATTGCGCTCTCGCCACACCGCAAAGGGCATCTCAATCTGAACCAGTGCACTCCTGCACTTCTGGCTATGCTACCTGCAGAGATTTACTCCCAAACTCGAAATAGAAAAGCAACACTGGTCCTCTTACCAGGACACCACGAACTTGGCTTGCTTTCTTGAGCTCCTTAACACGAACAAGGCTCTGATACCATGTGAAGATTGTGGGAGAGAGGGAAGGAGTCTCACTTGCGGCTTTCTCACATGCACAATGGGGGAATACACACAAAGATGGAGGCTGAAAAACAGTTTTCCTCTTCTTAGTTGTGAAAGCCAAAAGAACTCTAGTATAAAGAAAATAGAAGAACCCTATATGTGGGTCTCAAAGCAAACTCAACTAACTAAGGTGGCATACTAACTGAGCCACAAACTAGAGTAGATAAGGATAGCTGTCATCCAGCTATTATTCGTGGGCGGTGTACCAACCGTATCTCCAGCTAACAAGTCGGTGACATAAATACACAACGGTCACCCTGGCATATCGCGAGTGGAGCTCGATATCTCAACATGTGGGGCGTGAGAAGGTGCAGGGGCTGAGGGGCGAGGGGGGGGGTGATGGGCGGACAACGGGGGGCGACCGAGGTGAGACGAGGGGCATAGAGGGAGCGGAGAGTGAGCGGCGGCGGGGCGGGGCGAGGGAGGGGGACGAGGGGCAGGGGGTCAGCGGGGCAGGGCGACGGGGAAGTGAGGGACAGGGGCGGCGCTTTTGGAACCGACGCGAGACGGGTAGGGGATGAGAGAGGGGAGACGGAGAGCGACGGGGTGGGGCGCGAACGCGAGGCGAGGAGACGCGGGTGGGGTGGGCGGCGAGGGAGCGGTGAGCAAGGACGGTGAGCGGAGCAGTGAGGGGGCGATGAGCGAGGGCGCTCCAGTGGCACTGCAAGCGCCGAGCACGGGCGAGTGGCACGTCACGAGCGGGGGCGCTCCGGTGGCACCGCGAGGCGTCTCTATGGGACACCACCGCGGACCGACCCGGGGGGGTTACAAAGAGGAGGGTAAAGAGGAGAGAGTGGGTAAGGTAGGAAAGAGAGAGGGGGTGGGAAAGAGAAAAAGGGGGAGGAATAGAGAGAGAGGGGGAGGGGGAGAGAGGAGAGAGAAGAGAGAAAGGGGAAGGAATAGAGAGAGAGTAAAGAGAGGGGAGAGGGGGAGAGAGGAGAGAGAAAAGAGAGAGAGGGGAGGAAAGGGGGGGAGAGGAGAGAGAAAAGAGAGAGAGGGGGATGGGGAGAGAATGATAGAGAGAGGGGGGGAAGGGGGAGAGAGGAGAGAGAAAAGAGAGGGGGATGAGGAGAGAATGAGAGAGAAAAGAGAGAGGGGGATGGGGAGAGAATGATAGAGAGAGGGGGGGAAGGGAGAGAGGAGAGAAAAAAGAGAGAGGGGGATGGGGAGAGAATGAGAGAGAGTAAAGAGAGAGAGAGAAAGAGAGAGAGGGGGGGAAGGGGGAGAGGAGAGAGAAAAGAGAGAGGAAAAGAAAGATAGGGAGAGAGTAAAGAGAGAGAG
Source organism: Dipteris shenzhenensis (assembly GCF_047967505.1). Lineage (NCBI taxonomy): Eukaryota > Viridiplantae > Streptophyta > Polypodiopsida > Gleicheniales > Dipteridaceae > Dipteris > Dipteris shenzhenensis. Next base: position 24,383,607 of record NC_141604.1, read on the forward strand.
AAAGAGAGAGAGGGGGGGGAAGAGGGAGAGAGGAGAGAGAAAAGAGAGAGGAAAAGAGAGGGAGAGAGAATAAGAGAGAGAGAAAGTAAGAGAGGGAGAGAGAATAAGAGAGAGAAAGGGGGAGGGATAGAGAGAGAAAGAAAGAGAGTGAAAGGGGGAGGTGGTGGGGATGGTGGAAATGGGTGGGCGTGGTGGAAATGGGAGGGGAAGGGGGAAGGGGGGGGGAGATGGAGGGGGAGGGGGGAGGTGGTGGCGGAAATGGGAGGGGGAGGGGGAAGGGCTAGGGGCCCATGCCTCCCCAATGAATGTGCAGTCTGTAGGCCACCTGGATCCTCATCATGTGTTGTAAGGTAAGGCAGGTTTTGTCACTGCAAAGCTTGACAAGAACAACTTCCAGGCATGAAAGTTTAGAATGACGAATTTCTTGATGGGAAAAGGCTATTGGGAATTCATTACAGGAAATGAAGAAGAACCTGTTCTTCCTAATGTTCCCAGTCAACAGGAAATGCAGGCATTTAAAGGATGGCATGAGAGAGCCAAGAAAGTTATGTACTGGCTGTCTATCAGTATTTCGGACTCCATGATTGTGCATATTCAGGATGCAAATATGCCAAAGGAGGCATGGGATACTTTGGCAAAAATATATAGCACAAATACGCAAGCCAGGAAAATGCAACTCAAACAGGAGTTGCACAATGTTGTGTAGAGAGAAAATTTGAGCATAAATGACTACCACATGAAAGTGAAGAAAATTGCAGATGCACTTGCTTCCATTGGGTCGCCAGTGGATGATGATGATTTGGTTTCTGTGACCTTGAATGGTCTAGGAAAGGATTATGCACAGTTCCGGACATCCATTGCCGTCCGTGAAAAATTTCCTGATTTTGAGGAGTTGATTGCTCTTCTAATTTCTGAAGAGCAGAGAAATGGGGGTGCATCTTCTTCAGCAGGAACTTCAAAAGAAACTGTCTTCTACTCAAATGCTGGTAGAGGTAGAGGCAGAGGTAGAGGAGGCCGATCTGCAGGCCGTGGTAGAAATCAGAATATGCAGCAAACGCAAGAAAACTAGTCCTATGCAGGAGGACGTGGTAACTCTAGAGGCAGGGGGAGCCAAAGAGGCCGTGGTGGATGGCAGAGAAGCCAAAATGCAAACAGCAATGGTGAATGCTACTATTATGGCAAAATGGGTCATATGGCTAAGGACTGCTACAAAAAGCAGAATGACATTATGAATGGAAAATTGCAGCAAGGCAATTATGCATCTTCTAGCAGGCAGGGTGATGACAGAAATGAGCATCTTTTTATGGTGCAGCATATGACCAATTCTGTGACAAGTACAAAAATACAAAATGATGTGTGGTATGTTGACTCAGGTGCGTCAAACCACATGACAGGTCATGCAGAATGGATGCAAGATGCAAGGAAGATGGAAAAGCCAAGATTTGTGGAGACTGGTGATGATACTGCACATCCTATTGTGCAGATTGACAAAATTCCTTTGTCTATGCAGGATGGGAAAAAGAAATACTTGTCTGATGTATTTCATGTCCCGAACATCACCAAGAACCTGGTTTCTGTTGGTCAGATGGTTGAGCAGGGCTTGCAGGTTAGATTCAATCCTCATGGATACTTTGTTGAGGATATGAAAAATAACGGTCGCTTGATAGCAAAAGGAAAGAAGAAGGACAGGATGTTTACGTTGGATGCGGACATGCCTGAATTGAGTGCAGCAATGTTTGCACATGGGACCGGTATAGTTGCAGATATTGATATCTGACACAAACACATTGGTCATGTTAATATACAGCGACTTAAATCAATGCAAGCCCAAAATATTATTGCAGGATTGCCTAAATTCAAGGTTGCAGAAATGCACAAGGTTTGTGAAGCCTATCAATTTGGGAAACAGGCAAGGAAACATTTTCCTAGGCATGTTCAAGAGAGTAAAAAGCCATTGCAATTAATCCACTCTGATGTGTGGACTACAAAAGCTGCATCTATTGGAGGCTATCACTATTTTGTCACATTTATTAATGACTTCAGCAGAATACTGTGGGTGTATTTTATGAAAAAGAAAAGTGAAGTGTTTGGGCACTTCAAAGCTTTCAAAGCTATGGTGGAAAAAGAAACATGCCTGCAAATAAAATGCCTAAGGTCAGATGGAGGGGGAGAGTACCTCTCAAATGAGTTTGCAAGGTTCTTGCAGGAGCATGGTATAAAGCAGCAATATTCATGCAGTCATACCCCACAGCAAAATGGAATTACAGAAAGAAAAAACAGGCATATTGGGGAGGTATCTCGGGCTATGCTAAATGAAAAAGATCTACCAGATTATTATTGGGCTGAAGCAGTTGCTACAGCAGTCTATATAATGAACAGCACTCCCACTGCAGCAATACATGGCATGACACCAGACGAGATGTATACTGGTAGGAAACCAGATATTTCTCATTTGAAGATTTTTTGTTGCATTGCCTATGTCCATGTGCCAGATGAGTTGAGGTCCAAGTTGGATCCAAAAGCTGAGAAGTGCGTCTTTATTGGTTATTCTCTGCAGCGAAAAGGGTATAGATGCTATAACCCTTCTACACGTAAGTTCACAGTGAGCAGAGATGTTTTTGATGAGATGAACAGCTGGTATAAACCAGTAAATGTGATGATTGATGTAGATGCACAAAATGGTAATACTGCACAGAATGCAGAGCAGTAATCACAAAATATCAGTGGACCTGGAGTGTCCTCTACCAGTGTTTCATATACTTCGCCATGGACAGGCAGATTGAGATCAGGAGAATCCCCTCAAAGCAATGCAGAGAGTGGTACGCAGGTATCACGAAAAGGAAAAGAGAAGATAGATCAGCCCATATATGATGTGAATGCAGGTCACTCTTGTGTGGATGGTGAATCCAGTGGCTCAGAACAGAGCATTGATGATGAGTTGGGTATTCCTTCTGTTACACCTGAAGTAAGGAAGACCAGGGATGTTTTGAGAGCACCTGGAAGTGAGCCTATTTTGCATAGGTCTACCAGGGTTAGGTATCCTGTGGATAGGCTGAAATATGATGGATTTATAGCCATTCACTATGCCTATATGGTCAAAGTGATACAGGAACTAGAACCCACTTCTTTTCAGCAAGCCATGGGAAATGAAAAATGGGAGAAAGCCATGGATGAAGAAATGGATGCCTTGGATGCTAATGCTACATGGGAATTGGTGCCTTTGCCTAAAGGCAAGAATGCAATTGGTTGTAAGTGGGTTTATAAGATCAAGCACAATGCAGATGGTTCTGTGAATAGATACAAGGTAAGATTAGTTGTCAAGAGGTATGCACAGACATATGGCATTGATTATGAAGAAACTTTCAGCTCGGTTGCAAGGATGGCAACCGTAAGAGCAGCCATTGCTATGGCTGCATCAAAGGGATGGTCTTTACATCAAATGGATGTAAAGAATGCCTTCTTGCATGGTGATTTGCAAGAAGAGGTCTTTATGGAGTAACCAGCAGGTTATGTTCATGCTATTCATCCCGAGTTTGTTTGCAGGTTGAAGAAAGCCTTGTATGGCTTGAAGCAAGCACCTAGAGCATGGTCTGACAAGATAGGACAGTATCTTGTCACTTTTGGCTTTCGGATTTCCAAGGCAGATTTCTCACTCTATGTGAGAAAAACAGAGAAAAGGATTATGCTGCTGGTCATTTATGTTGATGATTTGATCATCACAGGTGATAGTGATGAAGATATCCTTCATGTGAAAAATGCTACTGAGACAGAAGTTTGAGATGAAGGATTTGGGAGAGCTCCGTTATTTCTTGGGCATTGAGGTGATTAGATCACCAAGTGGGATACAGCTCTTGCAGAGACAGTTTGGACTGGACATGCTGTCCAAATATGGGATGACAGGCTGTAAGCCTATTTCAGTTCCTTTGGAGCAGAATGTGAAGCTGAGCGCAGATGCAGGTGAGCTTCTGGAGAACCCTACTATGTACAGACGCATAGTAGGAAGTTTGATTTATATGACTATTACCAGGCCAGATTTGAGCTATGCTGTTGGGTTGGTAAGTCAGTTTATGCAGGCTCCAAGGAAACTGCATTTGGATGCGACTAGACGCATACTCAGGTATGTGAAGTCCACATTGCAGTATGGAGTATTTTATGAGGCTGGGGTTCAGATACAGTTGCATGGATACACTGATGATGATTGGGCTGGTAGCATTTCAGATAGACGATCTACCAGTGGATATGTATTCTCTTTTGGGAGTGCTGCAGTCACTTGGAGCAGCAAGAAACAGCCTACAGTTGCCTTGTCGAGCACAGAGGCTGAGTACAAGGGTGCAGCAATGGCTGCATGTGAGGTAGCTTGGTTGCATAAGCTACTCTATGATATGCATCAGTCTACAGATGGGCCAGTTGTCATTTATTGTGACAACATGAGTAGTATACATTTGGCAAAGAACCCAGTCTTTCATGCCAGAACAAAGCACATTGAGGTGCATTATCACTATGTGCAGGAGAAGGCTTTACTAGGTCTTATTGATCTAGTTTATGTCAGCACAGAGGATCAGGTAGCTGATATCTTCACGAAAGCATTGGACGCAGAGAAGCTGCGCAAATTCAGAGACCTGCTTGGTGTGCAGGAATTGGGATTGAGCTCGAGAGGGAGTGTTGAGATATCGAGCTCCACTCGCGATATGCCAGGGTGACCGTTGTGTATTTATGTCACCGACTTGTTAGCTGGAGATGCGGTTGGTACACCGCTCACGAATAATAGTTGGATGACAACTATTCTTATCTACACTAGTTCGTGGCTCAATTAGTATGCCACCTTAGTTAGTTGAGTTTAGTTTTGAGACCCACATATAGGGTTCTTCTATTTCTTTGTACTAGAGTTCTTTTGGCTTTCACAACTAAGAAGAGGAAAATTGTTTTCAGCCTCCACCTTTGTGTGTATTTCCCCAATTGTGCATGTGAGAAAGCCTCAAGTGAGACTCCTTCCCTCTCTCCCACTATCTTCATAGAAGGTTGGGTTATCGCTGCGAGATGGGCTCGAAGTCACTTACAATGTGAGAATGGGAGTCAGGTGGTGGTCGATGGAGAGGGAAGAGTGTCTTGCGTGGGGCTCGGAATGAAGAAGAGAATGGACGCAAAAAGTGAAAGATGAAGAATGAGGGAGTGGAGTTGGTTTTTATAGGTTGTATGAGTTTAGGTTTAGGGTTTAGGTTTAGGGTTTAACCCTAAACTCTTCCCGAGCCATAGCTCTTTACGGATAGCTCGGTTTGCTTTTCTCAAAAAAGGTAAAATGATCGAAATTGCAAGCTCTACGCATTCATGTCCACTACCTAGCCTGATTGTATATCATGTGGCTTCTATTTAAGAAATAAAGAAAATTTCTTAAGGTAGTAACCCAAGGTTGATGCTTGGGGTTGATATGTTTGGCTAGAAATGGAAAAAAATTTTACTCTCCTTGCCCTTGAGTGTTATGTTTGTGAAAGTTCAAAGTAGTGTGTTGTTTTACACATACCTACGTATGTTTACTCACTACTTGAGATGCTAGTCTCCCTGACAACGACGCCAAATGTTAGCTCTTTCCTATTGCTTTCGTAGGAAGAGTTGGGTATTCTTTGTTTGCAATATTCTGATACAAAAATGTGATTACCTAATTCGGATGCCCCATTGAAATTGTGTCGGATATAGGCAGACATTTTGTCAATGAGGTAATCCAAGAACTCTTGTCTGGCTTCATGGTAATCCATAGAAAAAGCACACCCTACTACCCCCAAGGGAATGGACTCGCTGAATCCACCAACAAAATCATATGCATTATCCTCACCAAGGTAGTAGAACCACAGCATTGTAATTGGGCAGAGAAATTGAATGCAGCCTTATGGGCATACAAAAACACATTCAAGGTCAGTACAGGGAACACACCTTTTCAATTGGTGTACGGCCGTGAAGCTGTTGTCCCACTCGAAGAAGCATGGGGGTGGATGTGGAATCTATGGATGTAGAAGTCCGTCTTTGCACACAACAAAGTCAGATACATGATTACAAATATGTAGCCTCGAGGATTCACCTAAAGAAAATTAGTGTACCACATGCGTTCAAAAGGAGGAGTATTTTAATTCAACTTTTTGAAAAAATTTAACACAATTACAATAACAAGAGGGGTACTTTAATATGACTGCAAAAAAAAATCATAGTTCATAAGTATAGAGGGATGGTTTTATTCGAGAGAAGATTTTAGTTGAGGGGTTTTTTAAATACTCCTTGAACACATGTGATACATACAATATCTTAGTAGTGCACCCCTTGAGAATGTAGCATGCATTAATGAAAATATAACCGACCTTAATACTTCAATAACAAAAGGTAGTGAGCATCAACATAATTCAGCAATAGATACAACTACTGAAATGGATCCAACGCGGGCGACCCATCACTATTGTGCTATACAAAGAACAAGGTCAAAAATAGAAGGTACTAGAAGCATAAGGGTGGATGTGAAATCTATGGATGTAGAAGTAATGTATCAAATGCATGCCCATAGTAATGTAGCATGCATTACCGAAAATACAATGGACCTCAATACTTCAACAACATTAGGTAATGAGCATCAACATGCTCCAATAATAGATACAACTACTCAAATAGATGCAACCGAGAGCGCTACTTATTTAAGAGCACGATGTCACATTGTTCAGAACAAGGATGTGGTTTTGGGTACGAGAGAACCTCTCTGTCTTGTATACATTTTCGTTAAGCGATAATGTAGAGCACCCATCTTTGTATCCATTGGTCTTCAATGCTCCTTCACTTCATGTACTCGGATCCATGGATCATACATGCAGCTTTTGCTAGGCTCAACTGTGCAAACAAGAGACGTGAATGCATATGCATGAGGTCGTGGAAAAGTATTGTGACAAAGTTAGTCGTGTGTCATTATTGTCCTTAGAAAGACCTCTAGAGATTTTGAGACTTCTACTAGACGGACATGATGCTTGAAGCAAAATGTTTAAGAAAAACATTAGGGCTTATAATAGTGTCATGGCATTTGTTTCATTGGAAGCCCATGTTGATCAAATCTTTCCTAAGCATGGAGATATACAAAACTTTCGAGTCCATGGTAGTGTGTATCACCGGGTTGAAAATTTATTGCCCAATGAGGCTAGGCAAGAGATGTCATGTTTTGCATAGTTGTATATATATGACACTAATCATGAACAATAACACTGTTTGCATGGGATGCCTAGGGATTTTGGAGGAGTTATATATGATGATGCATGAGTGCAATCTATGTATGCCATTGCATTAGTGACTATCAGACAAGTGCTTTGAACAAATCCACATACAAACCTGACGATGGTTATTTGTGAGAGTTAATCGACCTCAAGATAGTACTTAGCTCCTATGACTAGCAAGGTTATTGCTCTTGCAATCATGCCAGGACAAGGGGATGACTTCGATATCAAAAATCGAGACATTCAAATTTTTAGCCCAATGGGTTTGTGAGTAGAATATATAATTTACACCGATCATACATGCCTCTCACGTATGTTCTTTTGTTTCCTCGAAAAAAAATGGTTAGCATCTATGTATCCCATATAATGATGTCCAAGATGCGATGAAAATTATCAAAAAAAGGAGCAAACCAGATTTATTCATCACATTCATCTGTAATCCAAAAAGTCTTGAAATAGCTGTAGCATTGTTGCTCGGACAAATTACACAAGACCAGTCAGATTTGACAGCTCGTGTGTTTTATTAAAAGCATAAGGACATGATGCAATCAATTACAAAACATAATTTGTTTGGGAAGGTGACTAGATACGTGAGTGTGATAGGGTTTCAAAAGAGAGGTCTACCACACGCACATATATTTGTTGATATTAGAAGATGTCTTTAAATCCATGGAGATCAATCACTATGACTGATTAGTATGTACAAAGTTGCCAGATAAAGCCACGTTCTCGAAGTTGCATGAGATTATTGGATAATGTAATGTCCATGGTTCGTGTGATGCACTGAATGCATCTGCAACTTGCATCGCTGACAAGAAATGCATTCATTGTTATCCACATACATTCTCGCAGACTACAATTGTTGGCAATGATGATTATCCTATTTACAAGCGTCGTGATAATGATAGAAAGATACAAGTGAAAGAGGTGTGAATGATAATCGTTTGATTGTGTCATTTAATCCTTTTCTCTCTAAAAAGCACAAGGCACACATCAATGTTGAAATATGATCCACAATTATTACAGTTAAGTATTTGTACAAATAAGTATAGAAAGGTTCATGAAATAGCCATCATCAGGATACAACTAAATCGTGCAAGAGAGCAAGGACTTTTGCACAACACAGTCGACGGTGACATTGATGAGATTAGTAGTTACTTCGATGCATATTACGTGTCAGCATCAGAAGCATATTAACGAATTTACGAGTATGTCATATCGATGAAAAACCAGATATGCAAATGTTGCTGGTTCATCTTTCGATGCACAATAAGATCATATTTCGAGATGATGATAATTTGCAGAATGTTGTGGACACGGAATAAAATCAGAAGATCACTCTAATAGAATGGTTTACTTACAATTAGTTGCAGCATGACGCAAGCAACCTTCTATATGATGACTTACTAGACAAGTTGGTTTGGAACAAAACTAGTAATAAGCAATGGACTAGAAGATAGAAGGGAAATACCATCGACTAGATGTAAAATATTTCCCCTCAGTTGGTGAGCTCTATTTCATGCGCATGCTTCTTAATGTGTGCACGGGATGCAAGTCCTTTGATGACCTACGTACTTTTGACAAGCAACTCTACTCTACTTTCAAGACATCATGCATAGCACAAGGATTGTCGGAGAGTGATAATGAATAATTTGTGGAGGCTGTGTTTTATCAATATAGTACACAAATGAGACACTTGTTTGTCACAATTCTGGTTTTAGAATCAAGTATGGGGAATTTAATTTATCATCCTACTAGATGATAAAGAAGACTGTATTGCACTTGGAGCACATTCTTTAATAACATGGATGAAGGTTGGTTGAGTTTGACGGAATGCCTGTTGTATACAGAACATCTTTGTTAGAAGCTACAAATAGCTTATTGTAAGAAGAAAGAATGTTTGAATGTGTGAAAGAAGCATAGCTTCCTAGCCAATGAAAATATCCTTGAATCATTACCAACGTGCTACATTCAATCAGATTTTGACAAGGATCTATGGAAACGACGGTGAGGTATTTTTTCTCGATGGTCAAAGAGAGTCTGAAAAGATCTTTTCTATAATTGCTTGCCCTCTCGATAATGTGGGGAGGGACACATCGCTTGGCATGTGCATCTTCTCGGATTACAGCATTACTACTAGCCAATGGATGCATGTGCAATCCCAAAAGATGCATATGCCAAAGCGATGTGTCTCTCTCCACGCAACCGTCGAGCAAGTAATTGTAAAGAAAGGACTTTCCAGATCCTCCTGGACCATCGAGAAAAAATACCTCACCGCTATCTCCATAAACACTTATAAAAATCTAATCGAATACAGCATGTTGACAATGACTCAAGGACATTTCCATCCACAAGGCAGTCTGTACTTCTTTCACACAATCATTCTTTCTTCTTACAATATGCCATTTGCATCCTCTGACAAAATCAGCCAAGATTCACTCATGTTGTTAAAAAATGTGCTCCAAGTGTAATACAATCTTCTTTATTTTTCGAGCACAACGATCAATTAAATTCCCATACTTGATTTCAATATATGAAAAAAGTCATCCTAAAGGTTGATGGAAAATCTTTTCCACAAAGTCTAGGACACCTTGGCTCATAGAAAACTAGAATTGTGACAAACATGTGTCTCAACTATGTATATTCATAAAACGTAGTCTCTTACATACACACAAATGATTCATCATCACTCTCCAACAATCCCCATGCTATGCATGTAACCTCAAAAGTAGAATAGACTTATCTGTTAAAAGTACGTAGGTCATCAAAGAACTTGTATTCGACCGATGGTATTTTATTTTGTCTTCTAGTCCACCGCTTACTGGTTTTATTTCAAGCCAACTTGTCTAGTAAGTGCATCATGTTGCAACTGATTGTAAGTGAACCATTATGTGAGGGTAGTCTTCTGATTTTGTTCCCTCCCCACAACATTTTGCAAATCATCAGCATCTCAAAACATAACATCGAAATATGACGTTACAAACTTTGCACAGCTGATTTTTATCGTGCATAGCATACTCATAAATCCAACAACATGCTTTTGATGCTAATACGCAACGTGCATCTAAGTAACTACTAATCTCATCAATACCACCATTGACTATCTTATGCAAATGCCCTTACTCTCATGCATGATTTAGTTGCATCTTGTTGATTTCTCTATTATGATCTTTGTACACGTATTTGTACAAATACTTAACTATAGTAATTGTGGAGCATATTTCGATATTTATGTGTGTCTTGTACTTTACGGAGAAGAAAGTATTAAATTGCACAATCAAATAATTAGCGATCAAACCCATTTTACTTGTATCTTTCTACCATCATCACAACGCATGTAAACATGATAACCATCATTGACAACTGTAGTTTGCAAGAATACATGAGGATAACAACGAATGCATTTCTCATCAACCATGCAAGCTACAGATGCATTCAGTGCACCACACAAACCATGGACATTACATTGTCCAATAATCTCATGCAACTCTAGAAACATTGCTTTATTTGACAACTTTGCACATACTAATCGATCATAGTAACCGATTTTCATGGATTTAAAGACACCTTCTAATATCAAGAATATATGTGAGTGTGACAGTCTCTCTTTTGAAACTCTATCATACCCACGTATCCAAACATCTTCCCAAAAATTTTATGTTTTGTAATTGACGGCATCATGTCGTTATGCTTTTGATAAAATACACTGATTATCAAATCTGATTAATCTTGTGAAGTTTGTCCTAATAACAATGCTACAAATATTGAGGCCATTTCGGATTACAGATAAATGTGATGAATAAGTCTGATTTCTCTTTTTCTAACAATTGCCATCGCATCTTGGTACAACTAGCACATATATTGAGGTCCTCCCATAGTAAAAGCAGAAGACAACACAACTCTACGCCCTGCAACATTATTCAACATGATACATGCTCTCAGTTTTATTTACCATGTCCATCAACCCTTGATAAACTTCAGCACATATTGAAGCTTGGTTGTTTCGTATTAACACCAACTTGGACTCTTTCATACTACTGTAGACATTAACCATGTATTGCTGCGGCAATCTACCCCCACGTAAAGGACATACATTTGTATCATCTCACTTGTAAACGGTATGGGTAGGTCTCTCTTTATATGATACAACTCTGTCCATGTATCTTATACAATGGTGTGATTAGAAATATCACTATATGGGATATATAGATGCCAACCATCTTCCCCCTTGAGGGAACAAAAGAACATACATGAGAGGCATGTATGATCGGTGCAACTTAGATCTTCTACTCACAAATCCATTGCGGCTAACAATCTGAATGTCCTAATTTTCGATATCAAAGTCATCCCCTTGTCTTGGTATGATTACGGTAGCAATAACCTTGCTAGCCATAGAAGCTAAGTACTGCCTTGAGGTCGAGCGGTGATCGGTGCAACTTAGATATTCTACTCACAAATCCATTGCAACTAAAAATCTGAATGTCCCAATTTTTTATATCGAAGTCGTCCCCTTGTCTTGGCATGATTACCATAGCAATAACCTCGCTAGCCATAGAAGCTAAGTACTGTCTTGAGGTCGAGCAGCTCTCACAAATAACCATCCTCTAGTTTGTATGTGGATTTGTTCTCAGCACTTGCCTGATAGCCACCAATGCACTGGCATATGCATTACACTCATGCATCATCTTCTACAACTCCTCTAAAATATTTGGATCCAATCCAGGCATCCCATGCAAATAGTGTTCTAGTTTAGAATCAGTATCATATACATATAATTGTGTCAAACGTGGCAACTCTTACGTAACCTTATCGAGCAACAAAGTTCCAACCCGGTGATACACACTACCATAGATCCGAAAGCTTTGTATACTCCCATTCCCAGAAAACATTTGATCAACATGAGCTCCCAATAAAACAAATGCCATGACAATATTATAAGCTCTAATGTTTTTCTTAAAAAGTTCGCTTCTAATATCATGTCTGTACAATAGAACTCTCAAAATCTCTGGCGATTCTTCTAAGGACAACAATGACACACGACCAACTTTGCAATAGCGATTTTCGACAACCTGATAAATATTCATTCGCGTCTCTTGTTTTCACAGTTGAGCCTGACAAAAGCTGCATGTATGATCCATGGATCCGAGTGCATGAAAAGAAACATTGAAAACTAGTAGATACAAAGACGGATACTCTACATTATCCCTTAACGAAAATATACTCAACATAGAGAGACTAGCTCTCGCACCTAAAACCACACCCCTATTGTGAATAACATGACTTCGTGCTCTAAAATAAGTAGCGATCCTAGTTGCATCAATTTGAGTAGTTGTATCTATTATTGGAGCATGTTGATGCTTATTATCTATTTTTACTGAAGTATTGATGTCCACTGTATTTTCAACAATGCACGCTATATTATTGTGTCCATGCATTTGATTCTGTTGTCTGCGAAAGCCGACTTCTATATCCATAGATTCCACAATCACCCTCATGCTTCCAGCATGTTATATTTTCGACCTTGTTCTTTTTACAACATAAATGCGACGGACTGCTTACGTTGAATGCATTTGAGTAGTTGTGCCTATTACTGAAGATAGTAACTACCTATTGTTACGAAAGTATTGAGGTTTATTGTATTTTCGGTAATGCACACTACATTACTACATCCATGCATCTAATTCTATTGTCTATAAAGGTTGACTTCTATATCCCATAAATTCAACAGCCACCCTCATGCTTCTAGCACCTTGTATTATAGACGTTATTCTTTGTATAGCATAAATACAACGACCTGCTCACTTTGAATTCAATAATCTTCTCTTATGAAATCATACTAAATATAACCTCTTCTACTCATCTCTTCATCTTCCGTATCCACTCAACTAACTATATAAGGATCTATTCCTCAGTAAGGAAAAAAAGCTTAATTAAATAACCCACGCTCATCCAGACCATGACACAATTGATGGATCTTAACTAATGTGTCTCAAAGAATCAAATAATTTAGAAAGCAAGAACCAAGGATAAATTAACAAAGCCATCTTTTTTCCATCTATCTAAAATTGAAAGCTTACGATCTATGTATCACTCATAGTATCCCATGACTAAGATTGAGTATGTCACCATCTTTTGATAAGTGTAATCCTCCTATTTTATAAACATATGAGCAAATACAGTACTATATATCTACGTATACATGTGTGTGTGCATGAATATGTATATATATATACATACACATACAAATATGTATATATATGTATATATATATATATATACATATATATTTATTTATTTATTTCTATATGTATGTATGTATAAATGTACATGTATATATATATATATAGACATACATAAAGTCAAAATTAAATAAAATAAAAATTTTAATTTTCATAAGAAACAATCTATGGAAAAACAATATATGGGACAAATCATCGTTACATAAAAAAGGATTAAAAATATTATTTTACAAATTAACCCTTTATAAAATATTAAAGTTCCACCTCATAGCTTATAACATAGGTTTAGATTAATAAACATAGATTTAGAATCTACTATTCCTACCTAGAACAATCCGCAATTCAAATATTAAATTAAAGTGGCTTCCATTGCCATAGATATACGTCAAATGAAAGTAAGTAGTTAAAATATATTATTTTCATAAATAAAATACTTTGCAAAATAGGCACAAAAAACTTATCCTACTAAATAACTTGAGGACGACCTAAGTAAAGGAATTCATACAAGGATTTAAAATTTTCGTATAAACAGTGATGCGAAAGTCTGATGAGTATCTTAGTTGTCACAAGTTATGATCAACTCTAATTTATAGCTCATCCTAGTCATCAAAGAAGTTAGCTTATTTAAACCAACTTTGAACATTGACACCTTAGTAGATAGTAGCTGAACTTGTTCTTTCAAGTTATTAACTCGTACAAACAGTGACGTGGAAGTCTGATGAGTATCTTAGTTGTCACAAGTTATAACCAGCTCTAGTTTAAAGCTCATCCTAGTCATCACAGAAGTTAGCCTATTTAGACCAACTTTGAACATTGACACCTTAGTGGACAGTAGCTAAACTTGTTCTTTCAGGTTATTAACTTGTAGTCTACACTCATTATCGCATACAACTACCATTCGCTATCTCTTCCCAAAATATGTTGCATCCACTGATTAAATTCCTTCACGCTATTCTCAATTTGAGAAATCCTTACAATGAGAGTTCCAAGAAATTCTCCCATGTCATCTACTATTACTCCACCACCATTTGAATAGATTTTCTTCCCAGAACGAGACCATATATCATGTGTTCATGGCACATGCATCCTTATTATGCCTGTATCTATCTTAAATGGACTTTAAAAGATTATAATGCCTTGAATATGAGAGACTCCTACATGCATGCTCGGTTACTAGGTTGAAGATCCTCCCCTTCTAAGTTGTTTCATTATAAAAGCAGTGCGACATTCACTGCTAGAGTTAAAATGCCTTGAAGGCAACTTGGCATCCTAAGTTGCTCCATGTGTTAAAGTCTCCGTCCTTGCAACTTGTTTTATCGCACGAGGGCTGTGTAGCTCATGAAAGGATGACAACACATCAGAAATTGCAAGGATCTCCACCCTTACAACTCACTTCATTACACTAAGGATTTGTCGCCCATGATCCATGACTCCCCAAGATTTGAAATAGTAGTAGAAGTCATTTTTGCTCCTTCATCCAAAACAAAATACAAAAACATTTTCAAGTATGTATTAACCTAATCGTATAATTCAATCACACCAATTTCCTAGAATTTACATGAGCAGAAATCAATTGATATGATTGTCAAATCAAGAGTGAGCATACCAATATATTTAAAAGGCTAGATACCCTAAGATTTTAGCAAATCTCATCTCCGCAAAGAATTTGAATTCAAGTTGGATAGCTTGAGATCTTTGTGAATAAGCTCTTACCAAGCCAACCCGTGCAAATATTTTTCAATTCAAAGGCGGTAAGTTCGTCATCATTGTCCAATTGTAGAGATGCTTGCTTAGAGTGACTAATGATATGGTGATAGAAGGTAGAAATCATAGGGCATGTCAGAGGATAAAATCCACATGCAAGGCACATGGCTGTAGCATCCAATTCGAAAATCAAATCTCCTTATCCTGCTGTTGCCATACATTAGCCTCCTCTACCCACCCCATGGTATTTGCTACCTTTAGGTGCGAGCTTTCATAATCCTAAATCTGAGACCTTAGTTCCTATGATCATCACCAAGCAATATGTTTGATGGCTTTGGATCCTTGTCAATGAAGCTAAGCCAACCTATGAAAGCATTCCAATCTATTAAATCCAACACGATGCTTAGATGTCTTCTCAAGTTCACAGATAGTAGATTCATCATCATCCAATTAGCTTAGTGTGCCTAAGGGTGTGACGGGAAGAGATAGACGTCATGGGGTATATCAAGATGAAAAATCCAATTGCAAGGCAAATGGCTCTAGGCTTTGATTCAAAATTCTAATCTCCCTATCCTCCTCCTCCCACATGTAATCCTCCTCTTAGGTTTCAAATAAAAGCATAAGAGCTATCAACAAAAATAACATCATAAAGGACATTGTGTGCACACTATTTTTCTCCCTAAACAACATGAAGTTATCAATAACTAAAATAAATCAAACCCATTCTTAAGAAGAGGAGAAATAAGAATCTTAAAATTAGTATTGGAGTTAAACCAACCAAATTTCATAAACTAAATGAAAACAGTGATTCAATTCCAAGCATTCTAAGGGGAGTGGGATCAAAGGGATCTACACTGAGGTAATCTCTTGCATACTTTACTTATGCAACAAGATACTAGGAACTCCATTGCTTTAAGCTAAACACTATATTCTTAGCTAGTAAGAACAATTATGTACATTATGTATTTGCATATGTACAACTATAGAGATGTAGAATGGAGATAGGTAATGAGGATTAAAAGTAGAGAAAACCAAAGGCATCTCTTCTTAGAGGCAATAGGAGGCAAACTTTTCAAGCACCCTAAATACACAACACTTTCCAAAGGCATCCCTTATGAGAGGAAATAGGAGGAAAATTTTAAAAAGGCATCCTTCTTAAAGGCAATAGAAGGCAAACTTTCCAAGCATCCTAAACACACAACTTTTCATCAACTACATGAATCGTAGATCACTATTAGACCTTATGGGAATTGATGTACTGATTTTGTTAATGCTTAGTTCTTGTATTCCTTTTTTTTACTTAATACATAATTTGATTTTCTCCAAAAAAACAAAATCGCTATCATATCTTCTAAGTTTAATCATTAGAGGAGCTTCATGTCTTCTTCAACTCCACATGATACTCATCTACTCGAGAGCTTAGGAGTTTCTCCCAATTGCATGTTGACAATCCATTTTGTAGCATAGCTTTCTTGGCTACCTCATTCCACTTTATCACATTCTTTCGAAATTTCACAGTGTCATCTTCTTCCATCAACTGTCTCAGGTCCTTTTTCACTTCTTGCCTACCTATTATCCCACCACCTTCCTCTCAAGGTCTAGCCTCACCTTCCATCCATCCACCGTACACTTTTTGTTCATCATCAAATATAAAAAATAAGGCCCTCTCTCTTATGGTCTCTGACATCAAATCTCACTCACGACTATGGCCTCTAGCATCGATACAATGTGCAAATCAAAATCTCCCCATTGCTTCATGGATTAGTACCCATGGCTATTGTGCACATGACATGAAACATACTTAAACCTTTACTCTAGTTGAGAAGCAAGGCTAACTTCTAAAAAAGAATGTCATATTAGATCACTTAAGACAGAGGGTACTAATTTGCCTCTAGACATAGTGCCAACTCTTCAAGATGCTCCTGGGAAAGAGTAGCAATGCTTTAGAGATAGGGTTTCATGTCTTTTTCAACTTTACATGCTACTCATCTTCTCGAGAGTTGAGGAGTTTCTCTCCATTACATGTTGACAATTCATTTGGTAGCATAGTCTTCTCATTTGGTAGCATAGTCTTCTTGGCTACCTCCTACCACTTTATCACATCCTTTCTTAATTCCACAACCTCATCTCCTTCCACCAACTACCTTAGGTTCTTTCTCACTTCTTGCCTACCTATCATCCCATCATCTCTCCTCTCAAGGTCCAACCCCACCTTCCATCCATCCACCGTGCACCTTTTATTCATCAACAGATATCAAAAATAAGGCCACCCCTCTTATGGTCTTTGTCCACGTTAAATCCCACTCACAACTATGACCTCCAGCATCAAATTCCATACAACGTGCAAATCAAAATCTCCCCATTGCTTCATGGATTAGCAACCATGGCTACAGTGCACATGACATGAAACATACTTGATCCTTTACTCTAGTTCAGAAGCAAGGTTAACTTCTCAAAAAGGAGCTTAGATTAGATCCCTTAGGACAGAGGATGCTGGCTTGCCTCTAGACATAGTGTCAGCTCTTCAAGATGCTCCTGAGAAATAGTAGCAATGCTTTAGAGAGATACAAATACAATCAACTTTGGTGATTGCTTGTCCAACCACATCAAGAACTTGTCTTCCTCCGACCACAAAGATGGGATCCAATAACTCGGATCAACTTTTCCATTGAAGTATGAGTCTAGCAATACAGGACCTATTGTGTAGATATTGCGAACAACTTTCAATGCTTGGTGGTTGAGTACTTCCAATGAATTGAATGCAATTAAGGTGGTCTCACCTAGCCTTGAGTGTGGATGGAGAACAAAATCAATCTTTGCGAGCATCCGGATCATAATGCAGGCAGAATATATTTTGCTCATGAAGCCTTAGAGGTGGTGTTCTAAGAATCTAAGTCCAAACTCTCAATCGAAGACCAAAGCGAAGGAGTAATCTATTAATGACAATAATTAATTGAACTTCGAGACCAAGGAAAATACGTGATGATTATTTTTTGGGAATGATATCTTTACTTACTGATCATGATAGAAGTAAGGATAGGCACATAAGCTAAGAGTGACGAAGGATATGGTAATAGGAGGTAGAAAACATAAGACACGTTAGATGAAAAAACCCACATGCAAGACACATGGCTCTAGTGTCGAATTCAAAAATTAAATCCCCCTATCTTTCTCTTGCCATGCATTAGCCTCCCCTACGATCACATATATATAATCATATATTTATGTGATATATGCATGTGTAGAGATATAGTTAATTTAATTCAAAAAATATCTTTTTTTGTTTACTCAAACTAATGCTCAAACCATAAGACAATATGCCTAAGGAAGCAAAGAATTTCAAGTAGAAAGCAAGGGAACTTAGTAAAAAAATAATCACCTACCTGAGTAAACAAAAGTTTTGGAGAGAAGCTGGTGCTCGTCCAATAACAAAATCGAGCACCTGCAAGATAAACAACCAAAAATAAAAAATAAAGCTAAGTGAACCGTACATCTCTCTCTCTCTCTCTCTCTCTCTCTCTCTCTCTCTCTATATATATATATATATATATATATACGTTGAAATAATTCTACACTAAATTCTTACTCCTAGACCAAGGGAAAAAGCTCCATCTTGTTAACTCAATTGGACTACACAATGCCAATTGATAATCTGAGGCTCACAATTGAGACAATTGATTTTGCATGTTCTTATTCACTCAGTTGGCTTGAAAGTCTACATAAATGGTTTGAAAAATATTATTTTATAAAATAAAAACATACGTGGGAATCTAAACACGGAGCCACCCTGCTATGTAAGTAAATCTAAACATAGAGCCACTCTTCTATATAAGTAAATATATACTGTAAACATAGAGCTACCCTTTCATATAAGTAAATTCTAAAACATCTAATCTAAACTCCTTAGAACCATTTAATTCTTCTCTAACTAATAGACTAACTTATTCCACCTCCGACCACCATTATATTTCTCCTCTCTCTCTCTCTCTCTCTCTCTCCATTATCTTTAGGAAAAAATGGTTCTTAGTTCAATTTTCTCCTCTCTATACTGCAACATCATCCACAAATTATAAGATCAGAATTGTTTGAATGATTTCAAAAATGTACCATGTCTTAAAGGATGCAATGTAGGTTCAACATATAGATAGATAAATCCATCGCAACTCTCTCTCTCTCATACACACACACATAATTGAAGAGAGAGAGAGAGAGAGAGAGAGGGGGGGAGGGGGGGGGGGGCGGGGCGGGGAGGGGAGGGGGAGAGGGGAGAGGGTTATAAATGCCTTCACACGCACACACACTCATCCTCCTCCACCAATGCCCTCCTCCTTGTAATCAGCCCCAGAAGTATCACCCCATAGCTGAACACACGACTCTTGCATGACATTCTATCTGTCTTCACATAAGCTGGATCCAGATACCCGAATGACCCTTTCATTGCTATTGTCTGTGGCTCTTCCGTCCCTACTGGTGCCACCTTGCACAGCCCAAAATCTGTCACCTTTGCATCATGCTCCTCATCCAGCAAAATGATTGCAGACTTTATGTCACGATGCACCAGCCCCTGGCTTGCGAAATAGTGCAAGTACTCAATCCCAAACGCTATATGCAGTGCAATCTTCATTCTATCCCCCCATGCTAACTGCTGCTCAGCAGATTTCCCGGAAGCTAGACCATGGAGGGTATCATAAAGACTGCCTTTGGGCATGAACTCATATATTAGAATGTGCTCCTTGTCCTCGATGCAGTAACCCAAAAGATTGACAAGGTTCACGTGGTGAAAACGATATAGAAGCTCCACTTCACGAATAAACTCTTGAGGCTCTTGCCTAGATACCTTGTTTAGCCTTTTCACTTCTGCCACTCTCCCATCTTTCAGTTCAGCTTTGTAGACCATTCTGTATCCTCCTTTGCCTAACACCGCAGAAAATCCCCCTGTTGCTTCTTCCAACTCTTGTATAGAGAAGGCTTGACAGGTGTCAAGTTTCAGATCCATCTTCTGGCTTAATCCGGACCTCCTTGAATGCCGCATTTTCAACAAAAAAAAAAAAAGGTGCCTTGGACTATGATCGCTGGAGCACTTCCACCCAGAACACTTGGCAAAGACATTGCTTCGGTTGTGGCAGGATGATTACAGCTTTGTAAGAGATCCTTTGCATCGTCACTACAAAGATTCTTGTTGCCTGGGGTAATAGTGAGAACTCTGCCATTATCTCTCAGCAGTGAGATACTTTGGGGAACTGAACCGGGAAGGTCATTCGTCTGCAAGTTCAGAACTCTTAGACTAGGCAGAGCAAGTGTAGTTGGAAATGGTCCGCTAAGTAGATTACCCTGCAGATCTAATTCTTGGAGTGCAAGGTTGCCAAGTTCCCCAGGAATGGCCTCTTGTAACGCATTATTGCTAAGATCGAGTGCCACAAGTTTTGACATTCTTGCTAGAAAGGAAGGAATTGAGCCACTCATCAAATTGTTACACAGATTTAAGCTTTCAAGGCTTGACAGTGCAAGGAGCTCAAACG
This sequence comes from Dipteris shenzhenensis, assembly GCF_047967505.1. Classification (NCBI taxonomy): domain Eukaryota; kingdom Viridiplantae; phylum Streptophyta; class Polypodiopsida; order Gleicheniales; family Dipteridaceae; genus Dipteris; species Dipteris shenzhenensis. Next base: position 24,404,304 of record NC_141604.1, read on the forward strand.
GTACTGTTCCAGAGAGACCATGGCTGGAGAGAGCCAGCCCAATCACTTCCACTCCCGAGCACGTGACGCCAACCCATGTCCCTGCAGGATGGCTAAGACAAGGATCGGAGAGTTCATTACAGCTTGATAGACTGCTCGGAGTCCCTAGCCCATTCTTCAATCTTAGCAGAGCTTTTTGAGCAGGCACACTCTCGACCACATGGTCCAGCTATGCACGCATTGGTTGAACTCAATGGTATAGATTGCTTGGACTGGTGCAGCATCTCAAAAACCCACAACTGTTTGATTCGATATGGCCATAAACTCAACAACTCTCCTAATCCATCCTGGATTATCAGCCAATATTGTAAAGTTCAGAAGATGTGAGCCCACATTGATCTCAAGCCGACAGTAAAGCATCGTATTGTTGCCCGAATCACATTGGCATACAGTGTCGAAGCTTACCTGGTGAGTCACATTAGCTTGAGTGGCAATCGTCTGTTGAACTCCACCTGGGGATTGGTTGACAGTATCCTGCGTTGCAAGCCAGACTAATCTCTGTCCTTCAGTTGGTACTCCCTGTCACTGCCCACGAAGATAGCTCTTGGCATCCTTGAAGAAGCTGGAATCCGGCGGAGCCTGGATCTTCAGGCACGCCATTCGCTATCTCAAACCCACCATTCACAAGCACATCACTTACTGATTCGCTAATTAATTCCACTCGCATATTGTCCACTCCAATACCACAGCTGCGTCCAGTCCCTGCAATGGAGAGCTAGGTCTGATACGAGCTTGCTTGGAACTGATAGGTCCGCTGGGACCACGGCCCAGCAGAGGAGCCAGAGAACTCAGTGGCGTTTCCTCCTCCAGCTGAGACTTGGATAGATACACTACCAGGAAACGGGCCTGCACAAAGCGGTGAAAAACTCTTCATGTCAAATCTAACAAGCTATGAAGCATTAGGAGCTGTTGTCAAGGTTTGGTTTAGTCCTCCGGCATCTTGAGACGGCCAGAAGGGACCGAGATAGCACTCCCCTGAAAAAACTTCAAATCCCAATCCGGTGGCGTTCCATTTCTTCAAGGCTCCCGAGTCTGAGGAAGACATATTCCGTAAACCAGAGTTCAAGTAGGGGGTGGGATCAAGAGCAAAGAAGAAGCCTGTGCCATTGCAATAATCTTCAAAGCTGGGATTCTGCAGCAATGCTTGTGAGAAGATTTCTGTAAGAGCGGGAGCCATTAGGAGGGGGTAGATGCTAATGATGAGGAGGAGAGGAAGGGAGCAAATAAGGCCTTTTACACACCCAAGGGCGCCCAACGTTGGGCTGCAGTTTGGACCAATAGAAAGCCACCATTTGAGGTTTGGGCGGGCACCTCTTTACACATACAATGCCCAAGCTTTGACCTTTTAATCCGACGTGGAGTCCACGTCATGCCCTAAGAAAGGCTTTTCTTGAACAGCCAAGCTTGGCTGCCCACCGATGGGCAGAGCTGGATTCAGCCAATCACCATCACGATTTGGGTCCCCCAACTCCACACTTATCCGGGCACTCATTTTTACAAGAGGGGTTTATACTTGGGCGGTGTGTAAAAAGGGTGCCCATCCATGGGCACCCATTTTTTAATGATCTCACAATGGGCAGTCGGTGTATAAGGGGGGGTGCCCATTCCAACCCACCACACTTTGGGCACCCTATGGCGATGTGTAAACAGACTAATAATGTAGGGATCTTCAATTTAACCCTTCATGGCAAGAAGAGTGACTCAATCGTGAGATTATCAAAAGAAGGCATGAGGGTCCAATGGACCTTCTAATAAATAGTATTGTTATCCTAATTTCTCATAACATTATCTCTCTTCCTGCTGACCATTGAGTCCTGTCCTACCCTCACAACTCGAGTCTCGAACTCACGAGTCGTGAGTCACTTTGAAGTTTCCAAATTCCCTCCACTTGCAGTCCTTGCCTGAGGCTCCTCCTCTTTTATTCAACAGACCAATCCTTCAACTATCAACACATACCCCTGCAGGTTGCCGTTTTGAACCAATCTCACGAGTCTCCAGTGACCAGTCTACTCCAGACTCCCGCCACGGACTGCGCCAGTGAGTCTTTCCTCAGTCCTGCCTTCGCGGTCTCCTCCAAAACCAATTCTTGGCCAAGTTTTCGAAGCTTCATTTCTACTCTGGCTTCCCAACGCATGACAAACTAGCTACTCCCAGTCAACAACGTGTTGCGTCCACATTGCACAACTCGTAGTAATCATGATTCGTGCATGCAGCATGCTTTTGGAGGTCTATATGCAGTGCAACAGCAGTCTGGACAGTGGACAGGATTGATTGGAGCTACAGCATCCAGCCTACGCAGCTATGCAGCCTACAATATTTTCTCCTGTGAAGCTATAGCCTACGCAGCTACGCTTTCTCTTCTAGGGTATAATCAATCATTTTCTCTTGTAACGATTGATTGCAAGAGCCTATGTTCATGAATCATGAATCATACGCTGGAACCTTTAGCAAATCCCACACATATATTCTCTCGCAAAACAAAAACTTTGCAAGTTTTTGCAGCGTGGCTAAGACGACTTTTTTCCTACTGGCTTGATATCTCATTGTGCTGGAATTTGCAAACCTTTAGTGCTTCGAATTTATAGAGTTATAGCTTATGAAATTCCATTAATTAATTGATGATATAATGAATGCTTATAGTTGGAGGAAGATTAAATTCAAATTGATTCTTTTTTGCAGATTTGCAAGATTTTGGATTGGAGTTTGCTTGGAGCTTCAAGGCTCAAGAGTATTGCAATTTGCAAGCAAACAAGCAAAGTCTAAGAGGTATGAACTTTAGCTTTGAATGGGTTTTTATGAATGTTGGATGGAGCCTTTTGAAAGTTACAAGGTCTTTTATTCCATCATGGAAGATCATATATCCATGGGCATATGCTATTTTTTATGATGAAGGAAAAGAGCAAATTAAATGCTCTATATGGTGGAGAGGAATGCCAACAATCCATTTGGTCAAATGGGAAGTAGTACAATTCAAAAGCAGGCACTTGAAATACACAATAATTTAGAGGGGCACAAAAGGGCTCAAGAGAAAAGCAAAGGACCAAGCAAGATAATAGAAAAGCATGTGGACCTAATGGTAGATGCTGAAAAGGCACGCGTTATGAGTGTTATGCAAATTATGTTGTTTGTGGCAGGTAAGGACATGTCAGAGTCATATGTAGATGCATGCTATCATCACATGTTTATGCACACACCTAATATGCCATTGTCAAGTGAGTACTCATCCTACATAAATATCAATTCCGGAAAAGAGTTCTTAGAAGCATTATATCTTGTGTATTGGGAGAAACTCAGAGAAGATATATATGAGAGCCCTTTCTATTCCATTATGGTTGATGAAAGCACAGATCGTCGCTATGAAAAACACTTGATTTTTTACATTACATTTCTCTACAAAGGGAGAATTGGACCTTGTAAGACTCAATTTGTGCGCTTAGTTCATGTTCGTGATGGTAAGGCACAATCAATGTATGAAGGTGTGCAACAAGTGATAGATGATATGCAATTGGAAAGGCAAAAAATGGTGGGTTTAGCATCTAATGGGGCTGTTGCTATGATTGGTGTTAATGAAGGATTACTTGCTAAACTATGCCATGACATTCCACATCTTTTGGGAGTTCATTGCATTGCTCACTGCCGTGAAGCATTGGTAGTCAAAGATGCATGTGAGAGCTTCATAGAGTTTACCAATGTGGATAAATTTGCAAACAAGATAAGACAATGGCTGGGCGAATCTTCTTTGCGATGAGAGGAGCTCAAGGATATTTTAGATGGTTTCCTTTGTAAAGCCTTTGATTGGTCCATGTAAGGAGAATGAAGCTCATCGGCCAAGTTGACATCATTCGGTAGTCAAGACTCTCGCTGGCGGCTCATAGGACCATGGCGGTGCTCATGGAAGCAATAATATAAGCAGGTGTTTTGAAGGACTCTTTCTTTTTGTCGAGGCCGAGTGCCTATAGGTGCTGCAACTGCATATAGTTATAGCTTAGGCTCTTATACACAGTTTGTAACACCAATAAACCTAGTCGGGTTGAGGGGTAGTTATTTCCATTGTCTTTGTAGAGAGCCGAGCTCAATAGGGTGATCTATATACGTTTTGTTTTGGCAAAGGAGTAAGAGATACATTCACTATTGCTCTCATTCAAAGAATCGTAGTTTTATGTGTTGTCTCTATATTGCATGTGAGAATTCTTCAACGTTTGGAAGTGTTTGAATTGCCATTAATATTCAGATTAAAGGTGTTTTGTATGGATATAAAAGTGTATGTGCACACACATACACTGTAAATATTTAATTACATATCTATCTATTGCAGGCAGAGAAAAGTATGGGCCATTTTCTAAAAGAGAGAGAGATATGTGTGTATGTGTGGGGGGCGGGCGGGGGTATAGATGCCTCCACATGCATGCGTGCACGCACACAAAATTAGTGAGAGAGAGAGAGAGAGAGAGAGAGAGAGAGACTAAATGTGTGTGTGTGTGTGAAGGCGTTTATAAATCCCCTCCCCCCCTCTAAAGGACAAATTGATGTATGGGTGTGTGCCTATGGGCTAGGAGTGTGTGAGTATAGGTGTGCTAGAGTAGAAGGTTCTAGTGTGATTGAGAGATTCATGGGCTTGATTGAGAAATTAGTGGAGTGATTTGTGGATCTAGATGCTCTATTGAGCTCACATATGGGGCATATCTCTCATGAGTAAACAACACCATTTTGCTTCATTTGCTGAATCCTTCTTGCTACTCCAACATGTGGTATCAGAGCCAAGTCCACCCTCCTTGAGCTCTCTTTGAGCGGCCATGTCATCATCCTCCCCAAAATGAAGGATTTTTCCCCTTTCTTCCCACGTTTTTTCTTTAAGCTTATTCTCCTCCATCTCTGAGCCATTTCCCGTGCCCTCTGAGCCCAAGCTTTGAGTCCAAGCTTCCAAGCTTCCTTGTGATGGGGCGAAGGAGAAATTGAAGAATGATTGCATCGTTTGCCGGTGCTGACACGAATATAGTGCGCCTAAGTTTTGCATAATTTTGCCTACTGGAGCCACCATTCATCAAATGTTCTGAGCTGAAGTTAGGCGACCTTATGAGCTAGCTACTAATGAAGTTTGAAGGCAAATCCTTCAGTAAAAACTGAGGCATGGTGACGAAAAAACAAGTCAACATTTGAGCTTTTGCCTATGGCAACCTGACGCGTTTTTTTGCCCAAGCTTGGTACTGGGTCTTCTCTATTAGTACATCTTTCATTGCACATGAAATGCCCTCAAAAGCTGCTCTCATCTGGTTGAATTTCATTCTCCAATATTGCTATGTTTTTTGCAAGCATTTTTTACAGTTCTTGAAGTTTGATGCTAAAGTAAATGCTAAAGTTGATGCTTGATGTATGAAGTGGGGCTAAACTATAGTTCATAGAATGCTCTTTCATTTTGAAGTTCAGTTGGCATTGATATCTTGTCAAAATGGCAAGTTCTCAATGCTCTTCCAATGCTAAGCACTTGAAGAAGACTACAAGAACGACAAAGTACAAGGCAAAGAAGATCCCAGTTAAGAGGATTTGGGAGAAGCCAACTGGTTATGCATATGCCAAACAACTAGGTTTTTTTGAATTTTTATCTAGCAATTTGCATTTATATGGTGAAGGTGATTTCTTTGTTCAGAAAGACTAATTTTTTGTAAAGGGATTAGACATTGCCATTAAATTGGTAAGACCTTCCCAAGTGGCCACCAAAACTAAGATAAATTAGTTTGGTGGAAATTGAGCCATCCCTCTTGGAAGAGGAAAGGAAAATGAAGCAGAGGAATGACTACAAAGAACATGGGGCATATTTGGCCAAAAGCAACTTCAAGGGCAAGAGCAAGATGAAGTGCAACTTTTGTGAAAAACCTGGACATTTTGAGAAAGAGTGCTATGCAAAGAAGAAATGTTCAGTAAACCTTGTGGAAGAAGCAAAGACAGAAGAAGAAGAGGAACTTGAGGATGTTAAAGCTCTCACTGCTTTCACTACCCAAGTAAATTTCGACAAGGGTGATGACCCATATGTTTTCTAAGTTGTTTGTGTGTGAGGTCAATAATGATTCTCTACCATGGATAGTCCATCCTTAAATGATTGTTAGTCTTTTGTTTGAGGTTTTATCTTGTTGGACTCATGGGGATTTCCATACATAGTCATTGTCCATCTCCCAGTTGTAAACCAAGAGTCCTAGGAGTGAGTCACAGGTTGGGGCCATGTGTGTTGCCACATGATGGTGGGCAAGCCATGGAGCATCTCATGTACTACTGTTGAGGGATGAGGTCATCAATTTTTGGGGGGGAATGAAGGACAAATTGATGTATGGGTGTGTGCCTATGGGCTAGGAGTGTGCGAGTATAGGTGTGCTAAAGTAGAAGGTTCTAGTGTGATTGAGAGATTCATGGGCTTGATTGAGAAATCAATTGAGTGATTTGTGGATCTAGATGTCTACTATGCTCACATATGAGGTCACTCTTGGATGTAACTTGTGCCTATATATTGGGCATACCTCTCATGAGAATAAACAACACCATTTTGCTTCATTTGCTGAAACTATGTGTGTGTGTGTGTGTGAGAGAGAGAGAGAGAGAGTAGCGATGGATTTATCAATCTATCTGTTGAAGCTACATTTGCTTCATTTAACACAATCTACTAAATTTTTGAAATCATCAAAACCATTCTGATCTTACAATTCGTGGACGCTGTTGCTGCTGTATTGGGAGGGGAAAATTGAACTAATCTAACCATTTTTTTCAAAAGATAATGGACGCGAGAGAGAGAGAGATAGAGAGATAGAGAGAGAGGGAGGGGGAGGGGGGGAGGAATATAATGGTGGCCGAAAGTGAAATAAGTTAGTCTATTAGTTAGAGAAGATTTAAAGGGTTCTAAGGAGTTTAGATTATATGTTTTAGCATTTACTTACATAGAAGGGTAGCTTTGTGTTTAGATTATATATTTACGTACATAGAAGGGTGGCTCTGTGTTTAGATTTACTTACACAGAAGGGTGGCTCTATGTTTAGGTTCCCACATATGTTTATATTTTGTAAAATAATACTTTTCAAACCATTTATGTAGACTTTCATTCCAACTGACTGAATAAGGGCATGCAAAATCAAATGCCTCAATTGCGAGCCTCAAATTATCAATTGGCATTGTGTAGCCCAATTGAGTTGACGTGACAGAGTTTTTTCCCCTGGAGCAAGAATTTAGTATAGAATTATTCGCAACATAGATAGATAGATAGATAGATAGATAGAGAGAGAGAGAGAGAGAGAGAGAGAGAGAGAGAGATGTATGGTTCACTTAGCTTTACTTTTTTTTTTGGGTTGTTTTTCTTACAAGTGCTCGATTTTGTTGTTGGACCAGCACTAGCTTCTCTCCATAACTTTTGTTTACTCAAGTAGGTGATTATTTTCTTACCAATTACCCTTGCAAGTTTCTATTTGGAATTCTTTGCTACCTTAGGGTACATTGTCTCATGGTTTGAGCATTAGTTTGAGTAAACAAAAACATACATTTTTTGAATTCGACAACCATACCACTACACAAGCATATATCACATAAATATATGATTATATATATCTGATAGGTAGGGGAGGCTAATACATGGCAAGAGGAGGATATGGGGATTTGATGTTTGAATTGGACACTAGAGCCATGTGCCTTGCATGTGGATTTTTCCCTCTGACATGCCCTATGATTTCTACCTTCTACCACCATATCGTTGGTCACTCTAAGCAAGCATCTCTACAATTGGATGATGATGATGAACTTACGACCTTTGAATTGGAAAATATTTGCAAGGGTTGGCTTGGCAAGAGCTCATTCACAAAGATCTCAAGCCATCCAACTTGGATCCAAATTCCTTGCGGAGATGAGATTGGCTAGAATCTTTGGGTATCTAGCTCCTAAATATGTTGGTATGCTCACTTTTGATTTGGCAATAATGTCAATTGATTTCTACGCATGTTAGTTCAAGGGAATTGGGTGTTTGGACTACTTATGTGCCTATCTTTACTTTTACCATGGCTAGTAAGAAAGGATATCATTCCCCAAAAGCAGCCATCATGGATTCGCTTAACTTTGATTGATTATTATCATTAATAGATTTCTCCTTCGCTTTGATCTTCGATTGAGAGTTTGGACTTGGATACCTAGAGCACCACCTTAAGGCTTCACGAGCAAAATACATTTTGTCTGCATTATGACCTTGATGCTCTTAAAGATTGATGTCTTTCTCCATCCACACTCAAGGCTAATTGCATTCAATTTATTGGAATGACTCAACCACCAATCATTGCAAGCTGCTCGCAATATCTACACAATAGGTCCTCTGTTGCTAGACTCATACTTCAATGGGAAAGTGGATCTAGATTATTGGACCCCATCTTTGTGGGCGGAGGAAGACAAGTCCATGATGTGGTTGGACAAGTAATCACCAAATTTGATTGTATTTGTCTCTCTCTAAAGCATTCCTACTCTTTCCTAGAAGCATCTTGAAGAGCTGGCACTATGTTTAGAGGCAAACTAGCACCCTTTGCCCTAAGTGATCTAATTTGACCTCCTTTTTTAGAAGTTAGCCTTGCTTCTCAAAGAGAGTAAAGGATCAAGTATGTTTCATGTCATGTGCACTATAGCCATGGGTGCTAACTCATGAAGAAATGGGGGGATTTTTTATTTGCACGTTGTAGGGAATTCAATGCTAGAGGCCATAGTCATGAGTGGGATTTGATGTCAGCGGAGACCATAAGAGGGGTGGCCTTATTTTGGATATCTAATGATGAACAAAAGGTGCATGGTGGATGGATGGAACGTGGGGCTAGACCTCGAGAGGGAAGGCGATGGGATGATAGGTGGGCAAGAAATGGAAAAGAACCTAAGAACCTAAGGCAATTGATGGAAGGAGATGAGGTTGTGGAATTTTAGATAGATGGGAAAAGGATGGCTTTTCTAATTTACCCTTGCTTTTTGCTTTCTAAATTTATTTTCTTCCTTGGGGCACATTGGTTGAGATCGATGAATTGTGTCATGGTCTGGGATGATGCATGGGTTATTTGATTAAGCTATTTTTCCTTTGCTGAGGAATAGATCCTTATGTAGTTGGTTGAGTGGATACAACAGATGGCGGATTCAACGTGGGCAGTCCATCGCGTTGATGCTACACAAAGAACAAGGTAAAAAACACAAGGTGCTCGAAGCATGAGGGTGGCTGTGGAATCTATGGGTGTAGAAGTCGGCCTTTGCAAACAACAAAATCAGATGTGTGGATGCACTAATGTAGCATGCATTGATGAAAATACAATGGACCTCAATACTTCAGTAACAGTAGGAAGTGATCATCAACATGCTTCGATAATAGTTACAACTACTCATATGGATTCAACGTGGGGAGCCTGTCATGTTTATGCTATACAAAGAATAAGGTCGAAAACACAAGGTGCTAGAAGCATGAGGGTGGCTGTGGAATCTATGGAAGTCGGCCTTCACAGACAACATAATCAAATGCATGGGCACAATTTTGTAGCGTGCATTGCTGAAAATACAATGGACCTCAATACTTCAGCAATAATAGGTAATAAGCATCAACATGCTCGAGTAATAATAGGTATAACTACTCAAATGGATGTAGCTAGGGCCGCTAGTCATTTAAGAGCATGAAGTCGCATTGTTCACGACAACAAGGGTGTGGTTTTGGGTGTGAGGGGGAGCCTCTCTATGGTGCATACATTTTCATTAAAGAATAATGTAGAGCACCCATCTTTGTATCCAATGGTCTTCAATGCTCCTTCTCTTCATGCACTCGGATCCATGGATCATACATGCAGCTTTTGCCAGGCTCAATTGTGGAAACAAGAGATGCGAAAGCATATGCATCAAGTTGTGGAAAAGTACCATTGCAAAGTTGGTTTTGTGTCATTGTTGCCCTTCGGAGAACCGTCAGAGATTTTGAGAGTTCTACTGCACGGACATGATACTAGAAGAAAACTATTTAAGAAAAACATTGGGGTTTATAATAGTGTCATGGCATTTGTTTCATTGGGAGCCCATGTTGATCAAATGTTCCTTGGGAATGGGGGTATACATAACTTTTGGGTCCATGGTAGTATGTATCACTGGGTTGGAAATTCGTTGCCCGATGAGTCTAAGCAAGAGATGCCAAGTTTTTTACAGTTGTACGTATATAACACTGATAATGAACTAGAACACCATTTGCATGGGATGCTTGGTTTGGATCCATGCATTTTGGAGTTGTTGCAGAGGATGGTGCATTAGTGCAATCCATATGCCAGTGCATTGGTGGCTATCGGGCAAGTACTTGGCTCCTATGGCTAGCGAGGTATTGCAATCATGCCAGGGCAGGGGGATGACTTTCATATCGGAAATTGGGACATTCAGATTTTTAGCCGCAATGGGTTTGTGAGTAGAATATCTAATTTGCACCAATCATACATGCCTCTCATGTATGTTCTTTTGTTTCCTCGAGGGGAAGATGGTTGGCATCTATATATTCCATATAGTTATGTTCCTAATCACACACCATTGCACAAGATACGTGGATAGAGTTGTGTCACCTAGAGACAGTACTATGCATACGATTTGCAAGTGAGATATGATACAAATGCATGTCTTTTGCATGGGGGTAGATTACTGCAACAATACATGGTTGATGCCTACAGTAGCATGGAAGAGTCTAGGTTGTTGTAGATATGAAACAACCATGCTTCCCTACGTGCTGAAGTCTATCAAGTGTTGATGGACATTGTAAATGTAGCCAATGGGACATGTACTGTGATGGGCAATGCTGCAAGGCATACTAGGGTTGTGTTGCCTTATTCTTTTATGAGAGAGTGTGAAATATAGCTTTTGAAGGGGTAGATGAAGGAATTTGACAACTTTAGCCATTTCAATGTCCATTTTTAGCAAATGTAGGAGGAATTTGACCACGGTGTAGAAGGCCAAGTTGGTTGAGACATCATGGGGTGTTCGAAAATGCCAAAACCCACCATGGCATGAATTTGGCCATTTGGACACCCTCCAAATGGCCAAATTCGCACCGTGGTGGGTTTTTGCATTTTTGGACACCCCATGACATCCCGACCAACTTTGTCTTCTATGCCACAGTCAAATTCCTTCTACATTTGACAAAAATGGACATTAGAATGGCCCAAATTGTCAAATTCCTTCATCTACCTGTTTGAAATCCATGTGTCTTTATAGAAAGTCATGGGATGCATCAACTTCAACATAGATAAACATAGAAAAGAAAATATTCACAAAGTAACTTAGCAAATGATGGTTGGTCAATATGACAACTTATGTGCCTTGTAGCACAGCTCTGGTAAGGCCCTTAGGCAATATATTTTCTATATAATTTCTTGCCCTTGAAGAAACATTGTAGGTTGGCTATGTCAATGTAATTTTTTATTTAATCCAAAAGACTTTAATCTTCCACTACATCACCTTATCAATTTTCATTTTCTTTGTTTATCTTGCCTTTGGAGCCACCTTTTAGGTTGGCTATGTCAATGTAATTTAATATCACTAAATCACCTTGAAATAATTTGATGCATTACATGAGAAAATATATATTTTGAAGAGGAAACTAAAAAATTTGATTTTCTATGTTTTCTTGGTCATAAAGGTTGGCTATGTCCATGTATCTTTTATTTTAATTTTTAGGTTGGCTTCTATATCACCTTGTAAAGGATTGATGCATTTCATGATTTTTCTTACTTAATTTTATAAAATATATATACAAGTAATAGAACTTAATTGCATGCAATAAGAAAATAGTAAAATAGCTATAACTTTTGCACTATAACTCCGATTGCAAATATTTAGTTCAAAATCGAGAGCATGAGTAGCTCTATGATATTTGACTAGAAAAATATGATCTACAACCCTATTTTTTCATGAATGTTAAAATTCAATGTAGAAGACCTTTAAATATTAGTCACAAGTTGAGGGGGTCATAAATTTGTAATTACTTTGGATACAAATGAAGAAAAAGGGACAAGTTTGCATGTAAAAGGTCTACCTTTGTACACAACAAACTTGGAGGTAGTGTATTCAATACTCTACAATTCAAAGCAACAAATTATCTTATATTGCATTAACAACACGTTCAAAATTTAACCATTGAATCAAAATTATTGCTTATGACATTGTACCTTGCAAGGAAGAGAATGTGATAAAATGTACTTTTTTGTATTATAATCTCTCCATTCAAATACAAAGACTCTTCATAGCCTGTACCTCCTCTTTGCTACCATACATAGAAAAAAGAGGCTTTTGAAATTCCCAAGTAAGATCCTAATACAAATACCATTAAGGCTCTCCTCTTAGGGGTAGCCAAGTATAAAGTTTTTTACATCATTGCCAATTGGATACAATGCAATAGGGGAAGCCATGTGATGTGGATCACAATGATCAAGATGTCAATACTTTGATGCACTTCAGTAGTTAAGTAGGCCATTCTAAAAATTGGATGTGGAAGACCACAACATATCCTCCTGCTCGACTAATATAGTGTACCAATGAGTGATTTCAACCAAATGTGCTATGAAAGTTGGCCTGTCGAGGAGATACTTCCTTAATCTCAAATGCCTCCTACATCAATTCAACAACCATTACATTAGCAGACCTAACAAAGCACATTACATTAAAAGACAATAAAATTTAAATCAATACATAGGATGCTTACCATATCATAGCATTGTCTCCTTTAATCGTGATTATTCTCTACAACTTTTTCTCTCTTCCAATGTTCATTGACCTTTGCATGATGCAAGCAAGGAAAATACTCGGCAAATAGGTATATACTATTAACTTTAGACATGCAAACTTTAGGCATGAAAACTTTATACATATTACCTGAAAACTTTGGACATAAAACCACACAATAAAACCATAAAAATAAAATGCATCAATGTTTTTAATGTCCTCCAAGTTTGAAGAAAACCTATGCAAATGCCAAATTGCCCAACCTACAATTTATGGACAGCTTATACTAGTCAAACACATTGTTTGATGTTGCATGAGGGATAAAATGGACATTTTTCATGCATTTCTCTAGATTCTTGCCTACCATTTTACCATTTCATGTAAAGTAGAAGGACTATACATTTAGTTATCCAAGACTAAAAGGTATTCCTGCACATAACTTAGAGACATTCCATTGTCACTTATACCAAAGATTCCACTACTTCCCACTCCTATGTTAAAATAGGCTCTTGACACCCACACTTGTAAAGAAGATAGGCAAGGAAGGTGTGGGGGTTAAAGGTCATTGTGCCTTTACCCCGGTTATGTACAATACTCAAACACAAATATAAATGAATGAAAAAGAAGATTAGGGTGGTTCTGCACCCACCAAAACTTGTGTAGCTCTCTATTTCTCTCTCTCCCTCTTCCTTCTTCTGTTCTTGCTTCCGTTGAGAGCACTCTCAACTGGTATTAGAGCCTAGGTGATCTAGCTGAGTGTGCGTGAACGCTTGAAGCTCAGCAGCTCTGTGGGAGGAAGGAGAAGCTCTGTGGGAAGCTTTGTGGGTGACTTTACTTGCATCCGAGTCTGTAGAGACCTTGGAGGAACCTTTGGAAAAGTCACTTTGTTTTGCGAAGTGGTTTTGAGAGTCTGTTAAGTGTTTTCAAAGAAAAAGTCATTTTTTTTTTCTTTTCCCTGTTCTGTTCGATGGTAGAGACTCCGTATTGACTTGTAGAGGCAACTATTGTTTGCTTTTAGTGTCCACTTCACTTCAGGAGCTTGGAAACACCTTCATTCTTGAATCTGGGATCATTTCATTGAATTTCTAACTCACTGTGTCAGTTTCTGCGTTTTTCTGCCCGGGTGTTGAAACTTAAGTTTGGAGCAACCATTTGTAGATCTCTTAGTTCCGATGGACTCAGGAGGTCCTAAAACTTCTATGTTACTCATCATTCGCACTCCGGTAGAGTTTACAAACAGCTATGTTTCCAAAAACGTTTTTCAGTCCGTGTGTTGGACCCAGTGATTGAGACCACGATTTCCAAAACCGTCTATCCCATTGTGTTCCGGATGCCAAAAACCCCTACCTGTTAGTTCTTATGCCATTCGTGGAGGATTTTCAGAGTTATAGATCTCTGTGTATTCGATTTCGTCTCTCTGTTATGCATTTTTCATTCTAAGGTTTTGAAACCTTAGATTTATGCCACATGGCAGTGGATAAGTGTTGACTCACATTTCTCACTCATCGGTTGGGATTTTGGAGTTCCAATAGACGAGAGATATTTGTAGATTCTCTTGCTGAGTCCGATTATGCAATGGTGCCCATGTTTTGAGGCATCTCAAGTTCTATTTTTAGTAGTGCTCATTACCATGGGACTATGATTTCTTGAGCATACCTTATGTAGATCACTCTGGTTGCAGTTTGAGCAGTGTGCGCTCATTCGTGGTGTGCATTAGGCTGCAGTGGATGATTTATAGGCCATTTGGATGCGTTGCGGTCCTTATTGGATGCGCTGAGTTGCCCAAATTGCCTTGTGGGATGCTATTTTTATGGACGCTTTACACATGGATGCTATTTTATGCTAAGGGACAACTTTGACACATTGCAGGTGATGCACTGATACTGCTATGCTCTCTTGGATGAGATATTATTAATGCATATGCTAGTGGACAGTGTTTATGCTTGAGTCATTTGGCACTTATTGGCATTTTGGATTGCCATTGTAGTTGGCATTTTCTTTTGGGCGAGATTTGCTCATATGGATGCATAGTATATGCACATGAGTCAGATGCTTTGAGACATGAGTTTTGGTGATATTTCACTCTATTGTGGCATACACATTTGGGTGCACCTAGTATTTGGTGTGATTCTCTCTTGTAGGCACTAGCATTTGGGATTTTTGTTTCATTTGCATCATGGCACTAGCACTTCCATGATTCTCTCTTGTAGGCACTAGCACTTCCATGTCTGAAAAGGACTTTTTCAGCATTAAAAAGTTTGATGGGACAAACTTTTCTTTTTGGAAAGAACAAATAAGGGATGTGCTTATTCAAAAGAAGCAGATTAAACCCTTGGCAGGGATTGAAGCTAAGCTTGCAAACATGTCCGAGGATGATTGGAATGAGTTGGATGCATTAGCAAAATCTACTATTCGACTTCATCTTGTAGAGTCAGTTTATTTCACAGTAGTAAATGAGCACACTACAGAAGATTTATGTAAGAAACTATGTGCCACTTATGAAAAGGAAACTACCTCTAATAAAGTTTACCTCATGAAGAGGTTGTTTGAGCTGCAAATGAAGAAAGGGGTCTCCATTGCTTCTCACTTGAATGAATTCAATATTATTTTCAGCCAGCTTCAACAGGCTCAGAAGATGAATTTTGATGCAGAGACTAAGGCAATATTTCTCTTATGTTCATCGCCATCCTCATGGGATACCTTCCATACAGCTGTCAGTAACTCTGCACCTAGTGGAGTATTAAAATTTGATGATGTTGTGGGTAGCTTGTTGGCCGAGGAGATTAGACGGAAGTCTATGGACGGGAACAAGCAAGATGTAGCCTTAAATGTGCAAAGGGGCAGAGCACAGTTCAGGGGGAAGTCCCAAGAAAGAGGGAGGTCTCGTAGCAAATCCAGGGCACGGAACATTGAGTGTTACCACTGTGGCAAGAAGGGCCATATGAAAAAGGATTGCTACAAGCTGAAAAGAGAGCAAAAGGATAAGAAAAAGAATGCAAATTGGGGTGCAAATCAAAAGGAAGAGAGTCCAAGAGAGGACAAAGGAAAAGTGAAGATTGACGAGATCAATGCAGTCACACATGATAGTGACAATGACGTTCTCTTCATGTCTAGTTTATCTACAGAGTTGCTTACCACTTCAGATGATGCATATTCCCAGGATTGGATTTTTGATTCTGGTGCTTCATTCCATGTTACTCCCCATAGGGAATGGTTCTCCACTTATGACAGTGGAAAGACAGGTTGTGTGCATCTTGGAAATGACTATGCATGCGACATAGTGGGAGTAGGTGACATAAAGTTTTCTTTTGCAAATGGGTCTGCATTTGTTTTGAAACATGTGAGATGTGCCTAAGTTGACCAAGAGTCTTATTTCAGTGGGTCAGCTAGATGATGCTGGTTTTCACACCACTTTTGGCTTTCAGAGTTGGAAAATTCAGAAGGGCTCTATGCTTTTGGCCAGGGGTGCCAAGTGTGGGACTTTGTATCCCTTACATGTATCAGGGGTATTTGATCATGTTGTTGCAATAACCGAGTAGCCAAGCACTTCTTTGTGGCATTGCAGGTTGGGGCACATGAGCCAGAATGGAATGACACTCTTATGCCATTTGGGTTATGTAGCGCATTTGAGTTTCTCTGATTTTGAATTTTGTGAGCACTGTCTCTATGGGAAGTAGACTGAATCAGCCCCCCATAAAAGAAGGGGAAAGAAAGAGTTTAAAAAGATTGATTTAGTGCATTCAGACGTATGTGGTCCCATGCCTACACGGTCATTAGGCGGGGCTGAATACTATGTGACATTCATTGATGATGCAACTAGGAAAGTGTGGGCTTATGCTATAGCTCGGAACAGTGATGTGTTCCAGGTCTTTTAGAAATGGCTGGCCTTGGTTGAGAATCAGTCAGGTAGAACACTTAAATGCCTACGGATTGACAATGGTGGAGAGTATCTCTCTCATGACTTTCAACATTTCTGTGATACACGTGGAATTAAGAGGGAGCTCACATGCCCTCGTACTCCAGATCAAAATCCAATTGCAGAAAAGATGAACCGTACCATCCAAGAAAGGTTGCAATGCATGCTTTCCAATGCAAGTCTTTCTGGTGGTTTTTGGGCTGAGGCAATGAAGACTGCAGTGCATGTGATTAATAGATCACCTAGTAAGAGTTTGGATGGTGGTATTCCTAAAGAGGCATGGAGTGGCAAGAAGCCCTCTTACTCTCATTTGCATATATTTGGGTGTGAGGCATATGCACATGTGCCGAAAGAACTTCGAAAGAAGCTAGATCCTAAGTCTAGGAAATGCATCTTTTTGGGTTATGGTGAAAGTGGAGAGATGGGCTATCATCTCTGGGATCCAAAAGCAAAGAAGATCATACACAGCCATGATGTAGTCTTCAATGAAAAGAAGATGCATAAGACACTCATGAGGGATGTGGAAATGAGGAGAATCACTTTCCAGGATGTGAATCCACCTGCATATGTTGATAGATAGCTAGCTGTCCATGCACCAAATGTGCAAGAAATGGTACCACCAAGTACTCCCACATGTATACAATCAAGGGTAGATGATGGATCATCTATTGGTGGAAATGAAGAGCCAAATGTGGCTGATATGCAGGTGGGATAGCAAGCTGAAATGCTCTTGAGAAAATCATATAGAGTGTCTAGACTGCTTGATAGGTTTGTTCCAGGAGTAGACTATGTGATGCTTATTGATTGCGGGGAGCCTTCTTGCTACAGAGAGGCTATGATGGGTGAGGATCAATGCAAGTGGGAGTATGCTATGCAATCAGAGTATGCAATCAGAGATGAGTTCACTTATGAAGAATAAGACTTGGGACTTGGTTACTTTGCCACATGGAAAGAAAGCGTTGCCATGTAAATGGGTCTACAAAATGAAGGTCACAGGTGATGATGTGCCTAGGTACAAGGCCCGTTTGGTCACTAAAGGGTTCAAGCAAGAGAAGGGTGTGAACTTTAATGAGATATTCTCTCCGGTTGTGAAGATGACCACAGTTAGATGCATGCTTGGACTAGTGGCATCAGAGGATATGGAGCTTATGCAGATGGATGTCAAGACAACCTTTGCATGGGGATTTGCATGAGGAAATTCACATGGTGCAACCGGAAGGCTTTGAAGAAAAGGGCAAAGAGCATTTAGTTTGCAAGTTGAAGAAGAGTCTCTATGGTCTTAAGCAAGCACCTAAAGAATGGTATTAGAAGTTTGATGCTTTCATTCGGTCCTAGGGTTTTAGGAGTGAAATTGATCACTGCCTCTACACTAAAAGGGCTAAGGATAATAGCTTGATAATCTTGGCACTATATGTGGATGATATGCTATTGGCTAGCAAGAATACTTTTGAGCTAGATGCATTAAAGGCCAAGTTGCATGAGGCCTTTGATATGAAAGATTTGGGACTTGCAGGTCATACTCTTGGTATGCGCATCACACGTGATTGGAGTAGGAAACTCCCTTGGCTTTCACAGAAGGAGTATGTTACAAAAGTATTGCAGCATTTCAATATGGAGGGGGGGGAGGCAATGAGTACTCCATTGCCTTCATATGTGAAACTGAGTCATACAGATAGTCCCAAATCAGATGAGGAAAGGGCCATGATGGCCAAGGTTCCTTATGCATCAGCAGTTGGGAGTCTTATGTATGCTATGATAGCTACTAGACCAGACATTGCATTTGCAGTGGGAGTTGTTAGCCGATATATGGCTAATCCAGGAAAGAGGCATTGGGAGGCAGTTAGGTGCATCATGAGGTACATGAAGGGTACCAAAGAGATGTGCATCTACTTTGGTAGAGGAGACATGCATGTACTTGGGTACACAGATTTAGACTATGCAGCGCATGTGGATAGTAGGAGATCCACTTCTGGTTATGTGTTCACCTTTGTAGGTGGTGCAGTGTCATGGATGTCTCGTGCATAGAAGTGCATTGCTTTGTCTACCACAGAGGCTGAGTATGTTGTAGCCACAGAGGGTTGCAAGGAGGCTATATGGCTTGATTGGCTAGTGGGAGATTTGGGGATTCATACAGGTGTACCGACATTGCATAGTGATTCCATGAGTGCTATTCAGTTAGCATGGAATCCGGTCTTTCATGCAAAGACCAAACACATTGAGGTCAGGTACCATTTCATCAGGGAGGTACTTGAGGACAAGCGCATAGAGCTTGTCAAGGTCCATACAGGTGATAACCCTGTAGATATGCTGACGAAGAGTCTACCTAGTTAGTAGTTTGAGTATTGTCGTGTATTGATGGGCATTGGATAGTATGCTCACTGGTTGTTCTCCCTTAAAGGAACATTGTCCTTTAAGTGGGAGGTTGTGGGGGTTAAAGGTCATTGTGCCTTTACCCCGTTTATGTACAATACTCAAACACATATATAAATGAATGAAAAAGAAGATTAGGGTGGTGCTGCACCCACCAAAACTTGTGTAGCTCTCTGTTTCTCTCTCTTCCTCTTCCTTCTTCCATTCTTACTTTCGTTGAGAGCACTCTCAGGAAGGTACATAGAAATACATCCTTCCTCTTGGGAAGCTTATGTGGATCCTTGGCAAAACCTTCCATGAATATCTAGTTAGTCAAACTATAAGTTCATGTCATCCAATGCATTTTTCGTGTTCTACAACACATAGAGCTCATAGTATTGTCAACTTCTATCACTTTCTTTCTGACCATGCCTCTAGAACACACTAGAGCTCACAATATTGCTAGCTTTGGTCAGTTTGGTCACTTTGTTCTTGACCATGCCTCTACAACACATTGGAGCTCATAAAACTTGTGTCACTTTCTTCCTGACCATGCCTTTAGAATGCACACTAGAGCTCATAGCATTGCCATCTTGTGTCATTGTGTTCCAAACCATGCATGTTGGGAAAAAAATAGCTGTAGGAGGGGAAAGAGTAGTTGTATCCTATATGAGAGGGAAAAGCAAGAGGGAGAAAGCACCTATAGGAGGGCAAAGAGTTGTTGTAGTAGAAGGAAAAGTGTCTATAGGAGGGCAAAGAGCACCTGTACCAAAAGGAAAAGCATATGCAGAAGGGAAAGAGTACCTATAGGAGAGGGATGAGCAAGAGGCCATAGAGCAAGAGAGGGCAGATCAAGAGAGGAAAGAGAAGATAGAGGTGGAGCAAGAGGCGGCACAAAAATAGTGAGAAGACCAGGAGAGAGAACACCAGTTGTAGGAGGTGCTACAACCCAAATTTTGAAAAATAGAGGGAGAGAGTAGTTGGACATCAAACTTCAGCACTCCAGGAACCGGCATCCTCTAGATTTCCCCCTCATAATGGGAAACCACTTGAGTTTCTCCAAACACCATATTCAGGGCCTGTTAGGTCCACAACTAAACAACATACTCGAGAAATCAAATCTGAAGCATAAATCCAAATTACCTGGACCATGAGCTTGCTCTATGCTCCCAGCTTCCATGTGTAGTCCCATCATGCCCCCTCCTACGTCAAGGCATCCATCCATCTCTGAATCCATAGGTCCTGGCAAAGAATCCTCCTCTATGTTAGCCATACCACCTAGCTCCTGGATGACTGCACTCATTGTTGGAACACTGAACGGAAAGAGTAGAGTGGACACAAAATCAGAATACTTGCTTATAGAATGAAGAAGAAAGAGGTCCTTAAGTAGGCACCTCATACAAGGTCACTGACATCACTGATGACCTCAAAGCTCCACAATCATCTCCTCAATCTGCTCCTAGATTCACTCAATCATCCTATGTGGATTTTCCACCACCTAACTGTGCTTGTGGGCACCTAACTGTGCCTCTAGCACTCACACATAGAAACATAAGGTGTGCCTGAGGCATACACCTTGAGATATCCCAACAAACCCCCCCTCAAGGAAATGCCTCATGCTATGTCAAGGATACATCTAGTCTCATAGTTTCTCATGCCATCTCATGGTGGTCAAGGATAAATCTATGGCTAGGTTCTCATGCTAGCAAGGGTTCCCTTGGGTGTAAGGTAAACAGAAAGGGATACAAACAGACCTTGCAATGGTTATCTCCCCTACATGTACATGCACACAATGTCTACAGGAGGTACCATGGAACAAAACATACACATGGCCTACATCATAAGGTGACCAGAGGTGTTTACAAAACACACAAAACACAATAATTTATTTTCATTCATTTTGGAGGACTATCCAGGCTGAGTACCTTGACATAAAAAGAGAGATCTGGAGCATACATAGAGATGATTTAAAATGCATAATCTTCATGGGATGCCTCATCTTGTGGAGGCAAATTCACTGTAAGTAGATTTACATTTTCTGTCTTTGCTTTGTCTCTGCAAAACTTCTCACTATGGTTGTTTTTGCCATAGTGCTTGCATGGATTAACTTTGAAGCAGTCCTTTGAAAGGTGATTTGTCTTTCCACAGTGATTGCAAGGAGAATACTTGCCCTTCTGGAATTTCATAACATAAGCAGTGTCATTGCCTTTCCTTAACTCCATATGTCTTTCTTCTTCTTGGAGAGCTGAGATAATGCCTTCAAGGTTTGGATTGGGAAGATTCTTCAAAGTGCTAACAATGTGATCAAAACTTTCAGGCATACTCTTAAGTAGCACTGCCATAGCATCATCAGGGGTGATAGGAGAGTTGATAGAAGCTAACTGAGTCATAAGACTCCGCATATAGTTGACATGAGCAGCTAAGGTAGTATCACTTGCCATCTTTAATTCAAAGAAAGAGATTTTAAGTGATAGTTTAGATATGTGAGAGCTTGCACCAAAAATCAAATCTAGCTTCTGCCATGCTTCCGATGGAGACTCCAAGTCAAATATATGATGTATGTAATCATCACCCAAAGCTAAAGCAATTATACCATATGCTTTTTCTTCTCTTGCTGGATCCCTTGCCGGTCGTGTCGGAGCTGAAGATTCTCCAGCATTTGAGGCCGTAGAAGAAGCGGTAGGAGTAGGTTTGACAAGTCCCCATAAGTTCTCCCGCATCAATGCAAATTTTACCTTCATTTGCCATGTATGGAAGCCCTTTCCATTGAACTTCTCAAGATTATATAAAGTAGCCATGAGAGGGTCTAACCCAGATATTGGGCAGTGTCTATCTCTCTTACAAGGCAAAAAGAACTGAAATACTTCCAAAGTATAGGCACTTGATGTAGCAAATAGTAGTGACTAGTTTTCAAACAATGATGCTACTTTTTGCATGCTTCATAGAAGTGGATGAAATAAACACTTTCCAATCACAACCAGGTCTAGCAAGTCAAAACAAAACTGAAGCAACACTTGTAGTGAAGTTATTGAAAACTTCAAAAGACCAGAAATGCTAGAGTAGCATTTTATGTAGCATCATTTTCAAAAGTATGTCAGAACTGTCAAAACTAGAGAGCTGAACTTGGAGGGCTCATATCACACTCTTCAAAGCAAAAGAAAGGGGGCTTTCTGAGGCAAAAGAAAGCTGGTATACCACAGTAGATCCTCTGGGAAGAAGAGGCGAAAATATGCGTCAAGTCGCCTTTACCTTCTTGAACAAAGTCGACTGGTTTTTCTCTGTTTTCTCCTTCAATATGCAGCCATTGCTACTCAGATTTCAGCACAAGGTAGCTCTAGTATGGAGAAGCTTGCCCTGGAAGGAATTAGACAAAGACAGAGCAGGCGCAGGAGAACTTGCAGCAGAGAACTTCGACGATTTTCCTATAATGGCGACGAGCAGACGCAATGATTCGTTGATTCCTTGCAGCCAGGCGTGCGCCCCAACTAGGTGGATCTTCAGCTGGAAGGGCATGGGAAATGAGTGAGAATTGGAGGAGAACAAGCTTAAGCAAGTTTTTGGAAGAAGAGGGAGAGATGGTGAAGAAGAAGAAGAAGAAGATGATGATGATGTGGCAAAAATGGGCTCAAGGGAGATCAAATGGCTCTGATACCATGTTGGAACACTGAAAGGAAAGAGTAGAGTGGACACAAAATCAGAATACTTGCTTATAGAATGAAGAAGAAAGAGGTCCTTAAGTAGGCACCTCATACAAGGTCACTGACATCACTGATGACCTCAAAGCTCCACAATCATCTCCTCAATCTGCTCCTAGATTCACTCAATCATCCTATGTGGCTTTTCCACCACCTAACTATGCTTGTGGGCACCTAACTGTGCCTCTAGCACTCACACATAGAAACATAAGGTATGCCTGAGGCATACACCTTGAGATATCCCAACACTCATCACTATCCTTCACTTTCACAAAAGTTTTTGACTCCTCATCTGACCACATCTCAAGGCCAAACATCCTCACCAAGACACCAAAGTCTTGGTGTCACAATTGCTTTCTTGCACTTCTATCTATAATATTCCAATAACCCATTGGGCATTTTTTCCCCAAATTCTATTGCCTAGACAATTGCCATTGCCATGTTGCATCTGTTTGCCATCTACATGGGTCTGTTTTAGCCTTCATCTCTGGCCCATGGTTTGCTCCTACTAGGAACCTATCAGCTCCATCCTTCTACCCCTTTTGTTTCGCATTTGTTCAAGCCCTAGATCTTGCCCTAGATATATCGTACCATCTTTATACATGTTGCTGCAGACACATGTCATGAAGGTGCCTACAGATTCATGCACTCCTAGGGTGTACCAGCTTTTCCAAGCCATCCAGTCTCAACCTGACTACTCCAAGTTGTCCATGCAATCTTTCACAGGCCTCCTTGCTCTAGGTGACATGTTGTAGGCTCTAGATCTTGCCCCAAACTACTGCAAACTATTCCACCTTGTCACATATATACTCCATACAAAATCTCTCCACCAAGAGCTCCACTCATGACCAGGTAAGCCTCGGATTGTGCTGTCCACATGGCATCCTATGTGTTTCCCATGAGGCAGACACGTGTTCCTTCTCTTGCTTGCTTATATGCTGCCCACAGTAGCCTAGATGCTATCCATGTGGTAGCCCCTTCTTCTTTGTTTCCCTCTGAGTATGCTACCCACATGGTAGCCAATAAGCTGCCCATGTGGCAGCCCTAACCTTGAGTCCACCTCCCCCATGCCCTCCACATATGGGGGCTTATAGATGGGGAGTTGACTTTTCCAACACCCCCCAAGCTAATGAATTTGGAGGAGAAACCATATCAACACACAACGGCCAAACGGGAAGCCAACTTCATCCATTACAAATCACTTTAGGTAAAGAAATTTGAAAGGAAAAAGAACAACCAATCGTTTCAATGAGTGCTCAACCCAAAATTGAAGCTCAGAGTTAGTAAACCATCCTCTTCAAGGATTGTCGAAGCCACTTTCCAATTGTTCTTCCTAAAGATTTGATGGGAAAACCCAATAGGAAAGCCCATGTCTGGTCAAAGGGAAGCAAGATGTGTTGAGATATCAAGCTCTACCCCCGATACATCTCCTGGATGACTATCATTTATGTCACCGCCTATGTTAGTTGTACTCGTGGTGTAGTTAGACTACCACGTATGTTTTTGGTTTGGGTTCATATATGAACCACGTATTCTAGGTTTGACATATAGGGTGTTTCCCTCTTCTATTGTATTGTTGTTGTGTGCAAAAGTGAAAAAAGGCTTCACCCTCCAACCTTGTGTCCTCTCTCTTTTGTGTGTTGTGAAGAAAGCTGAACTTGAGTCTCCTATCTCTCTCCCTTATTCTTTACATGGTATCAGAGCCTTGTTCGTGGTAAGGAGCTCAAGAAAGCAAGCCAAGTTTGTGGTGTCCTGGTAAGAGGACCAGTGTAGCTTTCCTATTTTGAGTTTGGGAGCAAATCTCTGCAGGTAGCACAGCTAGAAGTGCAGGAGTGCACTGTTTCAGATTGAGAGGCCCTTCGCGGTGTGGCGAGAGCGCAGTATATGCTGCGGGTGAGGGCGAGGCCTTCGGTGACTTTATTTTTTTGATTTGAGGCCGTTTCGGGGCCCGTTTTGAAGGCGGAAGTTCTTCGCAGGCACTCAGAAAAAGGCCCTGTTTTTCGCTGTGCGACCACTGCGCGGCTAGTCGGTGGAAAAGTGCCACAGAAATTGCATCGTATGCCTGTGTGCAGAGATATTGGGAGTTGCAGATTCATGCCTGTTGCCTGTTGATGCAAAATCGTCACTAGGAAGTGACTATGTGGTGAAATACCACTTTCCTCAGTGTTGCGGATCTGCCCCTGTGAGGCTGTTTGCAGAAGTTTTGCTATTTGCCCTTGTGAGGCATTTGGTGTGTTTACAGGTTGCTGTTGCAATTCGTGATTTGTAAAATGTCTGAGAATCTGTCTACCATTGTCAGTGAGAAGCTTGACAAGAACAACTTCCAAGCATGGAAGTTCAGGATGACAAACTTCCTTATGGGAAAGGGAGTTTGGGAGTACATCAGTGGTGAAACTGCAGAACCAGTGTTGGGTGCTGCTCCCACTCCTGCTGAATTGAAGGCCTTTAAAGAATGGCATGAAAAATCCAGAAAATGCCTGTATTGGCTGTCTGTTAGCATTTCAGATTCTATGATTGTGCATATACAGGATGTAGAGACGCCTAAGGAGGCATGGGATACATTGGTGAAGCTGTATAGCACAAATACCAAAGCACGAAAGATGCAGCTAAAGCAGGAGGGTGCACAATGTGCAAAGGAAAAATCTGAATATAAATGAGTATTCCCTGAAGGTGAAAGGCCTTGGAGATTCTCTTGCCTCCATTGGAGCACCTGTTGATGATGAGGACTTAGTGTCCGTGACCTTGAATGGTCTTGGGAAAGATTATGCACAGTTTCGGACATCCATTGGAGTCCGTGAAACATTTCCTGATTTTCAGGAACTTATTGCTCTCTTGCTGAGTGAAGAGCAAAGGAATGGTGGTTCAGCCACCTCAACTTCTCAAGAGACTGCTTTCTACTCGAATACAGGTAGAGGCAGGGGTAGAGGAAGAGGCCGTTTTGGTGGCCGTGCAGGAAATCAGAACCAACAGCAACAACAGGAAAACCAGTCCTATGGAGGAGGACGTGGTAGTTCTAGAGGTAGGGGGAGCCAAAGAGGCCGTGGTTCATGGCAAAGGAACCAGCAAGTAAATAGCAACGTAGAATGCTATTATTGTGGAAAGCCTGGACACAAGGAGAATACATGCTATAAAAAACAGAATGACATCAAAAGTGGGAAGTTGCAGCAAAGCAACTATGCATCATCAAGTGGGCATGGTGACGACAGAAATGAGCACCTTTTTGTGATGCAGCATATGGTTAACTCCATGTCAGGAGATGCTGCAGCTTGCAATGATGTTTGGTATGTTGATTCTAGTGCCTCTAACCACATGACCAGACATGGTGAGTGGTTTCATGATGTTAGAAATTTGGATAAGCCAGGTTATGTTGAAACAGGTGATGATACTGCACACCCAATTACGCAGGTTGGTAAAGTGCCATTGGCTATGCAGGATGGCAAAACAAAGTACTTGGCAGATGTACTTCATGTTCCAAAAATCACTAAGAACCTGGATTCAGTTGGCCAGATGGTTGAGCAAGGTCTGCAGGTTAGATTTAATCCTGATGGATGCTTTGTTGAGGACTTGAAAAATAAGTGCCGCTTGGTTGCGAAAGGCAACAAAAATGGCAGAATGTTCACCTTGGATGTTGATTTGCCTGAGGTGAAAGCTGCTATGTTTGCGCATGGGAGAGGTGTCATTGCAGATATTGAGATATGGCACAAGCGCATTGGGCACGTGAATATACAAAGGCTGAAATCTATGCAAACGAAAAACATTGTTGCAGGTTTGCCTAAATTCAGAGTTGAGGGAATGCAAAAGGTATGTGAAGCATGCCAAATGGGTAAGCAGGCCAGACATGCATTTCCCAAAAATGCTAAGGTGCGCAGAAGACCTTTGGAAGTGATCCATTCAGATGTTTGGACAACCAAAGCTTCTTCTATTGGTGGATGCCATTATTATGTGATGTTTATTGATGACTACACTAGGAAGGTGTGGATTTATTTTATGAAGCACAAAAGTGAAGTGTTCAGCCATTTCAAGGCTTTTAAGGCCATGGTTGAAAAAGAGAAAGGTGTGCATATTAAAGTGCTAAGATCTGATGGAGGGGGAGAGTACTTTTCAGAAGAATTTTGTGAATATCTGAAAGAACAGGGAATTCAAAGGAAGTACTCATGCAGGTCTACCCCTCAGCAGAATGGGGTTGCAGAAAGGAAGAACAGGCATATTGCAAAAGTAGGACGGGCGATCCTAAATGAGAAAAACATGCCTGATTATTTTTGGGCTGAAGCAGTAGCAACTGCTGTTTATATTATGAACAGAACCCCCACTGTAGCTGTCCATGGCATGACGCCTGAAGAAATGTATACAGGCCAAAAACCAGATATTTCTCACTTGAAGGTATTTGGTTGCATAGCTTATGTTCATGTTCCTGATGAGAAGAGAACAAAGCTGGATCCAAAGGCAGAAAAATGCATCTTTATTGGATATGCTCTGCACCAGAAAGGGTATCGCTGTTATAACCCTTCCACCCGCAAAATGCAAGTGAGCAGAGATGTTGTTTTTGATGAAATGAGCAGCTGGTATGCACCAACTGTTATGGTAGGAGATGCTGTTGCAGTGCTTGCATGGATTAACTTTGAAGCAGTCCTTTGAAAGGTGATTTGTCTTTCCACAGTGATTGCAAGGAGTATACTTGCCCTTCTTGAATTTCATAACATAAGCAGTGTCATTGCCTTTCCTTAGCTCCATATGCCTTTCTTCTTCTTGGAGAGCAGAGATAATGCCTTCAAGGTTAGGATTGGGAAGATTCTTCAAAGTGCTAACAATGTGATCAAATCCTTCAGGCATACTCTTAAGTAACACTGCCATAGCATCATCAAGAGTGATAGGAGAGTTGATAGAAGCTAATTGAGTCATAAGACTCCGCATATAGTTGACATGAGCTGCTAAAGTAGTATCACTTGCCATCTTTAATTCAAAGAAAGAGATTTTAAGTGATAGTTTAGAGATGTGAGAGCTTGCACCAAAAATCATGTCTAGCTTCTGCCAAGCTTCCGAAGGAGACTCTAAGTCAGAGATATGGTGTATATAATCATCACCTAGAGCAAGAGCAATTATACCATATGCTTTTTCTTCTCTTGCTGGATCCCTTGCCGGTTGTGTCGGAGTTGAGGATTGTCCAGCATTGGAGGCCGTAGAAGAAGCGGTAGGAGTCGGTTTGACAAGTCCCCATAAGTTCTCCCTCATCAATGCAAATTTCACCTTCATTTACCATGTATGGAAGCCCTTTCCATTGAACTTCTCAAGATTAAATATGGTAGCCATGAGAGGGTCTAACCCAGATATTGGGCAGTGTCTATCTCTCTTACAAGGCAAAAATAACTGAAAGACTTCCAAAATATGAGCACTTGATGTAGCAAATAGTAGTGACCAGATTTCACTGAGGATTTCAAACAAAGTCGACTGGTTTTTCTTTGTTTTCTCCTTCAATATGCAGCCATTGCTGCTCAGATTTTAGCACAAGGTAGCCCAAGGTATGGAGAAGCTTGCCCTAAAAGGAATTAGAGAAAGAAGGAGCAGGTGCAGAGAAAACGCAACAAGAAGAATCGACAAAAATTGTACAATGGCGACCAGCAGAAGTTGAAATACATCAATTCCTTGCAGCCCGAAATTCGCCCCAACAAGATGGATCTCCAGCTGGAAGGGCGTGGGAAATGGGTGAGAACCAGAGGAGAACAAGCTCAAGCAAATTTTTGGAAGAAGAGGGAGAGATGGTGAAGAAGAAGAAGAAGAAGATGATGATGATGTGGCAGAAATGGGCTCAAGGAGGATCAAATGGCTCTGATACCATGTTGGAATACTGAAAGGAAAGAGTAGAGTGGACACAAACTCAGAATACTTGCTTATGGAATGAAGAAAAGTGAGGTCCTTAAGTAGGCACCTCATACAAGCTCACTGACATCACTGATGACCTCAGAGCTCCACAATCATCTCCTCAATCTGCTCCTAGATTCTCTCAATCATCCTATGTGGCTCTTCCACCACCTAACTGTGCTTGTGGGCACCTAATTATGCCTCTAGCACTCACACATAGAAACATAAGGTGTGCCTGAGGCATACACCTTGAGATATCCCAACACTTACATACAAACAAAAATAGTCCCATCCATGATATAGAAGCTCCTCCTATAAAAATCCTTCACAAAAAACTATTTGTAGCACGGATGTTTTTATTGAAGCTACATGCTCATATATTAATATAAAATCTTGGCAAAACTTTTCAAGCTCCTTTTTTTTTGTTTCACAATATCAGTCGAATTTAGTACCTTTTAATATATTTTCTTTTAAACTTTGAAGAAAAAAATGTAAATCCTATTGGTGAAACTTTACTTTTTTTTACATAAAAGTTTCAAATCTTGGCGAATGTTTCCAACATTTATTTTTATTAGGGCATACATACTTTTGATGCCAATATAAAATTTTAGATTCATAACAAAACTAACTTGAAAAAATCATCCATGATTTGTAGCTCGTCGACTTTTATGCTACCCATATGATATGATCCATTTTGTACACAAAATGATAACATGAATAAAATGTTTAAACTATGGAGCTAATAAATTATTGATCACCTTAGGACCATGATGCTAACAAAATATGGATCACCTTCATATGTCCATGACCATGTATATACCTGTGGGAGGGAGGGAGAGAACCAAGGACTCGAACTCTATATGAGAAAATTTTAAGAAAATATAAGAGTTTGATAAGGTTTAGCTCTGATGAAACAAAGATAAGTACAAACTTTCTAAAGTTGTAGAATTTAGACACTCTAACATGATAAATGGATTCATTCATATCATTTTGATCATTTTGACGACAAACATGACCATATTTGGAGCTTGATTGACCAAGTTATGGCCCAAATAAAATTGGAAGAAGGATCCTCCTCCCATTATCTTTTGCCTTGAAAATGGAAATTTGATAAGAAAAACACATACTCTAACCCCTTTCTTCGACCCCTCCTTCTTCCTTAACCCTTGCAAAAACATTGCAAAACATTTTTAAAAAATTGTTGTAGGCAATTATTCCTCACAATATCATGGGTAGTACAACAACTGTAAAAGTAAGCAATGCATGCTACTTTTTGAACATAAATCATCACTCTAGAATGTCAATTTTATGAAAGTCCTCGCTCGAATGCAGTCACTCAAATTCTGGCAATCCTCGGTGAAGAGCTACTAGCTGGAAGATCTCTGTTCGAAGATCTGATCTGATACAATGGACTGGGAAGGAGGCTATAGCTATGAGGGTGGTAGTCGGGGATCAATATAGTTGGTGGAGCCGACTAGTCAATCTAGTCGATGGAGCCGACCAGTTGTCCATAGAATATTCCCAAGACCCTAGTGAGAGCAAGGGGCTCCCACACAATCACCTTTCTACTATCAACGATCTCATTGTTGATAGACCTCATCTGACATGCAAGTCAGGATCCATCTAGTGTCCCAGGCTCACACATGGCTTCTCCTCATATGGGGGCCTTACAACTTGAGCACCTTGGACCATTGGTGGTTACCAGCAGGGTGGGGCATTGAGCATATCTAACACCCCCCTTCAATGTCCACCCGTATGTGAACTACCTTCTTGGCCCAATGCCGAGTCTCTGAAGCTGATCCTTCCCGAGTGCCTTGGTGAAGATATCTGCTCCATTTTGCTCGTTGAACAGTAGACCAATTCCACTATCCCGTCCTCGATCAAATCATGCACATAGTGATACTGAATCTCTATATATTTTGTGCGTGCATGAAACACTGGATTTTTAGCAATGGCCATGCAACTTTGATTGTTGCACCTCAGCACAGTTGCCTCATCCTCTTGCACTCCCTGTTGAGATATCGAGCTCCACTCGCGATAGGTCAGGGTGACCGTTGTGCATTTATGTCACCGACTTGTTAGCTGCAGATGCAGTTGGTACACCGCCCATGAATAATAGCTGGATGACAGCTTTCCTTATCTACTCTAGTTTGTGGCTCAGTTAGTATGCCACCTTAGTTAGTTGAGTTTGGTTTGAGACCCACATATAGGGTTCTTCTATTTCTTTGTACTAGAGTTCTTTTGGCTTTCACAACTAAGAAGAGGAAAAACTGTTTTCAGCCTCCACCTTTGTGTGTATTCCCCCATTGTGCATGTGAGAAAGCCACAAGTGAGACTCCTTCCCTCTTTCCCACTATCTTCACATGGTATCAGAGCCTTGCTCGTGGTAAGGAGCTGAAGAAAGCAAACCAAGTTCACAGTGTCCTAGTAAGAGGACCAGTGTTGCTTTCCTATTTCGAGTTTGGGAGCAAATCTCTGTAGGTAGCACAGCCAGAAGTGCAAGAGTGCATTGTCTCAGATTGAGACGCCCTTCACAGTGTGGCCATTTTTCTGATTCGAGGCCATTTCGAGGCCCATTTTAAAGGCGGAAGTTCTTCACAGGCACTCAGGAAAAGGCCCTGTTTTTGCTGTGCGACCACTGCTCTACTGGTCGGTGAAAAGTTACCGCATAAATTGCATCATATGCCTGTGTGCAGAGATATTGGGAGTTGCAGAATCATGCTTGTTGCCTGTTGATGCAAAATCGTCACTAGGAAAGTGACTGTGTGGTCAAATACCACTTTCGTAAGTTTTGCAGATCTGCCCGTGTGAGGCAAAAGCTGTGTCTTTTCGTAGTGACAGAATATTTTGTAGTCTTCTATAATGGCATCTGATTCTCTTTCACAGATTGTCACAGAAAAGCTTGACAAGAACAACTTCCAGGCATGGAAGTTTAGAATGACGAATTTCCTTATGGGAAAAGGCTATTGGGAGTTCATTACAGGAAATGAAGAAGAACCAGTTCTTCCTAATGTTCCCAATCAACAGGAAATGTAGGCATTTAAAGGATGGCATGAGAGAGCCAGAAAAGTTATGTACTGGCTGTCTATTAGTATTTTGGATTCTATGATTGTGCATATTCAGGATGCAAGTATGCCAAAGGAGGCATGGGATACTTTGGCAAAAATGTACAGCACAAATACACAAGCCAGGAAAATGTAGCTCAAACAGGAGTTGCACAATGTGCAGAGAGAAAATTTGAGCATAAATGACTACCACATGAAGGTGAA
This sequence comes from Dipteris shenzhenensis, assembly GCF_047967505.1. Lineage (NCBI taxonomy): Eukaryota > Viridiplantae > Streptophyta > Polypodiopsida > Gleicheniales > Dipteridaceae > Dipteris > Dipteris shenzhenensis. Next base: position 24,436,151 of record NC_141604.1, read on the forward strand.
GAAAATTGCAGATGCACTTGCTTCCATTGGGTCGCCAGTGGAAGATGATGATCTAGTTTCTGTGACCTTGAATGGTCTAGGAAAGGATTATGCACAGTTTCAGACATCCATTGCCGTCCGTGAAAAATTTCTTGATTTTTAAGAGTTGTTTGCTCTTCTAATTTCTGAAGAGCAGAGAAATGGGGTGCATCTTCTTCAGGAGGAACTTCAAAAGAAACTGTCTTCTACTCAAATGTTGGAAGAGGTAGAGGCAGAGGTAGAGGAGGCCGATCTGCACACCGTGGTAGAAATCAGAATATGCAACAAACTCAAGAAAACCAGTCCTATGCAGGAGGACGTGGTAACTCTAGAGGCAGGGGGAGCCAAAGAGGCCGTGGTGGATGGCAGAGAGGCCAAAATGCAAACAGCAATGTTGAATGCTACTACTGTGGTAAAATAGGTCATATGGCTAAGGACTGCTACAAAAAGTACAATGACATTATGAATGGAAAATTGCAGCAAGGCAATTATGCATCTTCCAGTAGACAGGGTGATGACAGAAATGAGCATCTATTTATGGTGCAGCATATGACCAATTCTATGACAAGTGTAGAAGAACAAAATGATGTGTGGTATGTTGACTCACGTGCATCAAACCACATGACAGGTCATGCAAAATGGATGCAGGATGCAAGGAAAATGAAAAAACCAGGACTTGTGGAGACTGGTGATGATACTGCACATCCTATTGTGCAGATTGGTAAAATTTCTTTGTCTATGCAGGATGGGAAAAAGAAATACCTGTCTGATGTATTTCATGTCCCAAACATCACCAAAAACTTGGTTTTTGTTGGTCAAATGGTTGAGCAGGGTTTGTAGGTTAGATTTAATCCTGATGGATGCTTTGTTGAGGATATGAAAAATAACGGTCGCTTGATAGCAAAAGGGAAGAAGAAGGGCAGGATGTTTACGTTGGATGTGGAGATGCCTGAATTGAGTGCATCAATGTTTGCACATGGGACCGGTGTAGTTGCAGATATTGATATCTGGCATAAACACATTGGTCATGTTAATATACATCGACTTAAATCAATGCAAGCCCAAAATATTGTTGCAAGATTGCCTAAATTCAAGGTTACAGAAATGCATAAGGTGTGTGAAGCCTGCCAATTTGGAAAACAGGGAAGGAAACCATTTCCTAGGCATGTTCAAGAGAGTAAAAAGCCATTGGAATTAATCCACTCTGATGTGTGGACTACTAAAGCTGCATCTATTGGAGGCTATCACTATTTTGTCACTTTTATTGATGAATTCAGCAGAAAAGTTTGGGTGTATTTTATGAAAAAGAAAAGTGAAGTGTTTGGGCACTTCAAAGCTTCTAAAGCTATGGTTGGAAAAGAAACAGGCCTGCAAATAAAATTCCTAAGGTCAGATGGAGGGGGAGAGTACCTCTAAAATGAGTTTGCAAGGTTCTTGTAGGGGCATGGCATAAAGCAGCAATATTCATGCAGTCATACCCCACAGCAAAATGGAATTGCAGAAAGGAAAAACAAGCATATTGGAGAGGTATCTAGGGCCATGCTAAATGAGAAAGATCTACCAGATTATTATTGGGCTGAAGCAGTTGCTGCAACAGTTTACATAATGAATAGGACTCCCTGTAAAGAATAAGGGAGAGAGATAGGAGACTCAAGTTCAGCTTTCTTCACAACACACAAAAGAGAGAGGACACAAGGTTGGAGGGTGAAGCCTTTCTTCACTTTTGCACACAACAACAATACAATAGAAGAGGGAAATACCCTATATGTCAAACCCTAGAATACGTGGTTCATATGTGAACCCAAACCAAAAACATACGTGGTAGTCTAACTACACCACGAGTACAACTAACATAGGCGGTGACATAAATGATAGTCATCCAGGAGATATATCGGGGGTAGAGCTTGATATCTCAACACTCCCCCTCAAGCTCAAATCCATCTCACGTACACCAAGCAAGCTCCTAAATCTGCGAAGCTTCTCGGTACCCAATGCCTTCGTAAAAATATCAGCCACCTGCTCCTCAGTGCTGACATAGACAAGATCAATCTCACTAGCTAGAACCTTCTCTCTCACAAAGTGATAATGCACCTCAATGTGCTTCGTTCTAGCATGATAAACTGGGTTATTAGCAAGCATGATGCTGCTAATGTTGTCACAATGAATGACAACTACTGCATGAATTGACTGTCCCATATCTGCAAGTAGCTTCCGTAACCAAGCTACTTCACATGCAGCCATTGCTGCACCCCTGTACTCAGCCTCTGTGCTCGACAAGGCAACTGTTGGCTGCTTCTTGCTGCTCCAACTGATGGCACCACTCCCAAGGGAAAACATAAAACCACTAGTAGATCTCTTGTCTGAGACACTACCAGCCCAGTCAGCATCTGTGTATCCATGTACCTGTAATGCACACCCAGCTTCATAAAACAGTCCATAATGCAATGTGGACTTCACATACCGCAGTATGCGCCTAGCCGCATCCAAATGTGGCTTCCTCGGTGCCTGCATAAACTGACTCACCAGCCCCACAGCATAGCTCAAATCTGGTCTGGTTATAGTCATGTAAATCAAGCTACCTACTATGCGCCTGTACATAGTAATATCTTCAAGAAGCTCACCTGTCTCTGCATTGAGCTTCACATTCTGCTCCAATGGAACAGAGATAGGCTTACAGCCTGTCATCCCATATTTGGACAGCATGTCCAAACCGTATTGCCTTTGCAACAGCCATATCCCACTCGGGGATCTAATAACCTCAATGCCCAAGAAGTAACGCAGCTCTCCCAAATCTTTCATCTCAAATTTCTGCTTCAACAGTAGCTTCACTTCATTAATGTCTGCATCACTATCACCTGTAATAATCAAGTCATCAACATAGATGACCACAAGCACAATCCCTCTGTTTGTTCTTTTCACATAAAGTGAAAAATCTGAATTGGAAATCTGAAATCCAATAGTGACAAGATATTGCCCTATCTTGTCTGACCATGCCCTCGGTGCCTGTTTTAAGCCATACAAGGCTTTGCGTAACCTGCATACAAAATCGGGGTGTGAATTATCCTCATAACCTTCTGGTTGCATCATATAAACCTCTTCCTGCAAATCACCATGCAAGAAGGCATTTTTCACATCCATCTGATGCAAAGACCATCCCTTTGCAGCAGCCATAGCAATTACTGCTCTCACGGTTGCCATCCTTGCAACTGGGCTGAAAGTTTCCTCATAGTCAATTCCATATGTCTGCGCAAAACCTTTGGCAACCAATCTTGCCTTGTACCTGCTAACAGACCCATCAGCATTGTGCTTTACTTTGTAAACCCACTTGCAGCCAATAGCCTTCTTATCATGAGGCAAAGGCATCAAATCCCAAGTGTGGTTTGCATCCAAGGCAGCCATCTCTTCATCCATAGCTGCTTCCCAATTTTTATGCCCTGCTGCATCCTCAAAACATGTGGGCTCTGGCTCCTCTAGAACCTTGACCATATAAGCATAGTGATGTGCTGTATACCCATCATATCTCAGCCTGTCAACTGGATACTTAATACGAGTGGACCTCCGTACAACTAGATCAGTTGCAGGAGTCTTTAAATCATGCCTGCTTTTCCTTGCACCAGGTGTAACAACAGATTGAATCCCAAGTTCCTCATCAAGGCTCATTTCAGAGCCGCTTGACTCTCCATCAACATAAGAGCTACCAGCAGACACATCAAACACTGGAGCATGGTCTACTTTTTCTTTTCCCTTATGTGATACCTGCACAACACTATCAGGGCTGCCATGTGACGATTCACTAGATCTCAATCTCCCTGTCCATGCATTAGATCCACTAGTAGAGGACTCTTTGGGTCCACTCAAGGCTTGAGATTGCTGCTCTGCATTTATTGCAGCATTCCCATTTCCTGCATCTGCATCTCCTACCATAACAGTTGGTGCATACCAGCTGCTCATTTCATCAAAAACAACATCTCTGCTCACTTGCATTTTGCGGGTGGAAGGGTTATAACAGCGATACCCTTTCTGGTGCAGAGCATATCCAATAAAGATGCATTTTTCTGCCTTTGGATCCAGCTTTGTTCTCTTCTCATCAGGAACATGAACATAAGCTATGCAACCAAATACCTTCAAGTGAGAAATATCTGGTTTTTGGCCTGTATACATTTCTTCAGGCGTCATGCCATGGACAGCTGCAGTGGGGGTTCTGTTCATAATATAAACAGCAGTTGCTACTGCTTCAGCCCAAAAATAATCAGGCATGTTTTTCTCATTTAGGATCGCCCGTCCTACTTCTGCAATATGCCTGTTCTTCCTTTCTGCAACCCCATTCTGCTGAGGGGTAGACCTGCATGAGTACTTCCTTTGAATTTCCTGTTCTTTCAGATATTCACAAAATTCTTCTGAAAAGTACTCTCCCCCTCCATCAGATCTTAGCACTTTAATATGCACACCTTTCTCTTTTTCAACCCCTTCTTGCATGGTGATTTGCAAGAAGAGGTCTTTATGGAGCAGCCAGCAGGTGATGTTCATGCTATTCATCCTGAGTTTGTTTGCAGGTTGAAGAAAGCCTTGTATGGCTTGAAGCAAGCACCTAGAGCATGGTCTGACAAGATAGGATAGTATCTTGTCACTATTGGCTTTCAGATTTCCAAGGCAAATTTCTCACTCTATGTGAGAAAAACAGAGAAAGGGATAATGCTGCTTGTCATTTATGTTGATGATTTAATCATCACAGGTGATAGTGATGAAGATATCCTTCATGTGAAAATGCTATTGAAGCAGAAGTTTGAGATGAAGGATTTGGGAGAGCTGCATTATTTCTTGGGCATTGAGGTGATTAGATCACCAAGTGGGATACAGCTCTTGCAGAGGCAGTATGGATTGGACATGCTGTCCAAATATGGGATTACAGGCTGTAAGGCTATTTCAGTTCCTTTGGAGTAGAATGTGAAGCTGAGCATAGATGCAGGTGAGCTTCTTGAAGACCCTACTATGTACAGACGCATAGTAGGAAGTTTGATTTTTATGACTATTACCAGGCCAGATTTAAGCTATGCTATTGGATTGGTAAGTCGGTTTATGCAGGCTCCAAGGAAACCGCATTTGGATGCGGCTAGACGCATACTCAGGTATGTGAAGTCCACATTGTAGTATGGACTATTTTATGAGGCTGGGGTTCAGATATAGTTGCATGGATACACTGATGCTGATTGGGCTGGTAGTATTTCTGATAGACGATCTACCAGTGGATATGTGTTCTCTTTTGGGAGTGCTGCAGTCACTTGGAGCAGCAAGAAACAACCTACAGTTGCCCTGTCGAGCACAGAGGCTGAGTACAGGGGTGCAACAATGGCTGCATGCGAGGTAGCTTGGTTGCATAAGCTACTCTATGATATGCATTAGTCTATAGATGAGCCAGTTGTCATTTATTGTGACAACATGAGCAGTATACACTTGGTAAATAACCCAGTATATCATGCTAGAACAAAGCACATTGAGGTGCATTATCACTATGTGCAGGAGAAGGTTTTACTAGGTCTTATTGATCTAGTTTATGTCAACATAGAGGATCAGGTAGCTGACATATTCACGAAAGCATTGGGCGCAGAGAAGCTGCGCAAGTTCAGAGACCTGCTTGGTGTGCAGGAATTGGGATTGAGCTCGAGGGGGAGTGTTGAGATATCGAGCTCCACTCGCGATATGACAGGGTGACCGTTGTGCATTTATGTCACGACCTTCTGATCCCATTGGCTCCTATTCCCTGCGGCCATTTTTCCCATGGTTTTACAAAGGAGGCCATTGGTCCGCTCTGTTTGACCCATGGATGCTGGATAATAGATGCTAGAAGTGTGATGATCAATGCCCATGCGATCCATGAGTAACTCTATTGCTTCATTTAAGAATGGACTCCCATGGTCAGAGACTATCTCCATGGGTGTCCCAAACCTTGTGCAGATACGTTCAAAGATGAAATTTGAAACTGCCTTGCCATTTGCAGTAGAGAGGGCAATAGCTTCAGCCCACTTAGTGACATACTAAGTGGCTAGCAAAAGATACTTCTTTTTGCGGGCAGTCATGGGCAAGGGTCCGATAAAATCTATTCCCCACTTCTGAAACAGATGGATGGACATCCCTGGGTGATGTTGCCCAGGATGCAAATCCTTCCTACTGATGAATTGACATGGTTCACAGGTTTTGCAATACAAAGTGACATCCTTAAACAAGGTCGGCCAATAGTATCCAGCATGTAAAATCTTCTTAGCTATATAGTCACTAGCATAGTGGCCTCCACAAAATCCATCATGATCATGCTTCAATACCTTAGGCACTTCATCTGCATCAACTGCCTGTCTGAGGACCCCATCCATGCCTTGACAGTACAACACCCCATCAAGGAGGGTGTAGCGCCTACTATCTCTGCGGATCTTCTTTCTCTCATAGCTTGTACTTTCTGAAGGAAAGGAGAAAGCGGTCAAAAACTTGTAGATACCACCATACCAAGGATCCCCAACTTCTATGGCTGCTACCAGGGTTACATCAAGGCACTCCTCTAAATCAATCAAAGAATTCTTTAAGTTGGAACAACCCCCTTTTACAATTTTGAAAGAAAAATCATATTCTTGTAGAACTTCCAACCATTTGGCCAACCGGCCCATGGGATTTGGTGATTGAAGAACCTGCTTTGCAAGACCAGTGTCAGTGAGTATAAAGAAGGACCTTCCAGCCACATAATGCTTAAATTTCTCAATGCAAAACACCAAAGACAAGGCATGCTTGTCGGCCTCTGAATAGCATCGCTCAGTGTCGAGCAATTGTCAAGAAGCAAATCGAACAGGATACATGAACCGATCCTCCCCTTGCTGGAGAAGAATACCTGCCAGAGTGTGCTCACCAAACCTAGGATTGATATAGAAGGTCTTTGACCAGTATGGATTGCGAAGAATGGGTTCTGAAGCCAGAGCATTCTTGATTCGTGCAAACCCATGATCACAATCCTCATCCCAAGAGAAATCAACCCCATCTTTTAATAGCATAGTCATGGGCCGTGTCAAAGTAGCATATTGATCAATGAAGTGGTGATAGTATCCTACTAGATTGACAAATGAGCGTACCTGACGTTTGGTTGTAGGTGGGGAGAGCTTGAGGATGGTTTCTACCTTCTCGGGGTCAGGCTTGATGCCCTCGGATGAGACAACATGTCCCAATAACCTCCCTTGAGTGGCTCCAATGGTGCATTTCTCAGGGTTGAGACTGCCATTTGCATCATTGACCCTTTGGAAGGCCAATCTAACCTTCATGATGTGCTCCTTACGTGATGAGAATATACAAAAATCATCTAAAAACACCTCCAAGAAATCCCCCAAATAAGGAGCAAACACCATCTGCATAAATCTTTGAAAGGTGGCAGGAGCATTGGTGAGGCCAAATGGCATTACTTTGAATGCAAATGTCCCCCAGGGTTTGGCAAATGTGGTTTTAAGCACATCTTCCTCGGCAATTCTGATTTGATAAAACCCAGAGTAACCATCACAGAAAGTATACATCTCATGACCACTTACCTTCTCAAGAATGAGGTCTTGAAAGGGCAGGGGATGATGATCCCTCTTGGTGGCAGCATTGAGTTTCTTATAGTCGATGCAGACCCGCCTCTTGTTGTTTTTCTTTGGGATGACTACCACTGGTGAAACCCATTCAGTATTGTGAACCGGAACAATAAACCCAGCCTCTACAAGCTTCTACAATTCTGAGCGCAAAGCATCGGTCTACAGGGGCCCTAATCTCCGATACTTCTGAGCCACAGGCTTTGCATCAGGCTTCAGCTCTATCTTGTGCTCTATGGCAGTCACATGGCGAAGGTGGGGGTAGCTAGTTGCAAAGAGGTCAGGGAAATCTTTGAACATTTTAAGAAACTCATCTTTCTCACCTGGAGTGAGGTCTGGAGAAAGCATTGATTCGAGCTGTTGAGGACTAGCTATTATCTTTTCTGCAGGTGGCAGGGTCGGAGACACCCCCATCATGTAAACTTCCTCCTCTGAGAATTCCTCCCCCCCGTCTGATTCTTCCATGGACTCAAATAGTGAGGATGAGAGAGTATCACTGTCATGCTCCTCTTCTTCTTCCGGTTCCATGGCACCAGGTTGCACCGGGATCTTCTCCTTGGAAGCACCAAAAGACATGTGTCCTGTCTTCCAATAGCTGACTGCATCACTCTTTCTCAACCATGGTCTCCCGAGTATGGCTGGGTAACTTCGGCCTGTATCTTCAATGTCCACTACATAGAAATTGACAGTGGTGGCAAATCCTCAATGACTCCCATGGTGGCGAGTCGTCGACCATCTGCTACCTTGATTCGAGTGGAGGAACGCCTTGTACATTTCAAATTCAATTTCTTCATGATTCGGGGCACCATGATATTACATGCAGCTCCCCCATCAACACACACATTTTTGACACGGCAATTATCTATGATGACATCTACTGTGTGTGGGTGCCGATCAATTTCTTCAGAGATAGAAGATACCTTTCGTACCTTTCCCTTTTTCTTGCTCTTCCTTGTTGAGAGACCTTGCTGCAGCTCACGTCTCACCTTAGGGCTTAATGCTATTAGTTGAGGGAGTGTGATGTTCAAAGACCGATGAGCAAGGTCCTGAACGACCGAATAGTCCTCTTGCCCTGAGCCGATGGGAAAATTCGAGGGTGACCACTTACTCCTGCGAGATCTTTTAGTCTTCTCTGTTGGTGGGTCTGCCATCTCAGCATCTGAGGGCTCTGAGAAGGACACCTTCTTCCTGGGGCGGCCCGGTCCACGGTTTGGAGAGGGGTCCGAGGTGGCACGACTTCTTTTCCCGAGGTCAAGGATCTCTACATCAGAATCCTCAGTGCCCGACTCACTTAGAAGATTCACCCTTGGAATATTGGGGCATTCTGTGCGATAATGACCCTTCTAGTGGCACTCGTAGCATACAACATTAGCACGATCTCTTGGAGGGCGGTTGGCTTGATTTTTGATGCCCACCATCTCAAGCCGAAGATCATTCAGGGCCTTGGCTAGGTCATTGACTCCAGGTTCTGTTACAGGGGGGGGCCTCTTTAGTTAGAGGGGCCACGGGAGTAGAGAGGAGGGGAGCTCGTGGGCAAGGCTGGGGAAATCTTCGAGGTGGAGGATGAGGATATCCACCTTGTTGAGGGTAAGCATCTAAGGGAGGACCATACATCTAAGGTGGAGGCGGTGGATACATCCCTGATGAGGGGTGGGGGTACGCCCCTGAGTTAGACCCCCCAGGTTGTTGTTGCAAGAATTGAGGGGGATGCGAAGGGACAATCGTCTTCTTTGAAGCAGGGTCAGACTGAACTTTATCAAACTTTTGAGCAATCTCATGTGCTAGCACCATAGTTTTTGGATTCTCCCATTTAAGCTTGAGGCGGAATTCATCACTCGCTCCTGCTACAAGGTAGCCCAGCACATGCTGAGTCATTCCAGCTCGAAACCCGGCATTGTCCTCCTGTGTGGCAATCAAATGGTCCAGGAGCACGGCCGCTCGGTCCACATATCGACGTGCCATCTCACCTTCTGACTGCTTCAAATTTGCCACTTGCAGGTACACATTCTTCGGCTCCTCTTCTTTGCCAAAATACTCAATCATTGCTGCTATCACCCTTGGCCAGCTTTGGCGAACATCTTCGGCTTGCTTCTCATACCACACTTGAGCCAAACCTTCTAGAAATGTGGGAAGAACCAATAGCCATCTGTCTTCAGTAAGAAAGTTGAGAGAAACACAACAGCGCTTGAAAGCCACAAGATACTCATTTGGATTTTCTTCTACCCATCCACAAAACACGGGAATGTCAGCCATGCTTGGAAGATGGAAAAGAGAGGCTTATATATGGACGAACAATAGTAAGAGGAAGCTTGAACTGAAAATGGGGTGAAGATACATCCAAAAAGCACACATAGGCAGGGTAGGGTGTGACTAGTGTAGTGTGAAATATTACACGAGAAGAATCTTCAGCATAGAATAGCACATAGACAATATTAAAAGGACCAACCCTCATGATATCACATTGATCATTACACGGAAGGGTTAGAGGCGCGGCGTTGCATGAGGTTGTTCATCAAGGCAAACAAGAATGCCATGACAAATGTCAACAGTTGGAGAGCTTGCACATCACCTTCAGCTTCTTCCAGTTCTTGTAGTCGCCATGCTATTTCTTCAAGGGGTGTGCGGTCTGGCATCCTTCTTTTGAGTAATGTCCTTGAGAACCCTCTTGATGATCTTCCGAAGTCGGTGAACTCGTATCAAGTACGCCCAACACTTAGTTTCATGATGACCACAACCTTTGCATTCCTTACAAACAATCACCCTCCTTTGTGGCTTGCGGCTTTGTTGGGGTGGCGCTTCCACTTGCATCATGCGTGATTGAAATACAAGCTTCACGTGCCAAGAAATCAGCAACAAGATTTCGAGCTCAAGGAATATGCTGAATTTTTACCTCTTCAAATTGGTTGCAAAGTTCCAAGGCTTGTTGATGTCGTGGAACCAAGCCTTTGCTCCGCACCTTCCACCTTCCACTAACTTGTTCACACACTAGTTGAGAATCTCCTTGCACCTCCAATTGCTTGGCATGATGTTCTTGTGCCTTTTGTAGCCCAAAAATGAGCGCCGAGTACTCAGCTTGATTGCAAGTACTTGCGAGTGAAGACTTGCTGTAACAATACTCCTCACCACCCGGTGAAGTGAGCTTCACACCCACGCCAGCCGCCTTGGTCGAAGGTTTGTAAGAGCTCGAAATGAGGCACAAAAGGCTGATTAGGTACAAATGGATTCCTTGGTCGAAACATTACCAACCATAGCCAAGGCCTAGAAACCTTTGTAATGAGATTGTGAATAAACCATTCAGGACGAGCTTTTCCACAGGAATCAACAAGCAGATGCACCAAATCTCCCCCCCAGCTTGGGGAGCATCCCACCCTTTGATGAAGGATACCGTCTTAATTACCTCTGAAGCAGCAAGTAGTTCGATCACCGCACAATGAGTAGAAGTAAAGTCAAAATCCTCCCAGCGTATCAGTAGTTCTTCACCATGAATCATCCATGATGTATCATTCCACCCGTCATCACCATCAATAATGCACTGGACAATCAGCTGTTGAAGGTCGACATGAAGATCAAGGAAGACATCTCGTGCATTGGTAGCCGTAAGGTGCGGAGGAACAGGCACCAATTCCTTAAACGCGTCGATAAGTGATAAATGTCCACCCTTCTCGTGAGGCGTGTGTCCATGAAGTGAGCTTGGAGAAGTTTTGAATTGGCGATCTAGCAAGAGATGTGGATAGAGCACATAAAATGAAATATTTTTGCTTTTTACAGCAAGAGCAAACTCCTTATGGTTAGAGAGTTACAGCTCCCGCGATTTCAATATATGAACAAAAATCATTACATTTTTACCACTTCCAACTTGTTGGCCCAATGATAAGACTTTCTTTTGTGAAGGGGGAAGTCTTGTGTTCCAATCCTACTCTTTAATAAAAAGAGAGGAGAGGAGAAGGAGAAGGAGAAGAGAAAGAGAAAGAGAAGGACAAGAAGAAGAAGAGAAGAGATAGGGGGCGCAGGATCTGCTGTTACTCTTTTGCAAGGGCTCAGAAAACAGTCCGCGACCAGAGCAGTCCAAAAAACTGTCCGCAACCAGAAGTCGCAGTAGTCCAGAGAACTGTCGCGCAGGTGAGCGCAGAAAACTGTCCGCAACCCGAAGTCACAGCAGTCCAGAGAACTGGAGTGCAGAAAACTATCCGCAACCAGAAGTCGCAACAGTCCAGAGAACTGGAGCGCAGAAAACTGTCCGCAACCAGAAGTCGCAACAGTCCAGAGAACTGTCGCGCAGGAGACGCACAAATTGAATGCACACACAATAGCTTAGAAAGAGCACAGATGGTATAGTTTTGTTGATGTAACTCGTACGAATAGAAGATTCGCCACTAGCCATGGAGATTCGGATCCCAGCAGCCACACCAAAACTTTTAGCCGGAAAAGTAATCGAGGCCAGAGGCTAGAGGCTAAGTATGGCGACGCTCAAAGGCCATAGAGAAAAGGAGATCAAGAGGGCGAAGGGATGTCATAGGCGTGAAAAAGGAATTAGAAGTGGAGGGAAGGAAAAGGGAGACTATGACACAAGGGGAAAGGGAGAGGGGAAAGAGAAGCATGTACATGATAGGAGGAGGAATGTTGAGATGTAGACATCAAGGGAAGAGAACCATACTTTATTTGAAAGAAGGGATGAGAGGGAAATATCAAAATACTAGCTAGGTGGCTTTACAAGAATGAGCGTGTCTCATCAAGGAATAGCCCCTTCCTTTTATAGCCAAAAGAGGGGGGTCTCTCCACATTAATGTATCCTCCCACATGCATGGTGTGTGTGGAAAAGTCTCCCATGTGGGCTAGGTGGTTACGCACTCTCAATTGTGTGCGACAACCCTTTGCCTCAATTTGCCACATAAATCAAGCCCCATATCTCAAGTCTATGATACTCCCTTGGTCTCTTTCCAATTTTATAATATGTTCAAACCTCTAGGAGGACAAGTGGAGGGTTGGCACAAGGAATCTTGCCACCTCATCCTACTTTCCCCATTATTTAACTAGCTCTCTTGGTCCTTCTATACCTCCCCCACATGGGCCTATCCCATATGGAGGGAATAACTCAATATAATATCTATCTCCACCTATTTTATATTGCTTCTCCCATGGACTTTGAGCCATATCTCACTAAATGCAGCCTAGGTGGAGGGGTGGCACATGGAGGAGCCATGCCACCTTGCATTTTATAATATTACTATCATGGATTATCTACAACACACCTTATGGGTCCTCTTACATGGAAGGGTGGCACATGGTCATGCCTTGCCACCTCACCTTGGGCCCTATGCACACCATATTTTATTATACTATTGCCACATATACAAACACACACACATATTAATGCCTTTTTCCTTAGACAATTTTATCCATAACACTACATGTGCAAGTTGCTGAAGAGGTGATGAAGGACTTCAAGGATATTGTGGATGCAAAGGAGATGCTTGCAGCTTGTGATACTACCAATGTAAGTCATGAAACATACACATCTTTTTTCAAAATTTTCAAGTCTGCTATTTTGGGAAAGTATAAGAAGTCTACAGTGCCTCTACCCACACCTTGGTCTGTGAGACATGCACGGCGAGAAACAAACCAATGTGCAAGAGAAATGCTTAGAGGGTACCATTGCGTAAGGGGCACAATGACTTGGAAGAGTAAAAAGAAATCTAGCTTGCAAACCTTTGAGATGAATGCTTTCAACAATGTCTACTTAGATGTTGAGAAATTGCAACAAGCAATGGTCAAATTCTATGGCATGAGAGAAGATGGTAAGAGGAAATCCATTATAGCATTGCACTTTTACTTAGATCATTTCCTATATCATGTTTATCCTAACGATTTTTCTCTTTTGTTGTACAGATTGCAATGGAAAGCTCATATTTGTCATCAAAATGGATGAAGCTCAATTGGTGAAAGAACACAAGTTAGACAGAGTCAGCATCTGCACTATGAATACAGCCTTAGCCTTTGTTCAAGGGGATGAAGAAGTAGAGCAAGATTTCTCAGTGCAATCAGAGAAAGATATATGGTGGCTTGCAGCATTTGAGACTCCGAAAGAGTGCCATGAGACATTGAAGTGGGTTCTAGATAGAACAGGAATCCCATCGATGATCCGAAGACAAGAGGAAGGGCAAACATTGATAGTCGATGGCCATGGAACCTTTCAAGTTGAATGGCATCTTGTTGGTGATTTGAAAACCCTAAAGTGCTTGCATGGTTGTGATGCAGGGGCAAATGCAATGAACACATGCCTTTATTGCATGTGTTCGCAACGTAAGCAAAAGGCTGGCTTACAATGGGAGAATGGCATTCTATCTTGTAGCCAAATGCAAGCTCCCAATTGCAACAAGAAGGATCCAAAGTGGGATCCCATCTTGCCCATCCCACTTAGAGAGTAACATATGTACTTTACACGCAGAACTGTGCTTACTTGATAAGTTGTTGTATTTGCATCTTGTTTATGCTTGGAATTTAATTTGCAAGAAGTATCTGCATGGTGCATTCCAGAAGCTGAGAAGTTGATGTCAGAGATGAGATTCCATGGAGGACATGTCAAACTTAAGGAGGATAAGAAAATGTCTAGGGCAACACAAAATCTTCTTGCAAAAGTGTCCATGGGTGGAGGGAAGGCAAGGAGATTCCTTTCGAACCACAATCTCAATAAAGACAAACATACATCATCTCAAAGTAGTTTGGGTTGGGAATACTAGAAAGCATTGTGTGAATGCATGACCAATAAGGCTTCTCATCCTCAAGTAGCAACTTTGAGAGATTAAGTATGGACAAAGGTAGATGCATTGATAAAATTGCTTCGCCAGGTTCAAATTGGTGAGATGTATTATGAAAGGTTCAGGATGGCTGTGAAAGAGTTAATGCAATTAATGGTGAAAGCATGGGGGGAGTCACACATTATGCATTACATGGTAATATTAGCACCATCATAATATTTAGCACTTGGTTTATAAACAGTTTTTGTTGCTGAAATGATTCTCATCATGTGTTTGCAGCATATTCTCTATGCACACGGACCATGGTTTGTACAAAATTGGGGTCCTTTGTCCATTTGGAATACATAAGGCATGGAGAAGTTGCACTATAGAGCCAAGGTAGCCTACTTCAAGAACTCAAGGCATGGTGGTGGTGTAACTCGTAGCAATGCATTGCATGAGATGTTCGACTGGTTTTTTAGATATTTACTAGGAAAGACTTTGAAGTCTGAAAAGGCAAAGGCATCAGAACTTGCAAAAGCAATTCAAATTGTATCAAAGAATAGAAGGCATAGTGCTTGGAAAGCATCCATAAGGAGTGGAGGAGTCGCACATTGGTTGCAAGCTAGAGTGAGAGAAGGGAGCAGATGGGTCCAACCACCAACAAAAGCTATGGTGTAATTGTATACAAATATGAAATAAATATATTACTTATTTTGACCACAATTTGTGTACTCAGTCTTTAATATCTTGCTTATTTTGACCAGAATTTTTGTACTCACATGACGTTGGGGAAAGTGGGGACATGGTGAAGGAGGGGGGAGAGAAGGGAGGGGCATGGGGCAGGGCAAGGGGAGGGCTGGAGTGGTAGCAAGGGTGGGGGGAGGGGGGGATGGGGGGTGTGGGGGAGGACGACGGGTGTGGGCAGGGCAAGTAGGGGGAGGGCAATGGGGGGGGAGGGCAACGAGGGTGGGGGGGTGGAGGGGTTGGAGGGGGGCACGATGAAACCCTAAATGTAATTAAAAGGGATGTCAAAACATGATGGGCCCATATAAAAAGTTAAAAAAAACCCTAACTCTCATTATTCAATGGCAAGAGTGAAGAATACTGCTAGACCCACTGGATGCTGCCTGCACCCTTCCTCCTCTAGCTCCACCACCTCCATGGCATCCGCAGACATGGACCTATTTGGGTCAGGTGGTGCCTCCCTCGACTCTCGTGAGCCCTCCCCCAACTCTCGTGAGGTCTCCCAAGACTCTCGTGAGCTCTCCCCCAACTCTCGTGAGCCCTCCCCCAAGTCCCGTGAGCCCACTCCCGAGTCTTGTGAGCCTTCTCCTCCTCCCAAGTCTCGTGAGCCCACTCCCCAATCTCTTGAGCCCACTCCCTAGCCCCAAGAGCATCAGCCTTCCCCTTAGCCTTCCCCCCAGCCTTCCCCAGCCTCAGCCTCAGCCTGACCCTCAACCTTGCCCTTAGCCTCTGCCTTAGCCTTAGCCTTTCCCTCAGCCTTCCCCTCCCCATGAGAGCCCTCTCCCAATCGAGAACAAAATGTGTTCGATAACCTCCCAGACATAGAGAGGCTTCCTGAGGGCCAATAGACTACCAGGAAGAGCACCATATTCACTCTCCTAGTGATACAACCCATCGTAGAGATGATCCCTCTGTCCATGAAGAGGGTAAAGCAGACGCCAAGGAAGCCCCATCCCAAAGAACGACAAAGCTCAAGACATCTGCGAGAGGAGGATTCGGAGGAGGATCAATCAAAACAAGAGCAGTGGAAGAAATTCAAGGCAAACAGGAGGTTGTGGGATCGTGTTCGAGTACCTGTAAAGCCTCCACCAAGAGTCAGGAAGCCGTATAGAGCAAAGCTAGGAGGACGGGCCTAAGGGAGATCAGGCAAATGTAGAAGACCACTGACAACCTGATCCTGCATGCTCCCTTCCAACATGTGGTACGGGAGATAGCACAGGGATACAAGGACAACGTGCGATTCAGCATAGGAGCTATGGGGGCACTCTAGGAGTCTACGGAGCAAGTGACCATCGCTCTGTTCGAGGATGCCAACTTGTGTGGCATCCATGCAAAGCGCATCATGGTCATGGACAAGGACATGGCTCTAGCAAAGCAGCTATAGACAAGGACATGGCTCTGGCAAAGCGGATATGGAGTGACCCAAGTTTGAGGCCCTAGATTCTCTTGTAGCCCACTCTTAGGACTTAGACCGGCCCCTGCCCTTGAAGGCACTATCTTGTATCTAAGGCCCAAGGGCCGATCTTTTTAATGGAATATATTGACATTCTCTACACGATTGCATTGTTGACTACAATAACATCATTTTATCAAATCCTAAAGGAATTTCACTGTCGCGCAGAAGGGAAAAGTGTCTGGACCCTAGAAAGCCCAAAACCTGCCACGGCACAAATTTGGCCATTTTGGACTGCAGAATGCCCAAATTTGTGCCATGTTGGGTTTTGGGCTTTCTGGGGTCCTGGAGATGTGTCAGACACTTTTCCCTTCTGTGCGACGGTGAAATTCCTTTAGGATTTGACAGAAATGATCTTTCAATACTCAAAATTGTTGAAAATGATACTAAATTGGCTAGAAATATATTAAATTAACACAATTAAAATAATGGAGAAAATATATCATCAACGACTTAAATAAAATACACTGGAATTCATGACAAGCAATGATAACTTAAAACAAATAATAAAGACATGTCATGTATCCATTGAAATATCCATTTAAATATATGTTTATATATACAAAAGGCCTCAAAGGCTATCTTTCTTCTTGGCTAGTTTGAGTACATCGAGAATAGGGGTCTTTGAATCCCCTAGTGGATTCCTAGATATAAATCTAGCCGCAACAGCACTAACATCCTCCTCTCCTACTGCCAAAGACATAGCTATTGCCGTCAATGCCCTACCATGAATGTTCGATCAAAAGGCATTGATAGCAGCCAAGTGGTGTACCAAAATGATTTTTTCTGCATTCTGAGTAATGTTGGAGTATCAGATAATGCATGACAATGCCTTGCACTTTAGCAGCTCTGAAGGACCTTGAGGAGAAAATTTGTTGTGAAAGACCACGATATGCTCTGCAACTTTGCCAAGGTAATGGGCCAAAGAATTATCTCGACCAAATGCGCTACGAACATTACCCCATCGAGATGATAATTCATCAAGCTCAAATGAATTGTGCAACAATTTAACAAACATTAGAAGACCAACTAAACAAATTATACTGAAAGAACATCAAAACAAAAAACATTTTTCAAACTTACCACTGCAGCATTGTCGGGGCTTCTATCCCTTCCTCATTTGCAATGTTGATGGAACCAGGTTCTGTGTGATGTTCCATTTGGGAGGTGGATGCTTTCTCCTGTGTGTTGGAGGTGGAAGCTTCTGCATGAGAGGGTTGTGCATCATATACGGTTATGTTTGCATCCCTCATTGAAACCAGCACTGTCAAGAGAAAGTCTTCCATTGTCCGGTCTTCGGTACCTAAAACTCCGAGATCTTTGACACTTGTGTCAACATCAAACCCCGATAGGACTCCAAGTGCCTCATCCTCTCGTAGTCCAAAAAGAATCTCTATGTTGTGGAGGAATACATACTCTTCTCCATCGATGATGAGGGGGGACAAGGACCATAATTCTGAGTCTGGGCCAGCGGTCTCTGATGCAGATTCTTGCTCTACTCGGGGCTCTTGAAGTAGGCTCAATGCTTGAGCTGCTTCCATCTCCTCTGTTGGATCATCAAGACTCTCTTCCATGTAGATGGCCAAGTCTAGATAGTCTAGACTAGATTAGCAGTTCTATTAGAGGGGGTGCTAGACGATGAGGCTTCTTCCTCTAAATTTCCTTCTTGGAGAAGAAAGATGAATGTCATATCCCATGAAAGGAATTTGGTGCATGTATTTCCTGTGATCCTCGTGTCTAGGATGTCTTGAACTTCGACTGTCCTAAATCCTTCTTCTGTAAGGTTGTCACAAAAGCGGGCCAAGTGCTTTATAAACTTGGGTTCCTCTACAAATAGATACTTTATGTAATCTATGGGAACCCATGTCTTTGAAGAGTGGCCAAGTTTATAGACAAAATTTGAGAAATTATCTTGCATATGTAAAGGATGAGAACTGAGTAGTCATCCTTGGCTTGCATATATATGCCTAGGACATCTAAAGTTCTATCAAACACAAAAAATAGCTCTTCCTCACGATCTACAAATGCAGTTCGTGAGATGAAGTCATGGAACAAAGTTCTAGCTGAATCCATAGCAAATAGCAATTGATGGAGGGAGTAGCTTCTGAGGATGGGAGTTTCTATGGCTCTCTAAATGTGAAAGTGAGATGTGATGTAAAAAGGGCTCTTACCCCTTAATATATATCAAAACCCTAAAAATTAAAATTAATAATAAATTCCCCAAATTTTTTGAAAAACGTTCACCATGAACTGAAATGATAAGACATTAAAAGAAATAACATTTTAATTGAATTGTCCATCATCTTTTGAAGCAATAACTAGGATTTGATAGACAAAAAATTAAATGCTGCACTAGTCAAACACATTGTTAGCAATCTTCAAAGTTGTAGGAGGAATGAAATTGGCATTATGCATGCACTTCTCCACACGACGGCTGATCTTACTACCATTTAAGGTAAAGTAGAAGGACTCTGACATGCCGTCCTCCATGACAATATGTGTTCTCGCACATCCCTTAGAGTCCATTAAGATGTGACATTCACATTAGTAACATCTCTCTCTTCAACATCAATAGACAAACTCACCCCCATATTGTCTTCATCATTAGAGTCTAGGGAAGCCACCAGCCATCTGTTTTCTTCTAGCGCCTGTACTAAAAAGCTAAATACAACATTTGGCATGACAAATGGTATCTAATAACCACATTGTCTTTACATGCGTGACATTGAAACACATCACCCTTTTGGTTGCCTGACTTGGTTTCCCAATTCATCCCAAGTAAATCTTCAAGAGCATTTTCATCTACACGCTTGTAGGACCACATAGTTTTTGTTCTATGCATATGTATATTCTGAAATAAAGAAGCAAAAATGTGCAGAGGCATAAACCAAGATAACCTTGCCCATTTGGATCCAAATGTAAACTTCATGGCCATGGCCACATCCTTTGCAATCTTGTCCTTGTACGATTGCAATGTCCTTGAGTCCACATTACTGTAATCTATGTCTTGAAGTTGTGGTGGTGCAATGGTTTACAAACGGCCATAGCTTGATGATGTCATTGGAGTGATGTATGTTGCATTATACCAATACACATTCTTCATTCGCAAGGAAGCCAACTTCTCCCCGGCATGCATTTGCTTACCTAAATCCTCATGAATCGCAATGAACTTGCCTATGAATGATTCAATTGGTTCCGTACTGGATGGCAGGGTGGTTGCTGTTCCACGTGCTTCTTCAACCTCTCCTCACGTCTTTTTTGGGTCTCTTCATTCTTTGATTATGTCTCCTCCATATCTTCTTGGGGCTGCTATGGCATCCGCATTGGAAGCTTTTGATGGGGGTGTTTTGAGGGGGGGGTTGGGGGTTAAATCATCATCGCTGGAGAAGCTCCAATCAGAAGAGGAAACTACTAGAGTAGTGAGCTTCTTCGCCTTTGAAGTCGGAAGGGAAAACATCTGCAACCATGAATAAGAGCTCTTAGAATCCAAACACAAAATTTCCAAATGGACTCATTACACTTACAGGTGAAAAAGGTACATAGATAGAAAGGCTCATAGTGTAATGGTATCTTAGATTGAGGAAGCCGCATATTTTTTCCCATGTAAACATGTTGCACTTTAGCGAGTCATCCTTTCTTCCCAAACTTGAACTTCAAGATGTGCCCCTTCCACTCATGCAAGATGTCACCTCTCTTGCTCTTGGGAGGCTTATGTGGACCTTTGGCCAATCCTTTCATCACTATTCAGTCATTTAAGCTATAGGTGCAAGGGATCCACTCATCCAATGCATTTCTAGTGTTGTGGAAGACACAAGAGGTCACATCATTGTGTGGTCTTGTAGCCTTGCTCCTCACCATGCTTGCAGAGGTTGCAATAGCAAGAATGGGACTCCTACACAGGGCAATGCAGCTCCAACAAAGGCACAAAAGAGGGAGAAGGAGAGGCACAGAGCAGCAGCAAACAAAGGCACAGGAGAGGGACAGAGCAGCTCCAACAGAGGCACAAAATAGGGAGAAGGAGAGGGACAGAGCAATAGCAACAAAGGCATAGGAGAGGGAAAAGGAGAGGGACAGAGCAGCTCCAACAGAGGCACAGGAGAGGGAGAGGGGGGAGAGAGAGAGAGAGAGAGAGAGAGAGAGAGAGAGAGAGAGAGAGAGAGAGGAGCTGCAGCAAGCCGGCCAGAGCAAGAGGGAGTAGAGAAAGAGGGGGAAGAGGGAAAATGTGTGGGATTTGGTTCAAATGGAGTGATTTGGTAGACTAGACCAAAACAGTGGGGGGTAGAGGCCCTAGAAAGAGGGAGGGGAGAAGAAAAATTTGCAAGAAGGACCCTACCATCCCATTGAAGGCAGTTTTGGACGCATGTGGGGGAGATGTACCTCGTAGGAGGGTCAAACATGGGTTAAGAGGGGGGGGATGGTTTGGGTGGTCCCTGGTGTAAGGGGAGCAACCAATAGGGGATCTATGTAGGCCTGCCCACCCTCCACCTCAACATACCATTGCCCCACACCTTCTAGCACTCTCATTGGTACACCTCAAATCACTCTCTAATCCCTTGAAATTAGGAAACACTAATTGGAGGCCCTTTTGAGACCCCAATTCTCCCCTAATGAGTTTCATTCTTCATGACGCTATCATATTCCACTTGCATAGCGTTTTTCCAATCTCGATCTACAAGTGCTTCCTCCAAACTCACAGGCTCCTTTACTTCAACAATAATCTCAGCCATCAAGGCCATATTGACTATGTGAGCAGAAGCCCTCATTTGCTCCTCGATTCTCTGAGATCGGCCTTGGTCCATCTGCATGCTGCTCAATAGACATAGGCATATGGTTATCATGATCGTAGAGCTGCCTTACCCATCATGACAATGGCTTTTCCGGTGGTGTAACAACAGGTTGGTGACTTATACCTTCATCATCTGATATTTCCTCCTCCTTTATAGCTCCTGGGACAGGTCCATAGTGAATTATCTCTTCGTTTGATGATAAAGTGGAAAAGCTCTTCTCTGCCTCCACTACATGTGGCTGCTCCCTGAACACCACATCACGGCTCGCTATGATCTTCTTTCCCTCTCGGTCATACAACTTATAGGTGCTTTCTTCTCATCACAATAGCCTAAGAAGATACATTTGGTGCTTTTTGGTTGTAGCTTGTTTCTCTCTTTGTCTGGTACATGTGCATAGCATTCACACCCAAACATTTTGAAGTGGGGGACAGATGGATTCTTACCACTATAAGCCTCATGTGGTGTTTTACCTTTGAGTGCCTTTGTATAGCTGCGATTAAGGATGTAAAGCACAGTATTGATAGCCTTAGACCAAAAGTGGTTTGGCAGTCTAGCACCTTTCAACATACACCTCCCCATCTCCATGATGGTCTGCATTTGGAATTCAACAATAAAATTTCACTGAGGCGTATGTGATGTCATCGTTTGTCGCTTGATCCCTTTGCTCATGCAAAAATCTCCAAACTCTGTAGAAACAAACTCACCACCACCATTCGATCTGATTTTCTTCACTTTTCTCCCTGTTTCATTTTCAACGAGCTATAGCCATTCTTTCAATTTACCAAAAGCTTAACCCTTTTCACTAAGAAAGTACACCCACATCTTCCTACTATAGTCATCGATGACCAATAAAAAATAGGAAGATCCCCCCAAGGCCTGTGTAGGCATCTTACCGCCACACAAGTCAACATGCACCAACTCTAGAGGATCGTTTGCTTTATTCTTACTTTCTTGTGGGAATGCCTTTCTCTGTTGCTTACCGATCATGCAAGCTTCACACGGTTCTTTGATTTCTACTCTATAGGTAAGTGAGCAACCATACCTTGCTTGTGCATCTCCTTCAACACTACAAATCTGATGTGGACAAATCTTTTGTGCCAAAGTTTGCATGTGCCCACTCCAGCAGTGGCTGTAAGAGCACTTAGCTCATGTAGGTTGTTCCTCCTTACTCCTGCGCCATTAAGATTGCCTGCACTATCCAGAATTTTTGCTCCTATCTTGTTGAACCTCACCTCATGGTCAAGGTCAATTATGGAAGCAACTAATAGCAGATTTCTCTTGATTTGTGTAACATACAACACATTAGTTAACATCTCCATTACAAAAACAAATGAAACCATACTTGTACCCTCAACAGGGCATTTTGTATTATTTCCAGCCATCACCGTGATGGGTTCCTGTAGAGGTTGCATGAAACACTATATACCCTTCTTGTAGGTCATGTGACAGGAGGCACCACTGTCCAACACCCATGAATTAGTGGTTGATGCTTCTTGAACTGAAGAACACTCTTACTTAATGGCCAAAAATGGATCCAACTCTGCTTCTGCTGTGTCAATTGTCTCTTTCCCCTTATCTGTCTTCTTCAGGGGTACCATTCTTTTCATCTGCTTTCTTGACCCGGCAACGTGCAATCACATGGCCTTTCTTCTTGCAGTAGAAGCATTCTCCCTTTGGCTTACACAACTAAGAAGAGGAAAATTGTTTTTAGCCTCCACCTTTGTCTATATTCCCCCATTGTGTATGTGAGAAAGTTGCAAGTGAGACTCCTTCCTTCTCTCCCACTATCTTCACATGGTATCAGAGCGTGGCTCATGGTAAGGAGCTCAAGAAAGCAAACCAAGTTCGCGGTGTCCTAGTAAGAGGACCAATGTTGCTTTCCTTTTTTGAGTTTGGGAGCAAATCTATGATTGAGACACCGTTTGCAGTGTGGCAAGAGGGTAGTATATGCTGCAGGAGAGCGTGAGGCCATTTCGGGGCCCGTTTTGGAGGTGGAAGTTCTTCACAGGCACTCAAAAAAAGGCCCTGTTTTTGTTGTGCGACCACTGCTCTACAGGTCGGTGAAAAGTTGTCACAAAAATTGCATCATATGCCTGTGCATAGAGATATTGGGAGTTACAAAATCATCCTTATTGCCTGTTCATGCAAAATCATCACTAGAAGTGACTGTGTGGTCAAATACCACTTTTGTGAGTTTCGCAGATTTTCCTGTGTGAGGCAGAAGCTGTGTTTTTTGCAGTGACAGAATTTTTTGTAGTGTTCTGTAATGGCATCTAATTCTCTTTCACAGATTGTCACTGAAAAGCTTGACAAGAATAACTTCCAAGCATGGAAGTTTAGAATGAAGAATTTCCTTATGGGAAAAGGCTATTGGGAGTTCATTATAGGAAATGAAGAAGAACCAGTTCTTCCTAATGTTCCCAATCAACAGGAAATGTAGGCATTTAAAGGATGGCATGAGAGAGCCAGAAAAGTTATGCACTGGCTGTCTATCAGTATTTCAGATTCTATGATTGTGCATATTCAGGATGCAAGTATGCCAACGGAGGCATGGGATACTTTGGCAAACATGTACAGCACAAATATGCAAGCCAGGAAAATGCAGCTCAAGTAGAAGTTGCACAATGTGCAGAAAGAAAATATGAGCATCAATGACTACCACATGAAGGTGAAGAAAATTGCAGATGCACTTGCTTCCATTGGGTCGCCAGTGGAAGATGATGATCTAGTTTCTGTGACCTTGAATTGTCTCAGAAAGGATTATGCATAGTTTTGGACATCCATTGCCGTCCGTGAAAAATTTCCTGATTTTCAGTTGTTTGCTCTTCTAATTTCTAAAGAGCAGAGAAATGGTGGTGCATCTTCTTCAGGAGGAACTTCAAAAGAAATTGTCTTCTACTCAAATGCTGGAAGAGGTAGAGGCAGAGGCAGAGGAGGCCGATCTGGAGGCCATGGTAGAAATCAAAATATGCAGCAAACTCAAGAAAACTAGTCCTTTGAAGGAGGATGTGGTAACTCTAGAGGCAGGGGGAGCCAAAGAGGCCGTGGTGGATGGCAGAGAGGCCAAAATGCAAACAGCAATGTTGAATGCTACTACTGTGGTAAAATCGGTCATATGGCTAAAGACTGCTACAAAAAGCAGAACGACATTATGAATGGAAAATTGTAGCAAGGCAATTATGCATCCTCTAGTAGACAGGGTGATGATAGAAATGAGCATCTATTTATGGTGCAGCACATGACCAATTCTGTGACAAGTGCAGAAGAACGAAATGATGTGTGTTATGTTGACTCAGGTGCGTCAAACCACATGACAAGTCATGCAGAGTGGATGCAGGATGCAAGGGAAATGGAAAAACTAGGATTTGTGGAGATGGGTGTGTGAAGATAGTGGGAGAGAGGGAAGGAGTCTCACTTGCAGCTTTCTCACATGCACAATGGGGGAATACACACAAAGGTGGAGGCTAAAAACAGTTTTCCTCTTCTTAGTTGTGTAAGCCAAAAAGAACTCTAGTACAAAGAAATAGAAGAACCCTATATGTGGGTCTCAAACCAAACTCAACTAACTAAGGTGGCATACTAACTAAGCCACGAACTAGTGTAGATAAGGATAGCTGTCATCCAGGCGGTGTACCAACCGCATCTGTAGCTAACAAGTCGGTGACATAAATGCACAACGGTCACCCTGGCATATCGCGAGTGGAGCTCGATATCTCAACACTCCCCCTCGAGCTCAATCCCAATTCCTGCACACCAAGCAGGTCTCTGAACTTGCGCAGCTTCTCTGCGCCCAATGCCTTTGTGAATATGTCAGCTACCTGATCCTCTGTGCTGACATAAACTAGATCAATAAGACCTAGTAAAACCTTCTCCCGCACATAGTGATAATGCACCTCAATGTGCTTTGTTCTAGCATGATAGACTGGGTTATTTGCCAAGTGTATACTACTCATGTTGTCACAATAAATGAGAACTGGCCCATCTGTAGACTGATGCATATCATAGAGTAGCTTATGCAACCAAGCTACCTCACATGTAGCCATTGCTGCACCCCTGTACTCAGCCTCTGTGCTCGACAAGGCAACTGTAGGCTATTTCTTGCTGCTCCAAGTGACTGTAGCACTCCCAAAAGAGAACACATATCCACTGGTAGATCGTCTATCAGAAATACTACCAGCCCAATCAGCATCAGTGTATCCATGCAACTGTATCTGAACCCCATCCTCATAAAATAGTCCATACTGCAGTGTGGACTTCACATACCTGAGTATGGGTCTAGCCGCATCCAAATGCGGTTTCCTTGGAGCCTGCATAAACTGACTTACAAACCCAACACAACATAGCTCAAATCTGGCCTGGTAATAGTCATGTAAATCAAACTTCCTACTATGCGTCTGTACATAGTAGGGTCTTCTAGAAGCTCACTTGCATCTGCGCTCAGCTTCACATTCTACTCCAAAGGAACTGAAATAGGCTTACAGTTTGTCATCCCATATTTGGACAGCATGTCCAATCCATACTGCCTCTGCAAGAGCTGTATCCCACTTGATGATCTAATCACCTCAATGCCCAAGAAATAACGCAGCTCTCCCAAATCCTTCATCTCAAACTTTTGCCTCAATAGCATTTTCACATGACGGATATCTTCATCACTATCACCTGTGATGATCAAATCATCAACATAAATGACAAGCAGCATAATCCCTTTCTGTGTTTTTCTCACATAGAGTGAGAAATCTGTCTTGGAAATCTAAAAGCCAATAGTGACAAGATACTGTCCTATGTTGTTAGACCATGCTCTAAGTGCTTGGTTCAAGCCATACAAGGCTTTCTTCAACTTGCAAACAAACTCAGGATGAATAGCATGAACATAACCTGCTGGCTGCTCCATAAAGACCTCTTCTTGCAAATCACCATGCAAGAAGGCATTCTTTACATCCATCTGATGTAAAGACCATCCCTTTGATGCAACCATAGCAATGGCTGCTCTTACGGTTGCCATCCTTGCAACCGGGCTGAAAGTTTCTTCATAATCAATGCCATATGTCTGTGCATACCCCTTGACAACTAATCTTGCCTTGTATCTATTCACAGAACCATCTGCATTGTGCTTGATCTTATAAACCCACTTACAGCCAATTGCATTCTTGTCTTTAGGCAAAGGCACCAATTTCCATGTAGCATTAGCATCCAAGGCATCCATTTCTTCATCCATGGCTTTCTCCCATTTTTCATTTCCCATGGCTTGCTCAAAAGAAGTGGGTTCTGGTTCCTGTATCATTTTGACCATATAGGCATAGTGAATGGCTGTAAATCCATCATATTTCAGCCTATCCACAGGATACCTAACCTTGGTAGACCTGCGCAAAATAGGCTCACTTCCAGGTGCTCTCAAAACATCCCTGGTCTTCCTTACTCCAGGTGTAACAATAGAAGGAATACCCAACTCATGATCAATGCTCTGTTCTGAGCCACTGGATTCACCATCCACATAAGAGTGACCTGCATTCACATCAAACATGGGCTGATGTACCTTCTCTTTTCCTTTTCGTGATACCTGCATACCACTTTCTGCATTGCTTTGAGGAGATGTGAACCACTACTAGAGGACACTCTAGGTCCACTAATATTTTGTGATTGCTGCTGTGAATTCTGTGCAACATTACCATTTTGTGCATCTACATCAATCATTACATTTACTGGTTTATACCAGCTGCTCATCTCATCAAAAACAACATCTCTGCTCACTGTGAACTTTCGTGTAGAAGGGTTATAGCATCTATACCCTTTCTGCTGCAAAGAATAACCAATAAAGATACACTTCTCAGCTTTTGGATTCAACTTGGACCTCAACTCATCTGGCACATGGACATAGGCAATGCAACCAAACATTTTCAAATGAGAAATATCTGGTTTCCTACGGGTGCGATTTTTTGGTGAGCTTTTTGTCATGAGCTTTTTTTCAATTTTCATGAATATTGCGAGCTTTTCATTCACCTGAGAGAGAGAGAGAGGGGGGGGGGTTCATGGAGTGGGGTGGGTTGAAAGTTTGGGTTGTGGTTGCAGTTAAGAGGAGAGAGGGGGGGGAGGGGAGATAAAGGAAAGGGGGAGGGACGGGCGCATGGGTAAGGTGGCATGGAGAAGGGAGGGGAGGGGAGTTGGAACATATATTCATTATCATAGTGGAGAACGTAGAGGGGGAACTTATAAGGTATGTAAAGAGGAGTGCAAGGAGGAGAGAAAGGATGAGGAATGTGAAAGTTATGTTCATCTACTAAATGTAAAGGGGAAGGGAGAGCATGTGGGAAATTTGTTTATTTTAAAAGTGTATAATTTGACAGATTTGACCTCATATTTGGATTCCTCGTCGAATTCCAGTCATTTTGAGTACCAACATTGTTGGCTCTTTCCTACTGCTTTCATAGGAAGAGTTGGGAATTCTATGTTGCAGGGTTCCGAGACTTTTTGTCACCTACAGATATATTGGGATTGTCGTTGTAGTATATGTGTAGCTTAGGACCTCGAGTCGTGTTCCGGTGAGAGACGTAGGCTTAAGTGTGGTAAGCAAACAAAGTGCAAGCATGTGTAAAAGGCACGTAAACCATCGTTGTTGGGGTGATGAAGGCTTTCGCCTTCATTGGGGGTTGTAGGGTTTAGGAGGAGTTTAAGGGTTTAGAAAGAGATTCCAGGGTTTAGGAGGAGTTCCAGGGTTCAGAAGGAGGTTCCAGGGTTCAGAATGAGGTTCCAAGGTTTAGAAGGAGTCCAGGGTTAGAAGGAGGATCCAAGGTTCAGAGTAGAGTACATGGTGGAGAACTCGTCTCCCTCGTAGATCATGGAGTTTAAGGGTTTAGGAAAGCATAGGAGTGGGAGAGGAAGAAGGTGTAAGAGCAGGGGTGAAAGAAGAGAGAGGAGGAAGGAGGAGGAGGGAAGAGGAGGAGAGAGGAGGAGGAGGAGGAGGGAGGAGGAGGGAGGAGGAGGAGGAGGGAGGAGGAGGAGGAGGGAGGAGGAGGGAGGAGGAGGAGGAGGGAGGAGGAGGAGGAGAAGGAGGAGGGGGGAGGAGGAGAAGGAGGAAGGAGGAGGAGGGAGGAGGAGAGGGAGAGGGTGGGTTGCAGGGTTGGAGGAGAGGGGAGAGGGGTTTCAAGGTTAGGACATGCTTTTGGACGTGCAGTGCAAGGAAGCATGGACACTTGAGACAAATGCTTGGAATACCTATGTAGACTCAACACAATGCCCCAAGAGTGTGGGCTTCATTCCATTTTGGGGTATTTATACAAGTTGGAGAGCTTCTCTCTCTGCATGTAACACAAAGTCGTATCACAAAGTTGTAACACAAAGTTGTATCACAAAGTTGTAACACAAAGTTGTGTCACAAAGTCGTAACACATTCTCTCTCTTCATGTAGAAGTTGTAACACAAAGTTGTTACACAAAGTTGTAACACAAAGTTGTAGCACAAAGTTGTGTCACAAAGTCGTAACACATTCTCTCTCTTCATGTAGACAAACTCGTAACACAAAGTTGTTACACAAAGTCGTAACACAAAGTTGTGTCACAAAGTTGTAACACAAAGTTGTATCACAAAGTTGTTACACCTTCTCTTTCTTCATAAGTTCATGTTGGCACAGAGTCAACATACTCCCGGATCCAGTTTATTACCCGTCCTCGGGTTATGGCTTATTGCGATCACGTACCTGGGTTGCCATGTTTTTAGTCCAGTGGCTGTGGAGCTTGTGTCATGCCAGTCGATCCTGCTGTAGAGCCTTAGCACCATACAATTTTTGCGCAGTTTCCAAGTAGCCTGTATCTACCATTTGCTCGAACAGAGATATGTGGCGTGCCTCCAAGAAGATCACTCTTTGATAGAGTCGGCTTGTAATTTGAGCATCAATCCGTTCATTGGGATTAAAGCTGAGTGGAGGCAAATGGGAATCAAGGTAACATGGGACCTCCAGAATTAATTCTAATGTTTTATAGAATATGGCACTTTGGCGAAGGAAGCGATCAATGTTGCTGCGCATTGTTTGTTCATGCTGCTGAAGTGCTCGGATCATGGTGCCTTGGATATTCCATTCTACACCAGAGTAGGGTTCGATCATTGGCCAATTAATGACTCGATCTTCAGCCAAAGTGTGTATGTTGGCTTCCCAATTTTTACGCCGTGGAACTGCATAGAACTTGGGATGGGTTCTGAGACATGGAGGTGCCCGTAAGTACTCCTTTAAGAAGATTACATCAAAGAGCTTGGGACGGCGCCAATCAGGTTGTGGATCCAATTTGCTAATCCTACCTTCACTGATTTGATGCTGACGAAGGTTGGTAGGAAAGCTACCCAGGGTCCATCCACCGCGAGTTTTCATATCAGGATATTTGCTCCAAAATTCCTTGATGGGGTTACTGGGAAGTGGTATCTCATCAAAATCATACCCATCATTGGAACTTGGCATGGGTGTACGAATTGGATTATCCGGATCCTGATATTCAAAATCAAATACTGCATCATTTTCTGCTGATGGAAGCACTAGAAGTGTCGGAGGTGAGGATGGGGCCGGGAGAGAATCAAGGGACATGGGGGAGAAATATGGCTGAGTGATAGTGGCGGAAGGGGGAGCAGAGGGGAGGGGGGGAAGAAATGGGCAAATGGTTTGAGCAGCTTGGTAATCCTCAAGGGTAGGATTAGCAAGGAAGGGGAAAAAGCTAGGTGTGAGGGGCTCGTAAGTTTGTGACTGTTGGGTAAGTTGAAAATGGTGAGAGGCATGAGCAAAGAGACGATGGAGGGAATAGATGTTAGGATGGAGCTCGGATGGACAAAGTATGAAACAGTAGCTTTTCAAGCTATGGCATCTGCATCATCGGCCCCTCAAAGTCTTATAGGGATGGAACACTTAAAGATGAGCAAATTTGTTATGGCTTTGGAGCCTCGTGTTCGCTCAAAAGTAATGAGTAAAGATCCAACAACATACGTGGAGGCACTTTGCATTGCGACCAAGAAAGAAGCTTCTCTAGAGATCAAATCCTCTTTTGTGTCTTCAATAGCTTTAACTTCTAAGGTGGAGGTAATGGGCACTCCTCAGGTACCAAAGTCCTCTGAGTTAGATCATAATATCTCTCAATTGATGGCAGAGCTTGCTGATTTGAAATTGCATTTGGTTAATGCATGACAACCTAGAGCACCAAAGAGTGAGGAAAGGCCTCGAGATAAGAGTGGGGTCACTTGCTATGAATGTAATGAAAAAGGTCACTATTGCCCTAAGTGTCCTAGATTGAGAAAGAAAGAAGAAAAACAAGGATCCTTGTTAGAAGCTTCTTTAGGGGATGAGGAAAGAGAGGTAATAATGGCTAAATGGGTGCGTGGTAAAGCAAAAGAAGAAGAAGAAAGCAATGAAGAAGTAGATGAGGAACGTCAAGAAGAGGAATGCCGTAGTAAGAAAAAGAAGGCATCTAGAAGGAGAATTAGCCAATTAGACTTTCCTTTAGGACAAGGCATTGGAAGCTATGACTTGTTGTTCGACCTTAAAGAAAAGGAAGCTCATATCACCTTTGGTCAATTACTTACTTTCTCTCCAAAACTATGGAAGGAATGGGGAAAGCTAGCAAGCACAAGAATGTCAAAGAAGAAAAAAAGAAAAGTGCCATTCCTATTGTTCAAAAGGTAGACATATGTTGGTGATGATGTACCTGTGGTTGATGCAACATCAGAAGTTGCAAAAAGGAAGTTGTCAAGGAGGAGTCTTCAACATCAGAGAGTTCAAGCTTTGACTTAATCAATGAAGAAGAAGAGACACGGTGTAGCTCCGAGGAGTCCAACTCAGAGGGTGATGTGGAAGGAGTGGCCTTTGGTCTTTGTCTTGGTGCTAATGGGGATTGAGTTAGGAGGGAACAAGGTGGTGGTACATGAAGATCCTATAGAGACACTTCATGTGGAGGATGTGAAGCACACTAAACGATGCCCACACAATGAAGAGCTTCTTGGTGATTCTCTATCAGTAGGTAGTGAGAAGCTCTAGTACTTGGATATGTTAGATGATTTTCCATGTCTCTTTGCAACAAGCTATTGACAAGTTCGACCAGTCTCTCTTATGGAGCACAAGATTGAGTTGAAGCTAGAAAGCAAGCCAGTTGTGCAACGCTTAAAGCAATTGGGGGTGATCCAAGCTGAGGCACTAAAGAAAGAGGTAACACAACTACTTGAGGCAGGATTCATATTTCTTGTTGATGATTCAAAATGGATATCTCCTGTAGTTGTCACCAAAGAAAGGAAATAAGTGGCAGATTTGTGTGGACTTTTGTCCTTTGAATGCATGCACTAAGAGGGATCATTTTCCTTTGCCATTTCAAGATGAAATACTAGACCAAGTAGGAGGGCATGAGATGTATTCTGTATGTGATGGCTATTCTGGGTACTTTCAAATTCGTATTCACGAGGAAGATCAAAACAAAACATCATTTGTCACACCTTGGGGAGTTTTTGCTTACAGACAATGCACCAGCTACATTTCAAAGGTTCATGAGTCAAGTGCTCGAGCCTTACTTGGAAATGTTCATAAGGGTGTTTTTGGATGATTTTTGCATTTATTCTCGGTGCACAGATCACATGGAGAACCGAGATCTAATGCTAGGCTAAAATAGATCTAGAACCTAAAGCTCTGATACCATTTGTAGAATCCTGTAGGTTAGAATAGATGCATCTTGCAAG
Organism: Dipteris shenzhenensis; assembly: GCF_047967505.1. NCBI lineage: Eukaryota > Viridiplantae > Streptophyta > Polypodiopsida > Gleicheniales > Dipteridaceae > Dipteris > Dipteris shenzhenensis. The sequence continues at coordinate 24,468,180 of NC_141604.1, forward strand.
AGGTGTGAGAGCACAATTATTGTGAGAGAGAAGACTCTCTCTTATAGAAAAGGGGAAAAAGGTAATACCTTCCCTACATAGTGGCAATCAATCCCTACATCAGACATATGGCATTGATTATGAAGAAACATTCAGTCCGGTTGCAAGGATGGCAACTGTAAGAGCAGTCATTGCTATGGCTACATCAAAGGGATGGTCTTTACATCAGATGGATGTAAAGAATGCTTTCTTGCATGGTGATTTGCAAGAAGAGGTCTATATGGAGAAGCCACCAAATTATGTTCATGTTGTTCATCCTGAGTTTGTTTGCAAGTTGAAGAAAGCCTTGTATGGCTTGAAGCAAGCACCCAGAGCATGTTAAATTACACGGCGTAGTGGAACAAAAACTAAACAAAGAATATAGAGTACATAGCAAACTGGAGAGGGACAAACTTTTCCTTCAATACTGACGTAGTACAGATGATGGCTTTGTCCACCGTGCACTCCCGCAGTGGAGCTTAGATGGCGATCTAGACAGATACTAGGTGAAGAGCTACTAGCTAGAAGATCTGATCTGATCTAAACTGATTTGATACAATGGACTAGGGAGGTCGCCTCTTTATGGCTATGAGGGTGATAGTCGGATCAATGTAGTCGGTGGAGTCAACCAGTCGACCTAGTCGGTGGAGCCAACCAGTCAACCTAGTCAGTGGAACTAACTAGTCATCCATGCAATATTTAGGGAATATTCCCTATACTGTCACCTCGGGGGCTCCCACCCGCGAACCCCTACCAGGGGGGACAGTGGCCCCCCTAGGACCCCCCAACTAGGGGCCAGCTGGCCACCGAGCCCCAGCAAGAATAAGGGGCTCCCACACAATCACCTTTCTACCATCAACAGTCTCATTGATAGACGTCATCTGACATGCAACTCAGGATCCATCCAGGGTCCCGGGCTCACACATGGCTTCTCCTCATATGGGGGCCTTACAACTTGAGCACCTTGGACCACTGGTGGTTACCAGGAGGGTGGGGCATTGAGCATATCTAACACCCCCCCTCAATGACTACCTTCTCGGCCCAATGCCAAGTCTCTGAAGATGACCCTGAAGCTGATCCTTCTCGAGTGCCTTGCTGAAGATATCTGCTCCGTTTTGCTCTGTTGGACAGTAGACCAATTCCACTATCCCATCCTAGATCAAATCATGCACATAGTGATACTGAATTCCACTATCCCATCCTGGATCAAATCATGCACATAGTGATACTGAATCTCTATATGTTTTGTGAACGCATGAAACACCTGATTTTTAGCAATGGCCATGTAACTTTGATTGTCGCACCTCAACACATTTGCCTCAACCTCTTGCACTCACATGTGCTGTAAGATCCTCCTCAGCCACACTGCTTCACATGGAGCAAAACATGCTGCCTTGTACTCAGCCTTGTTAGAAGACAATGCCACTGTTGGTTGTTTCTTACTAATCCAAGAGAAGATACCTGAACCTAAAGAGAAACAATATCCAAAAACTGATTTCCTGGAATCAACATCTCCAGCCCCCAATCTGAGTCACAATGCCAGCCTAGCCAAGGAAGTGTGAAGATAGTGGCAGAGAGGGAAGGAGTCTCACTTGCAGCTTTTTCACATGTACAATGGGGGAATACACACAAAGGTGGAGGCTGAAAATAGTTTTTCTCTTCTTAGTTGTGAAAGCCAAAAGAACTCAAGTACAAAGAAATAGAAGAACCCTATATGTGGGTCTCAAACCAAACTCAACTAACTATGGTGGCATACTAACTGAGCCACAAACTAGAGTAGATAAGGATAGCTGTCATCCAGCTATTATTCGTGGGTGGTGTACCAACCGCATCTCCAGCTAGCAAGTCGGTGACATAAATGCACAACGGTCACCCTGGCATAATGCGAGTGGATCTCGATATCTCAACACTCCCCCTCGAGCTCAATCCCAATTCTTGCACACCAAGCAAGTCTCTGAACTTGCACAGCTTCTCTGTGCCCAATGCCTTCGTGAATATGTCAGCTACCTGATCCTCTGTGCTGACATAAGCTAGATCAATAAGACCTAGTAAAACCTTCTCCCACACATAGTGATAATGCACCTCAATGTGCTTTGTTCTAGCATGAAAGACTGGGTTATTTGCCAAGTGTATACTGCTCATGTTGTCACAATAAATGACAACTGGCCCAACTATAGACTGATGAATATCATAAAGTAGCTTATGCAACCAAGCTACCTCACATGCAGCCATTGCTGCACCCTTGTACTCAGCCTCTGTGCTTGACAAGGCAACTGTAGGCTGTTGCTTGCTGCTCCAAGTGACTGTAGCACTCCCAAAAGAGAACACATATCCACTGGTAGATCGTCTATCACAAATACTACCAGCCCAATAAGCATTAGTGTATCCATGCAACTGTATCTGAACCCCAGCCTCATAAAATAGCACAACTAAGAAGAGGAAAATTGTTTTCAGCCTCCACCTTTGTGTGTATTCCCCCATTGTGCATGTGAGAAAGCCGCAAGTGAGACTCCTTCCCTCTCTCGCACAATCTTCACAATACTAACTGAGCCACAAACTAGAGTAGATAAGGATAGCTGTCATCCAGCTATTATTCGTGGGCGGTGTACCAATCGCATCTGCAGCTAACAAGTCGGTGACATAAATGCACAACGATCACGCTGGCATATCGCGAGTGGAGCTGGATATCTCAACAGCAGGCTCCTTTACTTCTGCAATAATCTCAGCCATTAAGGCCATATCGATTATGTGAGTAGAATCCCTCCTTTTCTCCTTGATTCTCTGAGGCCACCTTGGTCCATCTGCATGCTGCTCAATAGACATAAGCATCTGGTTAGCATGGTCGTAGAGCTGCCTTACCCATCACGGCAATGGCTTTTTCGATGGTGTAACAATAGGTTGGTGATTTATACCTTCATCATCTGATATTTCCTCCTCCTTTATAGCTCTTGGGACAGGTCCATAGTGAATTACCTCTTTGCTTGATGATAAAGTGGAAGAGCTCTTCTCTACCTCCACTACATGTGGCGGCTCCCTGAACACCACATTGCGGCTTGCTATAATCTTCTTTGCCTCTTGGTGTTGCTATGATCTTCTTTGCCTCTTGGTCATACAACTTATAGGCTTTCTTCTCATCACAATAGCCTAAGAAGATACATTTGGTGCTTTTTGGTTGTAGCTTGTTTCTCTCTTTTTCTGGTACATGTGCATGGCATTCACACCCAAACATTCTGAAGTGGGAGACAGATGGCTTCTTACTGCTGTAAGCCTCATGTGGTGTTTTACCTTTGAGTGCCTTTGTATAGCTGTGATTAAAGATGTAAACCTTGATAGCCTCAGCCCAAAAGTGGTTTGGTAGTCTAGCATCTTTCAACATACACCTCCCCATCTCCACCATGGTCTGCATTTGGCATTCAACAACCGAATTTTGCTGAGGCATATGTGCTGTCATTGTTTGTTGCTTGATCCATTTTCTCTTGCAAAAATCTCTAAACTCTGTAGCAACAAACTCACCACCACCATCCGATCTGATTTTCTTCACTTTTCTCCCCGTTTCATTTTCAAAAGCTGTAGCCATTCTTTAAATTTACCAAAAGCTTGAGCCTTTTCATGAAGAAAGTACACCCACATCTTCCTACTATAGTCATCGACAATCAATATAAAATTGGAAGATCCCCCAAGGCCTGTGTAGGCATCTTATCGCACAAGTCAACATGCACCAACTCTAGAGGAGCATTTGCTCTATTCTTGCTTTCTTGTGGGAATGCCTTTCTCTGTTGCTTGCCCATCATGCAAGCTTCACATGGTTCTTTCATTTCTATGACTGCCGGTAAGTGAGCAACCATACCTTACTTCTGCATCTCCTTCAGCATTGCAAATCCAATGTGGCTGAATCTTTCATGCCAAAGTCTGCTTGTGCCCACTCCAGCGGTGGCTGTAAGAGCACTTACCTCATCCAAGTTATTCCTTCTTACTCCTATGATAAGAAGATTTCCTGCACTATCCAGAATTTTTGCTCCTGTCTTGTTGAACCTCACCTCATGGCCAAGGTCAGTTATGGAAGCAACTGATAGTGAATTTCTCTTGATTTGTGGAACATACAGCACATTAGATAGTTTTTTAACATCTCCATTCACAGAAACAAATGAAAGTGTACCTGTACCCTCAACAGGGCATTTTGTGTTATTACCAACCATCATGGTGATGGGTTCCTGTAGAGGCTGCATGGAACAATATAGATCCTTCTTGTAGGTCATGTGACGGGAGGCACCACTATCCAACACCCATGAATCAGTGGTTGAAGCTTCTTGAACTGAGGAACACTGTTCCTCAATGGCCCGAAATAGATCCAACTCTACTTCCATTGTGTTAACTACCTCTTTCACCTTATCTGTCTTCTTTAGGATACCATTCTTTTCATCTTCTTTCTTGACTCGGCAATCTGCAATCATATGGCGCTTCTTTTTGTAGTAGAAGCATTCTCTATAAAACTTCTTCTTGCCGCCCTTCTTTTTGTCACCACTAGTAGAGGACTCACCTTTGGTGGAGGAACCACCTTTGCCTTTCGCAGTGGCAAAGAAAGTAGCATCCCCAGTGCTGCCTCCATCTCGAGCTTTAAGCCTCGATTCCTCCTCCATAAGTAAATTATAGAACTCCTCAAATGACAATGGTTGGGGTCTCACCTAAGTGTTAACCACTGTTACCAATCCATTAAACCTTAGTGGACATATCTGGAGACATCGCCAAGCTAGCTCTTCGCTAGTCTTTTGTATCCCAGTACTAGCCATCTGGTCATACAGATTTTTGATTTGGGTTATGAACACCTCTGTTGTCTCTCCTTCATTTAACTTCCACCTGGGCTCTGATACCATGTTAAATTACATGGCACAGTGGAACAAAAATTGAACAAAGAATATAGAGTACACACGGGGACGAGCATTTTCTGAGCGAAATCTTCCGAGCGTCTAAGCGAAGGAAAAAAAAAGCTTCCAACTATGCATAAATATGGCAAAAATCGATCAGAAGAAAACATAGTTTCACTTAGAAATATGCAAAGTATTATAGCAATGCCTATTTTATACAAAAATCTTTAGGTGAATCTATAGGAATGGTGAGAGCATAATGGGATGGCTTTTGAAGAAACCCACATATAGAGTAGACTTCTCTATGAAAATTCCCTTATGATCCTTCTTACAACTTTTACTTAATAGGGGGTGACATTGAAAACCCTCTCTCAACCTATCTTCATGAAAGAGTTTCTTCAAAGAAAACTCATTGAAGCAAGCCATCCAGGTAGTTTCGCCAGCGAAACCCCTTTGAAGTAAGTCTCCTAAGGTAGTTTCGCTAGCGAAACTACCTTGGACAACACTTTTAAAAGTGACATAACTTTCATATCCAATGTCCAAATATAGTCATTCAACCACTCAAATTGATCGGAACACCCCATTTGAGCACATCTATGGAGTTATATTTTGGAAAATCTTTCATATATAGTATTAAATATTACATGTATTTTATGAGAGTGATATATAAGCCCAAGTTAATACTTATTTATAGTAATTTAAACTTCTTTAGAAACATGTCCATTAATATGCTATAAAAACACTAAAAAGATATTGCCATATGATATAAATGTGTTAATAAGTAATTATATATGCATAGTATTATTACATTGAGAGTGACTATGAGGAATGTTTCTTAAAGGAATCAACACTTTTTTAAGGTAATAACAGGGGTACAAAGGGATGTCTCTAAATAAGAAAATTATGTTGTGTAAAAATGAATGAGTGACTAGTCTGTATATTTTTATGATAAAGGGATCTAGTTCTAGTGAAAATAAAAGTGTAAAAACCATGTTTCCTAAAGAAATTTTTTTTTAAAAATCTCTTGAAAAACACGCTCGGATAAACCTGCTCATAGGTTTTTGCTCGTAAAATTGACGCATCCCACGTACACACAAACTGAAGAGGAACAAACTTTTCCTTCAATACTGATGTAGTACAGATGATGGCTCTATCCACGTGTGCACTGCCACAATGGAGCTTAGATGGTGATCTAGACAGATATGTGAAGATAGTGGGAGAGAGGGAAGCAGTCTCACTTGCGGCTTTCTCACATACACAATGGGGGAATACACACAAAGGTGGAGGCTGAAAACAGTTTTCCTCTTCTTAGTTGTAAAAGCCAAAAGAACTCTAGTACAAAGAAATAGAAGAACCCTATATGTGGCTCCCAAACCAAACTCAGCTAACTAAGGTGGCATACTAACTGAGTCACAAACTAGAGTAGATAAGGATAGCTGTCATCCAGCTATTATTCATGGGTAGTGTACCACCGTATCATTGCACAAAAGGGAAAGGAAAGGATGAAGCAGATTACCCATATTACTGGGGACAAAACACTAAATGACATCCTAACACTGGGCGTTCGATCAACAATATCACATCTGCAGCTAACAAGTCGGTGACCTAAATGCACAACGGTCACCTTGACATAGCAGGTGTGGAGCTTGATATCTCAACACTCCCCCTCGAGCTCAATCCCAATTCTTGCACACCAAGCAGGTCTCTAAACTTGCGCAGCTTCTCTGCGCCCAATGCCTTTATGAAGATGTCAGCTACTTGATCCTCTGTGCTGACATAAAATAGATCAATAAGACCTAGTAAAACCTTCTCCCGCACATAGTGATAATGCACCTCAATGTGCTTTGTTCTTGTATGATAGACTGGGTTATTTGCTAAGTGTATACTATTCATGTTGTCATAATAAATGACAACTGGCCCATCTGTAGGCTGATGCATATCATAGAATAGCTTATCCAACCAAGCTACCTCACATGCAGCCATTGCTACACCCCTGTACTCAGCCTCTCTGCTTGACAACACAACTGTAGGTTGTTTCTTGCTGCTCCAAGTGACTGCAGCACTCCCAAAAGAGAACATATATCCACTGGTAGATCGTCTATCTGAAATGCTACCAGCCCAATCAGCATCAGTGTATCCATGCAATTGTATCTGAACCCCAGCCTCATAAAATAGTCCATACTGCAATGTGGACTTCACATACCTAAGTATGCATCTAGCCGCATCCAAATGCAGTTTCCTTGGTGCCTGCATAAACTGACTTACCAATCCAACAGCATAGCTCAAATTTGGCCTGGTAATAGTCATATAAATCAAACTTCCTACTATGCGTCTGTACATAGTAGGGTCTTCCAGAAGCCCACCTACATCTGCGCTCAGCTTCACATTCTGCTCCAAAGGAACTAAAATAGGCTTATAGCCTGTCATCCCATATTTGGACAGCATGTCCAATCCATACTGCCTTTGCAAGAGCTGTATCCCACTTGGTGATCTAATCACCTCAATGCCGAACAAATAACGTATTTTCCCAAATCCTTCATCTCAAACTTCTGCTTCAATAGCATTTTCACATGAAGGGTATCTTCATCACTATCACCTGTGATGATCAAATCATCAACATAAATGACAAGCAGCATAATCCCTTTCTCTGTTTTTCTCACATAAAGTGAGAAATCTGCCTTGGAAATCTGAAAGCCAATAGTGACAAGATACTATCCTATCTGTCAGACCATGCTCTAGGTGCTTGCTTCAAGCCATACAAGGCTTTCTTTAACCTGCAAACAAACTTAGGATGAACAGCATGAACATAACCTGGTGGCTGCTCCAGAAACAGCTCTTCTTGCAAATATCCATGCAAGAAGGCATTCTTTACAGTTATCTGATGTAAAGACCATCCCTTTAATGCCTTGTATCTATTCACAGAACCATCTGCATTGTGCTTGACCTTATAAACCCACTTACAGCCAATTGCATTCTTGTCTTTAGGCAAAGGCACGAATTCCCATTGTAGCATTTGCTTCCAAGGCATCCATTTCTTCATCCATGGCTTTCTCCCATTTTTCATTTCCCATGGCTTGCTCAAAAGAAGTGGGTTCTGGTTCCTGTATCACTTTGACCATATAGGCATAGTGAATGGCTGTAAATCCATCATATTTCAGCCTATCCACAGGATATCTAGCCCTGGTAGACCTGTGCAAAATAGGATCACTTCCAGGTGCTCTCAAAACATCCCTGGTCTTCCTCACTCCAGGTGTAACAACAGAAGGAATACCCAACTCATCATTAATGCTCTGTTTTGAGCCACTAGATTCACCATCCACATAAGAGTGACCTGCATTCACATCGAACATGGGCTGATCTACCTTCTCTTTTCCTTTTCGTGATACCTGTGTACCACTATCTGCATTGCTTTGAGGAGATTCTCCTAATCTCAATCTGCTTGTCCATGGCGAAGTATGTGAACCACTGCTAGAGGACACTATAGGTCCACTAAAATTTTGTGATTGCTGCTGTGAATTCTGTGCATCATTACCATTTTGTGCATCGACATCAATCATCACATTTATTGGTTTATACCAGATGCTCATCTCATCAAAAACAACATCTCTGCTCACTGTAAACTTACGAGTAGAAGGGTTATAGCATCTATACCCTTTCTGCTGTAGAGAATAAAAAAAAGATGCTCCTCTCAGCTTTTGGATCCAACTTGGACCTCAACTCATCTGGCACATGAACATAGGCAATGCAACAAAAAATTTCTGGTTTCCTACCAGTATACATCTCCTCTGGTGTCATGCCATCTATTGCTGTAGTGGGAGTCATGTTCATTATGTAAACTATTGTAGCAACTACGTCAGCCCAATAATAATCTGGAAGGTCTTTTTGATTTAGCATGGCCCGAGATACCTCTCCAATATGCCTATTTTTCCTTTCTGCAAGTCCATTTTGCTGTGGGGTATGACTGCATGAATATTGTTGCTTTATGCCATGCTCGTGTAGGAACCTTGCAAACTCATTTGAGAGGTACTCTCCCCCTCCATTTGACCTTAGGCATCTTATTTGTAGGCCTGTTTCTTTTTTAGCCATAGCTTTAAAAGCTTTGAAATGCCCAAACACTTCACCTTTCTTTTTCAGAAAATGCACCCAAACTTTTCTGCTGTAGTCATCAATAAAAGTGAAAAAATAATGACAGCCTCCAATAGATGCAGCTTTAGTAGTCCACACATTAGAGTGGATTAATTCCAATGGCTTCTTACTCTCTTGAACATGCCTAGGAAATGGATTCCTTGCCTATTTTCCAAATTGACAGGCTTCACATACCTTATGCATTTCTCCAACCTTGAATTTAGGCAATCCTGCAATAATATTTTGGGCCTGCATTGATTTGAGTAGCTGTACATTAACATGACCAATGTGTTTATGCCAGATATCAATATATGCAACTACACTGGTCCCATGTGCAAACATTGCTGCACTCAATTCAGGCATGTCCGCTTCCAATGTAAACATCCTGCCCTTCTTCTTTCCTTTTGCTATCAAGCGACCGTTATTTTTCATATCCTCAACAAAGCATCCATGAGGATTAAATCCAACCTGCAAGCCCTGCTCAACCATTTGACCAACAGAAACGAAGTTCTTGGTGATGTTCGGGACATGAAATACATTAGACAGGTATTTCTTTTTCCCATCCTGCATAGACAAAGGAATTTTACCAATCCGCACAATAGGATGTGCAGTATCATCACCAGTCTCCACAAATCTTGGTCTTTTCATTTTCCTTGCATCCTGCATCCATTCAGCATGACCTGTCATGTGGTTTGACACACCTGAGTCAACATACCACACATCATTTCTTTCTTCTGCACTTGTCACAGAATTGGTCATGTGCTGCACTATAAATAGATGCTCATTTCTATCATCACCCTGTCTACTAGAAGATGCATAATTGCCTTGCTGCAATTTTCCATTCATAATGTCATTCTGCTTTTTGTAGCAGTCTTTAGCCATATGACCCATTTTACCACAATAGTAGCATTCAACATTGCTGTTTGCATTTCGGCCTCTTTGCCATCCACCATGACCTCTTTGCCTCCCCCTGACTCTAGAGTTACCACATCCTCCTACAAAGGACTGGTTTTCTAGAGTTTGCTGCATATTCTGATTTCTACCACGGCCTCCAGATCTTTTTCCATAAGGAAATTCGTCATTCTAATCTTGCACCTCAATGTGCTTTGTTCTAGCATGATAGACTGGGTTATTTGCCAAGTGTATACTGCTCATGTTTTCACAATAAATGACAACTGGCCCATCTATAGACTGATGCATATCATAGAGTAGCTTATGTAACCAAGCTACCTCACATGGAGCCATTGCTACACCCCTGTACTCAGCCTCTATGCTCGACAAGGCAACTGTAGGCTGTTTCTGGCTACTCCAAGTGACTGTAGCACTCCCAAAAGAGAACACATATCCACTGGTAGATCATCTATCATAAATACTACCAGCCCAATCAACATCAGTGTATCCATGCAACTGTATCTGAACCCCAGCCTCATAAAATAGTCCATACTGCAATGTGGACCATGGATGCTTTAATTGAAGCTATACTTTTATATTAATTTAAAAATTTGGCGAAAGTTTATTAAGCATATTTTTTTACTTTCACGATATTGACAAAACATAGTATGATTTTATTTATTTTCTTCTGAATTTCTAAGTAAATTTTATAAATCCTGGTCAAATATTTAAAATTTTTGCATAAAAGTTTCAAATCTTGGCGAATGTTTCAGAACTTTAATTTTATTAGGGCATATAAACTTTAAATGCCAATATAAAATTTTCACTTCTTAACGAAACTAACGTGAAAATATCACCCATGATGTGGACTTCACATACCTGAGTATGCATCTAGCTGCATCCAAATGCGGTTTTCTTGGAGCCTGCATGAACTGACTTACCAATTCAACAGCATAGCTCAAATCTGACCTGGTAATAGTCATATAGATTAAACTTCCTACTATGCATCTGTACATAGTAGGGTCTTCCAGAAGCTCACCTGCATCTGCACTCAACTTCACATTCTGCTCCAAAGGAACTGAAATAGGCTTACAGCCTGTCATCCCATATTTGGACAGCATGTCCAATCCATACTGCCTCTACAAGAGCTGTATCCCACTTGGTGATCTAATCACCTCAATGCCCAAGAAATAATGCAGCTCTCCCAAATCCTTCATCTGAAACTTTTGCTTCAATAGCATTTTCACATGAAGGATATCTTCATCACTATCACCTGTGATGATCAAATCATCAACATAAATGACAAGCAGCATAATACCTTTCTTTGTTTTTCACACATAAAGTGAGAAATCTGCCTTGGAAATTTGAAAGCCAATAGTGACAAGATACTGTCCTATCTTGTCAGACCATGCTCTAGGTGCTTGCTTCAAGCCATGCAAGGCTTTCTTCAACCTACAAACAAACTTAGGATGAACAGCATGAACATAACCTGGTGGCTGCTCCATAAATACCTCTTCTTGCAAATCACCATGCAAGAAGGCATTCTTTACATCCATTTGATGTAAAGACCATCCCTTTGATGCAGGCATAGCAATGACTGCTCTTACAGTTTCCATCCTTGCAACCGGACTGAATGTTTCTTCATAATCAATGCCATATGTCTGTGCATACCGCTTGACAACTAATTTTGCCTTGTATCTGTTCACAGAACCATATGCATTGTGCTTAACCTTATAAACCCACTTACAGCCAATTGCATTCTTGTCTTTCGGCAAAGGCACCAATTCCCATGTAGCATTTGCTTCCAAGGCATCCATTTCTTCATCCATGGCTTTCTCCCATTTTTCTTTTCCCATGGCTTGCTCAAAGGAAGTGGGTTCTGGTTCCTATATCACTTTGACCATATAGGCATAGTGAATGGCTGTAAATCCATCATATTTCAGCCTATACACAAAATATCTAGCTTTGCTAGACCTGCACAAAATAGGCTCACTTCCAGGTGCTCTCAAAACATTTCTAGTCTTCCTTACTCCAGGTGTAACAACAGAAGGAATACCCAACTCATCATCAATTCTCTCTTCTGAGCCACTGGATTCACCATCCACACAAGAGTGACCTGCATTCACATCAAACATGGGCTGATCTACCTTCTCTTTTCCTTTTCGTGATACCTACATACCACTATCTGCATTGCTTTGATGAGATTCTCCTAATCTCAATCTGCCTGTCCATGGCAAAGTATGTGAACCACTGCTATAGGACACTATAGGTCCACTAATATTTTGTGATTGCTGCTATGAATTATGTGCAGCATTACCATTTTGTGCATCTACATCAGCAATCACATTTACTAGTTTATACCAGTTGCTCATCTCATCAAAAACAACATCTCTGCTCAAAGACCGTATTAGATAATTCGGGAAAAACCCAATTCCCAGAATGGCAGTTTTGGAAGAAATTGTAGCTCCCCTCAATGAAAAAACAGGAGAAATATGTGAAAATAGACTAGATAGCCATTCATGAAGTGTGAAATATCAACTATATTCTCAAATAATAAATAGAATATCAGTGTCTAAACTATGTTATCATCAACAAAATAATAAACTTTGAAACCCATTTGAGTTAGATTCATCTTGTGAGCCATAGTGATGTTCAAAAACACCTTCATAATTCTAGAATTTCCATTGATATTGAGACTCGCTTTTGTTGTGAGCATTCTCATTTGAAAATCTCCAAAACACTGTTTAAAAAATGTAGTGTGTAATTAATAACCATGAGTATTGCAATGAAAATGCACAGGCTCTTTAACTTAGTAAGATATGTAGTTGATGGAAAATCAAGATATGTAGTTGCGGAGAATGAATGCAAGATATGTAGTTGATGGAAAATCAATGGGCAATGACAAGAATTTGATGTAATTTAGGTGGAAATGACAATCATTTATTGTGCACTTTCAATTTTTGGACTGACTATCATTATTGTAAAATGATAACTTTACATGTCATGTTGATTACTCATTGCAAAGTAAAAAAGTACACTTTAGGATGGAAACATAACAACTTGTTGATACACCATTGAAATCCCTGAAATAAATCATGATTCCAAAGAAACTGTCAACCACTAGTGGAGAATGGCAGTAGGATAATGGCAAAAGTGCCAATGCACATGTGAGTTTAGGATTCCTTGCGCATGTTTTCAGGTCATGATATGAGATTGGCACCACTACCATTCTCCACTAGTGGCATTCTCCACAGAGATTGGCACAATTCCATATGATCTCTGCACATTGGAGTTTAGGCTTCTCAATGACATTTCTTAGGGCCTAATAAGAGATTGGCACCACTGCCATTCTTCACTTGTACAAATGTTTACCTTACTATTCTAGGAGGGGTATTCCAGTGATCATAGGAGAGTGGTGTCCGATTCCAATCGACATGTGAGTTTGACGATCTCAAAGACAGACACAATTCCATATGATCTCTACACAACGGAGATAGTGATCACTACATAAAAGAATGCACATGTGAGTTTAGGATTCCTTGTGCACCACTGCCATTCTCCATTGGTGGCATTCTATAATGGCAAAACTGCCAATCCACATGAGTTTATGATTCCTTGTGCTTGTTTTTAGGTCATGGTATGAGACTGGCACCACTACCATTCTCCACTGTTGGCATTCTCCACAGAGATTAACACAATTCCATATGATCTCTACACAGCGGAGACAGTGACCACTACATAGAAGAATGCACATGTGAGTTTAGGCTTCTCAATTCCATTTCTTAGGGCCTAATAAGAGATTGGCACCACTACCATTCTCTTGTACAAATGTTTACCCTACTATTCTAGGAGGGGTATTCGAATGATCATAGGCGAGTGGTGTCCAATTCCAATCCACACGTGAGTCTGAGGATCTCAGTATAATTATGTAGGTGCCACCATGAGTTTGGCATCACTGCCATTCTCCACTAGTGGTTGTCTAGACAAACTAAACCTATAGATTGACATTCCAAGGCCTAATAAGAGATTGACACAATTCCATATGATCTCTACATAGCAGAGACAGTGATCACTACATAGAAGAATGAGCATGTGAGTTTAGGCTTGTCAATGCCATTTCTTAGGGCCTAATAAGAGATTGGCACCACTGCCATTCTCCACTTGTACAAATGTTCACCCTACTATTCTAGGAGGGGTATTCCAATGATCATAGGAGAGTGGTGTCCGATTCCAATCCACATGTGAGTTTGATGAACTCAGAGATTGACACAATTCCATATGATCTCTACACAGTGGAGACAGTGATCTCTACATAGAAGAATGCACATGTGAGTTTAGGATTCCTTGTGCATGTTTGCAGGTCATGTTATGAGATTGGCACCACTACCATTCTCCACTGGTGGCATTCTCCACAGAGATTGACACAATTCCATATGATCTCTACACAGCGGAGACAGTGATCGCTACATAGAAGAATGAGCATGTGAGTTTAGGCTTCTCAATGCCATTTCCAATTCCCAATTCGGGGAAAAACCCAATTCCTAGAATGGCAGTTTTGGAAGAAATTATAGCTCCCCTCAATGAAAAAACAGGAGAAATATGTGAAAATAGACTAGATAGCCATTCATGGAGTGTGAAATATCAACTACATTCGCAAATAATAAATAGAATATCAGTGTCTAAACTACGTTATCATCAAAAAAATAATAAACTTTGAAACCCATTTGAGTTAGATTCATCTCGTGAGCCATAGTGATGTTCAAAAACACCTTCATAATTCTGGAATTTCCATTGATATTGAGACTCGCTTTTGTTGTGAGCATTCTCATTTGAAAATCTCCAAAACACCGTTTAAAAAATGTAGAGTGTAATTAATAACCATGAGTATTGCAATGAAAACGCACAGGCTCTTTAACTTAGTAAGATATGTAGTTGATGGAAAATCAAGATATGTAGTTGAGGAGAATGAATGCAAGATATGTAGTTGATAGAAAATCAATGGGCAATGACAAGCATTTGATGTAATTTAGGTGGCAATGACAATCATTTATTGTCCACTTTCAATGTTTGGACTGAGTAGCATTAAAAACAATAACTTTACATGTCATGTTGATTACTCATTGCAAAGTAAAAAAGTACACTTTAGGATGGAAACATAACAACTTGTTGATTCACCATTGAAATCCCTGAAATAAATCATGATTCCAAAGAAACTCTCAATTTCTAGCCCTAAAGAGAATGGCACCGGAAAGAATGGCACGAGAGACATTGTAGTTATGAACATGTTTGCATATTATTCACACACAACAATTACGCACCAATTTACATAGTTGGCAAGAAAGTAGTAATTCCCATAAGTAATGATTGTATAAAGATATACAATGTTGTTATTCAAAACTCATAGTCTGCAAATAGCTCCTCTCCTGCATGTATATCATCTATGGATTCAATACAAATGTGACCATATTCTGCAATATCTATGTTCATCATGGGGTCATACCAAGGTGGAACATCAGGGGAAAATACATAACAAACATTTGGCTTTACATTGGTATTTCTATTGCTGTTAATAAATCCTGCCACATTGCCATATTGAACATCACCAACAATATGCACCATATCCTTCATAGGGACAGTAGGGTCCTCTTGGATCGAGTACTTCTTTAGCCTTGGATGAACTCTACATAATTCCTTCCAGTCTCTGTAGGAGTACTTGTCACCTCCATAATGGAGAATAGTAGTCCATCTCTTGATGGAGCCATGCACAAACAAGCCCAAGCCAGCTCCTGTAATGGTTGACTCATGCACCTCGAAAGCCACATTTTTTATCCAGAACACTTCGTTGATAGGAACAGGTAACTTTGGTGGTCCAAATGGATCTCGTTTTGGTATGTACCTACTCAAGCTTGATTTGAACGTATATCTATCTACATCACAAAAGACAAATTCAATTAGCTACAACAACAGTTATATATATTGAGATAAAATCAAAAAACACTTTGACATATGTACCTTCATGAAAAATATGCATTCTGTAGTCGGGTTATGTAGCCCTTAGCAATGTATTTCTTGATATAGCGACCTTTGTATCCTAGGTCTATAGCCAATTGAGAAACTTGCATAGCATTCATGCTAGAGAGTTGCGGAGCGTTCCTTAAAAGTCTTATTTGGGATGCATTGAGTTTAGGCACCTGGTGTTGAGATATCGAGCTCCACTCGCGATATGCCAGGGTGACCGTTGTGTATTTATGTCACCGACTTGTTAGCTGGAGATGCGGTTGGTACACCGCTCATGAATAATAGCTGGATGACAGCTATCCTTATCTACACTAGTTCGTGGCTCAGTTAGTATGCCACCTTAGTTAGTTGAGTTTGGTTTGAGACCCACATATAGGGTTCTTCTATTTCTTTGTACTTGAGTTCTTTTGGCTTACACAACTAAGAAGAGGAAAACTGTTTTCAGCCTCCACCTTCGTGTGTATTCCCCCATTGTGCATGTGAGAAAGCCTCAAGTGAGACTCCTTCCCTCTCTCCCACTATCTTCACATGGTATCAGAGCCTTGTTCGTGGTAAGGAGCTCAAGAAAGCAAGCCAAGTTTGTGGTGTCCTGGTAAGAGGACCAGTGTTGCTTTCCTATTTCGAGTTTGGGAGCAAATCTCTGCAGGTAGCACAGCCAGAAGTGCAGGAGTGCACTGTTTCAGATTGAGTCGCCCTTCGCGGTGTGGCGAGAGCGCAGCATATGCTGCGGGCAAGGGCAAAGCCCTTAGTGACTTTATTTTTCTGATTCGAGGCCATTTCGGGGCACGTTTTGGAGACGGAAGTTCTCCGCAGGCACTCAGAAAATGGCCTTGTTTTTGTTGTGCGACCACTGTTCTGCGGGTCGGTGAAAAGTTACCACAGAAATTGCATCGTATGCCTTTGTGCAGAGATATTGGGAGTTGCAGATTCATGCTTGTTGCCTGTTGATGAAAAATTGTCACTAGGAAGTGACTGTGTGGTGAAATACCACTTTTGTCAGTTTTGCAGTTCTGCCCGTGTGAGGCAAAAGCTGTGTTTTTTGCAGTGACAGAATATTTTGCAGTGTTTTGTAATGGCATCTGATTCCCTTTCACAGATTGTCACTGAAAAGCTTGACAAGAACAACTTCCAGGCATGGAAGTTTAGAATGACGAATTTCTTGATGGGAAAAGGCTATTGGGAGTTCATTACAGGAAATGAAGAAGAACCTGTTCTTCCTAATGTTCCCAGTAAACAGGAAATGCAAGCATTCAAAGGATGGCATGAGAGAGCCAGGAAAGTTATGTACTGGCTGTCTATCAGTATTTCGGACTCCATGATTGTGGATATTCAGGATGCAAATACGCCAAAGGAGGCATGGGATACTTTGGCAAAAATGTATAGCACAAATACGCAAGCCAGGAAAATGCAACTCAAACAGGAGTTGCACAATGTGCAGAGAGAAAATTTGAGGATAAATGACTACCACATGAAAGTGAAGAAAATTGCAGATGCACTTGCTTCCATTGGGTCGCCAGTGGATGATGACGATTTGGTTTCTGTGACCTTGAATGGTCTAGGAAAGGATTATGCACAGTTCCGGACATCCATTGCCGTCCGTGAAAAATTTCCAGATTTTGAGGAGTTGATTGCTCTTCTAATTTCCGAAGAGCAGAGAAATGGGGGTGCATCTTCTTCAGCAGGAACTTCAAAAGAAACTGTCTTCTACTCAAATGCTCTACTCAAATGCTGGCAGAGGTAGACACAGAGGTAGAGGAGGCCGATCTGGAGGCCGTGGTAGAAATCAAAATATGCTGCAAACGTAAGAAAACCAGACCTATGCAGGAGGACGTGGTAACTCTAGAGGCAGGGGGAGCCAAAGAGGCCGTGGTGGATGGCAGAGAAGCCAAAATGCAAACAGCAATGTTGAATGCTACTATTATGGCAAAATGGGTCATATGGCTAAGGACGGCTACAAAAAGCAGAATGACATTATGAATGGAAAATTGCAGCAAGGCAATTATGCATCTTCTAGCAGGCAGGGTGATGACAGAAATGAGCATCTATTTATGGTGCAGCATATGACCAATTCTGTGACAAGTGCAGAAGAACAAAATGATGTGTGGTATGTTGACTCAGGTGCATCAAACCACATGACAGGTCATGCAGAATGGATGCAAGATGCAAGGAAAATGGAAAAGCCAGGATTTGTGGAGACTGGTGATGATACTGCACATCCTATTGTGCAGATTGGCAAAATTCCTTTGTCTATGCAGGATGGGAAAAAGAAATACTTGTCTGATGTATTTCATGTCCCGAACATCACCAAGAACCTGGTTTCTGTTGGTCAGATGGTTGAGCAGGGCTTGTAGGTTAGATTTAATCCTCATGGATGCTTTGTTGAGGATATGAAAAATAATGGTCGCTTGATAGCAAAAGGAAAGAAGAAGGGCAGGATGTTTACGTTGGATGCAGACATGCCTGAATTGAGTGCAGCAATGTTTGCACATGGGACCGGTGTAGTTGCAGATATTGATATCTGGCACAAACGCATTGGTCATGTTAATATACAGCAACTTAAATCAATGCAAGCCCAAAATATTGTTGCAGGATTGCCAAAATTCAAGGTTGCAGAAATGCACAAGGTTTGTGAAGCCTGTCAATTTGGGAAACAGGCAAGGAAACCTTTTCCTAGGCATGTTCAAGAGAGTAAAAAGCCATTGGAATTAATCCACTCTGATGTGTGGACTACAAAAGCTGCATCTATTGGAGGCTGTCACTATTTTGTCACATTTATTGATGACTTCAGCAGAAAACTGTGGGTGTATTTTATGAAAAAGAAAAGTGAAGTGTTTGGGCACTTCAAAGCTTTCAAAGTTATGGTTGAAAAAGAAACAGGCCTGCAAATAAAATGCCTAAGGTCAGATGGAGGGGGAGAGTACCTCTCAAATGAGTTTGCAAGGTTCTTGCAGGAGCATGGTATAAAGCAGCAATATTCATGCAGTCATACCCCACAGCAAAATGGAATTGCAGAAAGAAAAAACAGGCATATTGGAGAGGTATCTCGGGCTATGCTAAATGAAAAAGATCTACCAGATTATTATTGGGCTGAAGCAGTTGCTACAGCAGTCTATATAATGAACAGGACTCCCACTGCAGCAATACATGGCATGACGCCAGAGGAGATGTATACTAGTAGGAAACCAGATATTTCTCATTTGAAGATTTTTGGTTGCATTGCCTATGTCCATGTGCCAGATGAGTTGAGGTCCAAGTTGGATCCAAAAGCTGAGAAGTGCGTCTTTATTGGTTATTCTTTGCAGCAGAAAGGGTATAGATGCTATAACCCTTCTACACGAAAGTTCACAGTGAGCAGAGATGTTGTTTTTTTGATGAGATGAGCAGCTGGTATAAACCAGTAAATGTGATGATTGATGTAGATGCACAAAATGGTAATGCTGCACAAAATTCACGGCAGCAATCACAAAATATCAATGGACCTGCAGTGTCCTCTAGCAGTGGTTCACATACTTCGCCATGGACAGGTAGATTGAGATCAAAAGAATCTCCTCAAAGCAATGCAGATAGTGGTACACAGGTATCACGAAAAGGAAAAGAGAAGGTAGATCAGCCCATGTTTGATGTGAATGCAGCTCACTCTTGTGTGGATGGTGAATCCAGTGGCTCAGAACAGAGCATTGATGATGAGTTGGGTATTCCTTCTGTTGTTACACCTGGAGTAAGGAAGACCAGGGATGTTTTGAGAGCACCTGGAAGTGAGCCTATTTTGCGCAGGTCTACCAGGGTTAGGTATCCTATGGATAGGCTGAAATATGATGGATTTACAGCCATTCACTATGCCTATATGGTCAAAGTGATATAGGAACCAGAACCCACTTCTTTTGAGCAAGCCATGGGAAATGAAGAATGGGAGAAAGCCATGGATGAAGAAATGGATGCCTTGGATGTTAATGCTACATGGGAATTGGTGCTTTTGCCTAAAGGCAAGAATGCAATTGGCTGTAAGTGGGTTTATAAGATCAAGCACAATGCAGATGATTCTGTGAATAGATACAAGGCAAGATTAGTTGTCAAGGGGTATGCACAGACATATGGCATTGATTATGAAGAAACTTTTAGCCCAGTTGCAAGGATGGCAACCGTAAGAGCAGCCATTGCTATGGCTGCATCAAAGGGATGGTCTTTACATCAGATGGATGTAAAGAATGCCTTCTTGCATGGTGATTTGCAAGAAGAGGTCTTTATGGAGCAGCCAGCAGGTTATGTTCATGCTATTCATCCTGAGTTTGTTTGCAGGTTGAAGAAAGCCTTGTATGGCTTGAAGCAGGCACCTAGAGCATGGTCTGACAAGATAGGACAATATCTTGTCACTATTGGCTTTCAGATTTCCAAGGTATATTTCTCACTCTATGTGAGAAAAACAGAGAAAGGGATTATGCTGTTGGTCATTTATGTTGATGATTTGATCATCACAGGTGATAGTGATGAAGATATCCTTCATGTGAAAATGCTATTGAGGCAGAAGTTTGAGATGAAGGATTTCAGAGAGCTGCGTTATTTCTTGGGCATTGAGGTGATTAGATCACCAAGTGGGATACAGCTCTTGCAGAGGCAGTATGGGTTGGACATGCTGTCCAAATATGGGATGACAGGCTATAAGCCTATTTCAGTTCCTTTGGAGCAGAATGTGAAGCTGAGCGCAGATGCAGGTGAGCTTCTGGAGGACCCTACTATGTACAGACGCATAGTAGGAAGTTTGATTTACATGACTATTACCAGGCCAGATTTGAGCTATGTTGTTGGGTTGGTAAGTCAGTTTATGCAGGCTCCAAGGAAACCTCATTTGGATGCGGCTAGACGCATACTCAGGATAGTGAAGTCCACATTGCAGTATGGACTATTTTATGAGGCTGGGGTTCAGATACAGTTGCATGGATACACTGATGCTGATTGGGCTGGTAGTTTTTCTGATAGACGATCTACCAGTGGGTATGTGTTCTCTTTTGGGAGTGCTGCAGTCACTTGGAGCAGCAAGAAACAGCCTACAGTTGCCTTGTTGAGCACAGAGGCTGAGTACAGGGGTGCAGCAATGGCTGCATGTGAGGTAGCTTGGTTGCATAAGCTACTCTATGATATGCATCAATCTACAGATGGGCCAGTTGTCATTTATTATGACAACATGAGCAGCATACACTTGGCAAAGAACCCAGTCTTTCATGCCAGAACAAAGCACATTGAGGTGCATTATCACTATGTGCAGGAGAAGGTTTTACTAGCTGGTCTTATTGATCTAGTTTATGTCAGCACAGAGGATCAGGTAGCTGACATCTTCACGAAAGCATTGGGCACAGAGAAGCTGCACAAGTTCAGAGACCTGCTTGGTGTGTGCAGGAATTGGGATTGAGCTCGAGGGGGAGTGTTGAGATATCGAGCTCCACTCGTGATATGCTAGGGTGACCGTTGTGTATTTATGTCACCGACTTGTTAGCTGGAGATGCGGTTGGTACACCGCTCACGAATAATAACTGGATGACAGCTATCCTTATCTACACTAGTTCGTGGCTCAGTTAGTATGCCACCTTAGTTAGTTGAGTTTGGTTTGAGACCCATAGATAGGGTTCTTCTATTTCTTTGTACTTGAGTTCTTTTGGCTTACACAACTAAGAAGAGGAAAACTGTTTTCAGCCTCCACCTTCGTGTGTATTCCCCCATTGTGCATGTGAGAAAGCCTCAAGTGAGACTCCTTCCCTCTCTCCCACTATCTTCACACCTGGCCATCACCACCATGGGTTGCCCTACCACCTATATCCCTCTCTCTTAGTTGATCTGCAAGAGGAAGATTTCTTATTTTATATTCCATTCTTGACCATGCATGATTTTCCTCCCTCCATTCATCAATTACTTTTTGGACAAGGTTGAAATCCTTATGCCCCTCCATCACAGGTAATTGTCCATACCGATTTGTCTCAATCATGCTGCGCACATCTTTAGTCTCATCGAGTTGTAGTAAGTACGGCATCAACTCTCTTAGTAGAATATTATCATCCTTGTCTTGTACATCAAACGTTGAAGGAAATATGCAATTTGATGGAGGGCTAATGCAAGCCTTGTATGGGGAGTCTTTTTGGGGAATGGCAAAAGTGCCAATCTCTCTAAAGGTCAATTGAGAATGCAAATAGTGCAACCTTTCTCTCTGAACTCATAGAGAGAATGGCAATAGTGCCATTCTTCTCTTGGGGTGGTGCTAGTGCCATTTTACATATAAGGTTATGGAGAATGCCACTAGTGCCTTTCTCTATACCCTCATTGGGAGGAGAGAAAACTACTAGTGCCTCCCCCATGTCCCAAAAGAAATGTACAATGCATGATCTGAAAGCATAGATATTGTATTACTTTGGTCCAATAGATTTGTAGAAAGCACCCAAATCAAAACTTTGGTAGCATAGTTAATATTATACAATTTTTAATATCTGTAATGCTTTCAACTAACATAGATTCAAGAAAGGAACATAACAATATTACCATTTCTACGTAACCACAAAGAAAGAATGGCACTAGTGCCATTCTCCATATGAGGTCACATAAAATGTTAATAGTACCTCTTACGTATAACCCGACATAGGGAGAATGACACTAGTACCATTCCCCATGTCATTATGTCACACAATTTTATCATACCTAATGTTTAATATCTTTAATATGATGAGAGTATGTGCAATCGAGAAAATCCATAAAAGTCATATTATTTTGAAACTGAATACACAAGGCATAAATGAGTAGCTAAAGACCTTGCTCCAAATCTTCCAATGTAATCTTTGGGATAGCTTCAAGATCTGCTTCAGTTAAAGGTCGCAAGTCTTCAATGTGATGCTCACCCTCTTTAATTCCTTCATTGATAGGTGAATCAGCTCTATGTGTCTCAAGAGGCCTCTCAATGCTAGACCAAATCTTAATATGGGGATTATTTGATGCATGTGCCACACACATAGCCTCGACCTCTGTCGCCTATTGGGATGTCTTCACCAGCGAGATCACTTTTCTTTTGCTTGACAATGCTTGTAATGCCACACATCCATTAGTAAAGACGTCAACAACAACTTCATGTTCCCTACTACAATAGCACCTGATGCACTCCTTGATGATGCCATGCTTCACAACCGCCTCTTTTCCATACTCATCGCCCTCATCAGAATAAAGAATATTGTCCTCAATTATTGTGTATGGCCTTGTGATTTCTAACATGTGCTCAAATCCATCAAACCCATCATGTGAGCTGACAAATGACAAAAAACAGAAGGTCTCAGACAAACCCTTTTGTGCACTATCCGATTCATGGATAACACCCACAAACCTTCTCATTTTTTATTTCAAGAATGTTTATGGCTTTGTAAAATAAATGATAGTAGTGTCAATTCCCTGATGTGAGAATGGCACTAGTGCCATTCTTCTAGTTACCAAGTCATGCTTTTGACATGGTAATGGGAGAATCGCACTAGTGTCATTATTATCTCTATTACATGATTTGGATTAGAAGAATGTCTAAGATGATTTTGATTTTTTTATATAGAATTTTGTAGGAGTTGCAAGCATATCGATGGGCGCAAACTTTGCTACCAAGGACACACACATGGTCACATACGATGATGACATCTACGAACAATGGATTAGGATTTTGACATTGGTGAAGTAGGGTGATCTTGAGGGTCGAAATCCCACAATAACATATATGAGGTGTCTGCTAGGATTGGAAGACAAAGATGTACGTGCACTTCAAGCAGAGATTGAGTCTAAAGAAATAGTCTTGGTCAAGTCAAGCAAAGACAAGGACTCCATTGAAATGTCTCAATGGGCAATGGAGATTAAGCATGATAGAGCCCTGAAAGAAGCACTCATCAAGGAGTTCAACTCACGTCACCCTTCGCCCCAACATCAAACATGGGATGCCCTTGCAACTTACTTCAAAATTGATTCAATTGTTCATCAGAGCTTCAAGGGTTCATGTGAGTCATGGGTCAAAGAGAAGCTGCAAGTTGGCAAGTCCACACCTAATTTCCCAAAAGCCGCATCAATCTATGTTGATTGGGTGATTAGTTCAATAGAGGGTAACAAGTCTACATCGCAATCTTGTTTTCCTTGGACAATTATTCAAGTGAACATGGAGATGGAGGGGGAGAGCTTTCTAACACGTCACTCCAAGGGACAACTTCCAATCAACTTGTGTGTGCTTGACACCTCAGAGGGATCTACCAAAGGCATGTGTTGGGATAAGTCTGCCTTCAAGAAGTTGCTCTGTGGCTTGATGGAGACCATTGCCACTCCGTCACAGTATGTATTGCTATCATTTATGACAATGACAGAGATGGTAAATCTCAAGGAAGCAATGATAGAGGCTCGATTTTGGCATACAAAACAAAGTTTATTACTTACATCCCAACTTTGTCGATCTTTATGCCCTTTGACAAGGCCTTGGGCTGGTTTCTTTGGTCATCTGAATGCAATCCACTGTGCCTTTAGGTGTTGTAAGATATCGATATATGGTTGATTTTTCAAAACGGTCTGTGCCTCCATGTTGGCCATTGATGATATCTTACAACTTGCTTCAACTGGTGCATTGAGAGCAATTCTCGCCTTCCTCCGTGTATAGAAACCTTTTCGTTGATTGAAGGCTTCTCCATGTGCTTTAGTTATAAATATCCTTGCAGCATAAATTGAATGCTGCCCTGCGAGAATCCAATAATTATACTCCTTTAACTTTTCCACCTTTATCTCTTCCTTGCACATCGGAGTATTTGTGCCTATGTGGTAAGGCATAAGATATGCACATGTTGCAGGAGGTCGTGCATTCATTGCAAAACTCTTGACCAAGTCACTGACATAGCTGAGGGTCAACGTCCTGTACACATATTGGCTTGGTTCTCTAAAGCAATTCATCACTGGGATCAACACCTCAAACTCCAAACCAAATGGGAAGTACTCTACGTACTCCATCAAACCTGTCATACTTGTGTCCTTCCTTTCCAATTTCTTTTGTAGTGCCTGAAAGTCAACATCTGGCTGGATTTTCTTATACAGGATGATAGTTGCTTCAGATGATTTCTCACCATGTCCTGTTATATGTGTCTCACCACTCCTCGTTGCATCACCTCCACTTCCAATTCCATCAGTGACTATTCCCGTACCTCCCTGTTTTCCTCCTAAAGTTGTCTCTTTGTCTTTAGCATCCAGTTTATCCCCAATGCTTGTTTTTCCATCTGACCTTATTTCCTTCTCACCTGTTGTTTCCTCCTCACCGGTCTCTCTAGCCTTCTCTTTCAATGTGTTCTGAGACACTTGAGAGCTTGATCCAACAACATCACTTTTCTTGGTTCTTTTCGAAACTTTTCTACTCTTTTTTATATCTTGCTTTATCCCTTTTGTTACCAAATCAAAGCTTTCTAATATCTGTTGGTTGGTATAATTTTCTGGCTCATTAATCCAACCCCTAGATATCATCGTGTCCTCCCCAGTAGCATTCATCCTCGCATGATCAAAACAAGCAGGATCCAATTGATACACATTGCCTCCCAATGTATGAATTTGGAGACAAGCACAACAACACAAAGCAACTATAGACGTGCTTGGTAGACGCGCAAAATAGCAGGCGCATCTATAGGTGTTGCTTTAGTAGAGAAATTACGGGCGCGTCTAAATGCACGGCTAAACGCTCGTCTATTTGCGCGTAAATCACCCCGTCTATTTGCGCGTTTGACCTGAGAAAATACGGGCCCGTCTAACATCCCGTTTATTAGCGCATCTCTTTGCGCGTTTATTTGCGCGTTTACACTGAGACTCAGACGCGCATTTAGACGCGTAAATAGACGCGCTCCAGAGAATACAAAAAGTGAGATTTTGGTGTACATCATTGCTTTTCAAACATTGCCCATGATTACCAAAGCACATAATTTTTTGCAAGCCCACATATACAAGAATTAAGTGAAATGAGGAGAATGAGACAATTTGTAAAATAGTTTTGCCAATATCAACTGTGGGGCTACGGTTCAATCTCATCCTCAATGAGATCAACCCTTGCCAAACTATCTACTTCAAAATCCAAACAAGTGTTTAGATCTACAAATACATTCAACCTACTACTACTTGTGCCACTCATGTGCTCATCGAAATCAGCATCTCCAATGGTAGGCTCATCCTCACGGGTAATGCCGGCCTCAATATCTATATCTCCTATCTCATGATCATCCTCCTCTCTTGTATCACGGTCATCATCACGTCCATGGCCATGATCATCCTCCATACGCTCCATATTAGTAAATGTACTATACATCACTTTGGAACGTGGCATAATAGGTATGACATGCCACCATCTATTATTATCCACCATTGATTGATAGACAACCTAATTCAAACACAAATACAATCATGTTACTTTTCTTGCATCAAATATTTAAAAGCGAGTATTTTTATGTGTGTGCACAGTATCTGTTCACATTGTTGCAGTAGTACTAGTGTGTCCTTCCTACTTTGCCAAAACTTTGTGGAGTCAATAGTTACAAAGCCACTTGCATGGCATTTGATTGTTGCATTAGGGCCTCTTTCCACCACGTCCTTAAACCACTTTACATCCAAAACATACACAAAGAAGCGTCGAAAGTCAAGCATAATGATATCTTGGATTATGCCACAATAATCATCCATGGCTCCATTGGCTCCCTCAAAGCTAGCAATGACGCCGCAATCTTGCGTGTTTCTCTTATCATCAATCCGTTGTGTTCGAAAATGCTTGCCCTCACACCATATAGCATTGAACATAGTGCACTACACCAAGAAAAATTCAATTAAATAAGCAATCTAAATTATAAAAAGCTCCTAACTTATGCATAACATTCTATATACCGACCTTGGTCATGCATCCCCTAGCATACTCCCATTCTTCCATTGTGATATGCATCCCCTCGTCTTTCTCTGCTTTCTCCATTTCATCAAGTAGCCAATCCACATGAATATCCTTTGGAAGTGCTCTTAGATGTTGAGGGTATGGCACACGAGATCCGTGGTGTGTACGAAAGAGGGCCCTTTCTTCTTGTCTTCTTGCCTTTGCATCCTCGTATCTTATCACCCATCTTTTCATCACATCACTATGAAGCACGCAAAAGAGGTTGATACTATTATGCAACTCCGTGTCTATTACTTTGTTGCATCATTTTCCTTGAGGCACAATAGAGGTCATCCTTAGGTCTTCATCATCTCTCCATAGTCGTGGGAGAGAGCTATCCACATCAACAAGAAACTCAGAAATATATACAAGTGACTCTTTTACCAACCAACCCTCGGCCATGCTACCTTCGGGTCTTGCATTTTGTCTCACGAAGCCCTTCAAGGTCTTCATGAAGCACTCGAGGAAGAACAACCATCGTGCATGTATAGTACCGCATATAGCAATCTCATCCACCAAATGTACTATGAGATGTAGTTGGCTTGTGAGAATAGAACGTGGAAATGTCTCCTCCACTAAACAAACCGCCTCCACTGACATAACTCGAGCATTCTCAAGCATGGTGGGATCTATTTCCTTTGAGCTCACATACCTCACAAGCTCGCCCATCTTGTAAATACAATCTTTCACGTCCTTTGATGCACTACGTGAAATGCTAGTAGGTAGTATGAACTGAACCCGCGAGGAGGTGGTTGATTAGTTGCTTATAGCTATTCACTCACAAATTTGAAAGGAAAAAGATATTATGCATATAAAATACTTACTTGGAGCATCTTGTGCCAATCATGAGATTTCAAGCCATATAATTGCTCTACACCTCTTTTCTTGCTCTTTGTAAAGGCTCCCTTCAAACACCTCATGCATCCAGTGGGAGTACGAATTGTAGTAATAGCGCGCTTCACTGTCACCATCTCTAGCTTTGATAACATCCACGGTGCATGAGGTAAAAACACATGCCCATTTGGTCTCTCTTGAGGCCAAGCTTCACGCATCCTCCCTGTGGTACGTAGATCCTCCCTTATGCCTGCCGAATCTCGTGTCCCATTCAAATGCTCCCAAATGGTAGATGCCACATTCTTGAAGATATGCATGGGATCGAGCAGGTGATTGATCTTGAGGTGGGACCAATATGGTAAACGATAAAAGATGGAGTATCTAAACAAAATAAAGTATTAGCGTGCAATCTTTACTTTCAACCAATATAGCCAATCTTTACTTCCAACCAATAGTTACAAACCCTTACCAGCTCATGCCAAGTGGTGGAGGAGTCGTGGAACCGTCCCAAATTCTCATCCAATCTCCCGCAGTGAGTGATTGTGGGAGGACTTCATTCCAAGGGGCAACATATCTAGGATGATCAGATGGGAGAAATCGATGGTGATTCTCATAGATGACCTTATTCAATGCATCTGCCCGTGAGGCGACTAGCGAAGGACCACAAACAGGACATGCATGGTAACCCGATGTAGTGAGACCTGAACAATAGATGCAATTAAGAGTGGAAGGTGGGTTTAGGGTGCCACGTCCTTTGCCTATTCAAAATAAAAAAATGCAATGCTTACTTGAACACTCGCCATAGCTTGGGAAGTCATGCATCGTCCACATCAAGACTGCTTTGCAGTTGAAGTCTCGTGATGAGGGAGGCCTGCTCACATCATGCACCTCGATACCTCTCCAAAGTATCTCTAGCTCATCAATCAAAGGCTCCAAATAAACATCAGGGTTTTTGACTTTATGTTTCCCTGGAATTAGAAGGGACAGCATGACATGTCCTTTCTTAATAGCCATAGAGGGTGGAAGATTGTAATTCACCAATACCACTGGCCATACACTGTAAGACGTGCTTTTGAGACCAAATGGGTTCACACCGTCCATACCCAATCCAAGTCTCAAGCTCCTAGGTTCTTCCTTGAAGCTTGGCCATGTGTCTTCAATATGCTTCCACGCAGGAGAGTCCGCGGGAGTTCTCCACTTGCCATCGGTTGATCGATGGGAGGAATGCCATGACATGAGCTCTGCAATAGATTTGCACTTGAACATATGTTGGATGCGAGGGATTATGGGAAAATGTCGCAATACCTTATGAGGCACGTCCAAGGTTTTGAGATCTGCTCTATATCTTGCCTCTCCACAAGTAGGACACTCTCTTGCATCCTTATGTAGTCCACGAAACAAAACGCAATCGTTGACACATGCATGGATGCGCTTGTAATCTAATCCTCCAATAGAGGTCACATGTTGCCTTGCCATATCTCTTGAGGTCGGTAATTTATTCTCCCTTGGAAGCATTTTACACAATAGCCTGCACGTGAAGACCATAAATGAGAAAAAGCATTCGAGTAATTGACCCACGCGCATAATTCACCATGTTTGCAAAATCGACTTTAAAGCTTACTTGAGTAATGCATTCAAACTTGCATTGCTCCATCCATAGATGGTTTGCAAGTTTAGTAACTCAAGGGAGGCACGTAGAACAGAGAATGTGCACCCCTCAAATAGTGGAGTTGATGCTGCGGTAAAAAGATCATCCTACTCCATGCTATTATCCCTCCCTTGATGGACATATAAATCCTGCACCATATCATCAAACACCTCCTCCTCCACGGCTTCATGAGGTAATGGCCGAGGGCTACTATCACCATCACTCCATTCATCCGTAACGGTCCCTCCTGAAGATCCCACCTCATATCGCCAACGCTTCGCCTCCTCACGACGGGCATAGGGTAACATGTGCGGGTGTGGCACTGCATCCTGTATCAAATTAAAACGGGATCATAACTCAAACATATGAACACCCATAGGTATCTCAATCAACCTTAACTTACAAACCCTTATCCTGTTTACGGTCACATCCCATTCTCCATACTTTGAGATATGATTGAGTGTAATCCTGCGTGCATGATACATGTTTCCTTGACATCGATCACACAGACATTTGATTTTTTGCTCCAACCACATTTCGCGATGGTGGATACGGAGGGATTCATCCTCACTAGAGCTACTTGTTGAAGATGGAGACATCCTACAAACAAACAACCCACCAAATTTGCTCTTCTTCAAATGCTTAATTTAAACTCTATGTTGCATCTATCGCCGCGTCTATAGTCGCGTCTAACATCGCATCTATCGGCACGTCTAAACGTGCGTCTACTCTGTGTATTTAAATGCGCCTATAGACGCGTTAATAGACATGACTATAGATGCATCTACTCTGTGTATTCAGACACGACTATAGACGCGCTAATAGACGCGACTATAGATGCGGCTTTTAAACCTGCTTTTCGGCGCACCGCTCGCTTTGCTTTTCTTTTCATTACTTAAACTTTGCGAGTGGCTTCCTTCCTTCTTTATTAGCAGTTCCATAGATTCGAAGCTTAAGAGAGCCTCCCATACACAGTTCCAAGCTTTCACTCAAGAGAAAGGGACCATACCTACACTTGCTTCCAAGCCTAAAGGAGAGGAGGAGTACGAACAAGGAGAAGAAACAAATTTGAAAAAGAAAGATCCTTCCATACCTTTTTCCAAGTAAGTCCTTTTGAAGTTGTTCTTGCTTGCTCTTTCCAGTTTTGTACTTTTTCGCATCCAGGAAACGCAGGATCTAGGTATGAGCGTCACGTTCTTTTGTCGGGCGCAACGTCCTTTTCGACTTTTTAGTATTCTCGCCTGTCGGAGCACGTCTATAGGTGCATCTCAGGGCACGTCTAAAAGCACGTCTACAGGCGCATCTATCCGCGCGTCTGGCTTGTTGCAGACACACACAGACGCGTCTATAGATGCTCACACAGACGCCCTATTAAACGGACTTTTAAACGCACTGTTAGACGCGCTTTTAAACGCACTGTTAGACGGATTGTTAGACGGACTGTTAGACGGACTGTTAGACGCGCTTTTAAACGAATTGTTAAACGCTCTGTTAGACGCATCTATAGACGCGCAAATCAGACGGGTCTATAGACGCGCTCTAACAGAGCCTCTTTTTTCTTCCCCTTTCTTCTTAGCTCCTAAAGTAATAGATTTGTTTCCTATTTTCCAGTTCAACATGTGGCCAGGAAGTGCTTCTAGCTCACCTGATCCGCGGGAATTGATTTGGAAAAACTTATATAATCTTTTAGGGCACCCTCCTAGTCCTGCAGAGTTATACGGGTATATGACGGGTACCCTTAACACTCCCCAAGAGTCGACACTACAGACTCCGAGCCACCCCACACCGCCTGAGATCACCCCAGCGGAGTTTGCACAGCCGTCTTATGCCCCTTCTTATGCCCCTTCCCCCGTACCGTCTTATGCCCCTTCCCCCATGCCGTCTTATGTCCCTTTTGCCATCCCGTCTTATGCCCCTTCCCCCATGCCGTCAGGAGGTCCTTCTGTCTCGGCGAGCCATCGATGTACTCCCCAGCCGTTGAGACTCGGTTCTCTAGCTAGGAGTGGTCAGTGTAGTCCCGTGCAGTCCCCAGCTACGAGTGGCCAGCGTACGAGCTCAACACGACAGGGTAGCAGGCGTAGTAGCAGGGAGAGCGGTGGCGGATGCATGGCACAGTGCTTTGGGCCATGTGGCGGTGAGGAGGAGGATGATTCAGATGATTTAGACGTGCCTCTGGGTGATGGTACGATTTATTATGACATCACTCATACAGGAGGCATCTTGATGGATGCGCGGGGGAAGGACATCATGGCCTTCATGCGCTCTGTAATTGCTAACAATTACAGAGATTGCTTTATCCACTATAAAGACCACCCAAAGAGGTTGGCTGATGAGACCCTCGCTACTGTTCGCTCTAGGTATCCTAACCCCCCCAATCGCCAGTTCACAGATAAATGGGGGAAGTCAAAGATTGTTATGATACTTAGCAATAAAAGATCTTCCCTTAAGAGGCAGGCACTAGCGGAGCTTGCCAGGCTTGAGACAGGTCAACCTCCAAGGGGCCCGCCCCACACCGCTCACAAGCGTGAGTGGAAGAAGGCAATGAAGTCAGCGAGGGAGGAGCCCAGTCTGCAGCACGTGGAGGCACGGAGGATCCAGATGGAGGAATATGGAAGCGCGCATTTTGGAGCAGGGGGTGTTGAATCATGGGAGGCCCAATTTGTAAGTATCGATCTCAAATTTTATTGCTTATGTAGTTTATTAGGAGGTTGGTTGTTTCTTTGTACTAATCCCTCCACAAAGTGTATCGCGGTCATGCAGCTTGAGATCGTGGGCAGATACCCTACTCGAGTGGAGACAGCCTACCACTGCCACCATCGCAGAGGAGATACATGGAGGCATTTCTATGATGACGGGTTGATTACTGAGGAGCAGTATACCCGAGCTACTGGACAGGCCCCCCAGGTATTTGAAAGTAATTAAATAATGCCAAAATTATAAGTAAAGATTTGATTTTTCATACATTGATATATGTTGTCCCTTGTTTACAGGCCCATGCACAAGACGATGAGGAAGACGAGGAAGGAGGTGCAGAAGGGAGCGTAGAAGGGAGCGTGGAAGGCAGCGAGGATTAGTCGTAGAAGTAGTGCTACTATTCTTTTTTGTACTTAAAGCCACTGGCTTGGCTTCGTGCCTCTTGTATATAGACTCCTCTTATTTTTTGTACTTGAAGCCACATGACATGGCTTAGCTTCCTTATTTTTTGTACTTGAAGCCACATGACATGGCTTAGCTTCGTGCTATATGTATATACAAGCACTTTTTGAGCTTTCAATTTTATTGCGTTTTGGAGTTGTAATATTTTATTTGGAATTGTAATTAAAATGCAGTTGGCTGTAAGAATTGAATTACAGAATGTGGATATGGGATTCTTGTAACTATATAGCATACACAACATACACAGTATTCTGTAAATTTTTTTTTTTTTTTAAAGCGCGTCTATCAGTGCGTTTAAAAACGCGTTTATATTCGCGTCTGTCTGTTCGACTTGCGTCTATACACATGTCTATAAAAGCGTTTATAAGCACGTCTATTTATGCATCTTTATGCGCGTCTATACGCGCGTAAGTCTGATATATAGACGCGCAATTAGATGCGGGTCTCCAGACGCGCAAATAGACGCGCCCGTAAGTTTTTTATTTAGTTCATGAAACACGTCTGTGCGTGCGTCTATGGGTGCTTTGTCTTGTTGTGAAGGAACCTTGTCTTTCTCCATATCCTCCATCTCTTGAACTTGTCCAACATCTTCAAAAGTTTTTCCTTGGATGTTCACAAAACAATGCACTTTATGAAGTTTTTGGAGTTCGTTATTGTATATATCCAAAAACCATCCTCTTCCAAAACTAACTCCATCATAAACTGACACCTCTCGAACCTTTCGCTTTCCCTTGCTAGCCATTCTTGCAATGTTCTGTTAACAAAAGGACCAAGGACACAATGAAATGTATAATAGAAAATCATAACTGTAGTAGGAAATATTACAACCACAATGCAACTTCTATTAACAAAATAACCAAGGCGAAGCAACTTATATATGCATTATGAAAAACTATACCAACACAGCAAGCAAATATACACAATATCAATCTCCACATAGAATGACACAATTCCATATGATCTCTACACAGCGGACACAGTGAACACTACATAGAAGAATGCACATGTGAGTTTAGCATTCCTTGTGCATGTTTTCAGGTCATGGTATGAGATTGGCACCACTGCCATTCTCCACTGGTGGCATTCTCCACAGAGATTGACACAGGCTTCTCAATGCCATTTCTTAAGGCCTAATAAGAGATTGACACCACTGCCATTCTCCACTTGTACAGATGTTTACCCTACTATTCTAGGAGGGGTATTCCAATGTGTTGAGATATCGAGCTCCACTCGCGATATGCCAGGGTGACAGTTGTGCATTTATGTCACCGACTTGTTAGCTAGAGATGCGGTTGGTATACTGCCCACGAATAATAGCTGGATGATAGCTATCCTTATCTACTCTAGTTTGTGGCTCAGTTAGTATGCCACCTTAGTTAGTTGAGTTTGGTTTGAGACCCACATATAGGGTTCTTCTATTTCTTTGTATTTGAGTTCTTTTGGCTTTCACAACTAAGAAGAGGAAAACTGTTTTCAGCCTCCACCTGTGTGTGTATTCCCCCTATTGTGCATGTGAGAAAGCCGCAAGTGAGACTCCTTCCCTCTCTCCCACAATCTTCACATGGTATCAGAGCCTTGTTCGTGGTAAGGAGCTCAAGAAAGCAAGCCAAGTTCGTGGTGTCCTGGTAAGAGGACCAGTGTTGCTTTCCTATTTCGAGTTTGGGAGCAAATCTCTGCAGGTAGCACAGCCAGAAGTGTAGGAGTGCACTGTTTCAGATTGAGACGCCCTTCGTGGTGTGGCGAGAGCGCAGTATATGCTGCGGGAATGGGCGAAGCCCTCAGTGACTTTATTTTTCTGATTTGAGGCCGTTTCGGGGCCCGCCGTTTTGAAGGCGGAAATTCTTCGCAGGCACTCAGAAAAAGGCCCAGTCTTTTGCTGTGCAACCACTGCGCGGCTAGTTGGTGGAAAGGTGTCGCAGAAATTGCATCGTATGCCTGTGTGCAGAGATATTGGGAGTTACAGATTCATGCCTGTTGCCTGTTGATGCAAAATCGTCACTAGGAAGTGACTGTGTGGTGAAATACCACTTTCGTCAGTTTTGCAGATCTGCCCGTGTGAGGCAAAAGCTGTGTTTTTTTGCAGTGACAGAATATTTTGCAGTGTTCAGTAATGGCATCTGATTCTCTTTCACAGATTGTCACTGAAAAGCTTGACAAGAACAACTTCCAGGCATGGAAGTTTAGAATGACGAATTTCTTGATGGGAAAAGGCTATTGGGAATCCATTACAGGAAATGAAGAAGAACCTGTTCTTCCTAATGTTCCCAGTCAATAGGAAATGCAGGCATTTAAAGGATGGCATGAGAGAGGCAGGAAAGTTATGTACTGGCTGTCTATCAGTATTTCGAACTCCATGATTGTGCATATTCAGGATGCAAATACGCCAAAGGAGGCATGGGATACTTTGGCAAAAATGTATAGCACAAATACGCAAGCCAGGAAAATGCAACTCAAACAGGAGTTGCACAATGTGCAGAGAGAAAATTTGAGGATAAATGACTACCACATGAAAGTGAAGAAAATTGCAGATGCACTTGCCTCCATTGGGTCGCCAGTGGATGATGACGATTTGGTTTCTGTGACCTTGAATGGTCTAGGAAAGGATTATGCACAATTCTGGACATCCATTGCCGTCTGTGAAAAATTTCCAAATTTTGAGGAGTTGATTGCTCTTCTAATTTCTGAAGAGCAGAGAAATGGGGGTGCATCTTCTTCAGCAGGAACTTCAAAAGAAACTGTCTTCTACTCAAATGCTGGCAGAGGTAGAGGTAGAGGTAGAGGAGGCTGATCTGCAGGCCGTGGTAGAAATCAGAATATGCAGCAAATGCAAGAAAACCAGTCCTATGCAGGAGGACGTGGTAACTCTAGAGGTAGGGGGAGCCAAATAGGCCGTGGTGGATGGCAGAGAAGCCAAAATGCAAACAGCAATGTTGAATGCTACTATTGTGGCAAAATGGGTCATATGGCTAAGGACTGCTACAAAAAGCAGAATGACATTATGAATGGAAAATTGCAGCAAGGCAATTATGCATCTTCTAGCAGGCAGGGTGATGACAGAAATGAGCATTTGTTTATGGTGCAGCATATGACAAGTTCTGTAAAGGAGTGCAGAAGAAAGCAATGATGTGTGGTATGTTGACTCGGGTGCGTCAAACCACATGATAGGTCACGCTGAATGGATGCAAGATGCAAGAAAAATGGAAAAACCAGGATTTGTGGAGACTGGTGATGATACTGCACATCCTATTGTGCAGATTGGCAAAATTCCTTTGTCTCTGTAGGATGGGAAAAAGAAATACTTGTCTGATGTATTTCATGTCCCGAACATCACCAAGAACCTGGTTTCTGTTGGTCAGATGGTTGAGCAGGGCTTGCAGGTCAGATTTAATCCTCATGGATGCTTTGTTGAGGATATGAAAAATAATGGTCGCTTGATAGTAAAAGGAAAGAAGAAGGGCAGGATGTTTACGCTGGATGCAAACATGCCTGAATTGAGTGCAGCAATGTTTGCACATGGGACCGGTGTAGTTGCAGATATTGATATTTGGCACAAACACATTGGTCAACTTAGGGCCTAATAAGAGATTGGCACCACTGCCATTCTCCACTTGTACAAATGTTCACCCTACTATTCTAGGAGGGGTATTCCAGTTATCATAGGAGAGTGGTGTCCTATTCCAATCCACATGTGAGTCTGATGATCTCAGAGAGGATTTCAGCTATCAAGTCAACCAAGTGGAATAGGATCCTTGGTATATCGACAGTGGTGCGCCATCTCACATGACTAATCATCAGGAATGGTTTACAGAAATGAAGCCATTAGAAGGTCAAAAAAATATCATCTACACAGCAAACAATACACCAAAATCCAGTTCAAGGGATAGGTGTTATTGCTATGAACAATTTCAATGGTACAAAAGGATTAGTGAAAGATGTGTACTATGTTCCGAAGCTTAGCAACAAGAACCCCTTGTCAGTAGGTCAAATGATGGAACACAATTACAGAGTCATATTCAATGGTGATGAATGCACTATCAGAGACAAATCCAAAAGATGTCAGCTAGTGGCAAAAGGTGTCAAGGAAGGATGCTTATATAGAATGCTAGCTACAGTACCAGATAAGCATGCCATGTCAGCTCAACCGCAACAGATGCCACTATCTGTAAAATGGCACAAGAGATATGGTCATGTCAACTTCAAGTACTTGTTAGATCTTAGGAATCAGAATATGTCAATTGGGATTCCAAAGTGTTGACTCTGTGCCAACATGAACTTATGAAGAAAGAGAAGGTGATACAACTTTGTGATACAACTTTGTGTTACAACTTTGTGTTACAACTTCTAGACACAACTTTATGTTACGACTTTATGTAACAACTTTGTGTTACAAGTTTGTGTTACAACTTCTACATGAAGAGAGAGAATGTGTTACGACTTTGTGACACAACTTTGTGTTACAACTTTGTGTAACAACTTTGTGATACAACTTTGTGACACAACTTTGTGTTACAACTTTGTGTAACAACTTTGTGTTACAACTTCTACATGTAGAGAGAGAAAGTGATACAACTTTGTGTTACGACTTTGTGACACAACTTTGTGTTACAACTTTGTGATACAACTTTGTGTTACAACTTTGTGATACGACTTTGTGTTACATGCAGAGAGAGAAGCTCTCCAACTTGTATAAATACCCCATAATGGAATGAAGCCCACACTCTTGGGGCATTGTGTTGAGTCTACATTGGTATTCCAAGCATTTGTCTCAAGTGTCCATGCTTCCTTGCACTGCACGTCCAAAAGCATGTCCTAACCTTGCAACCCTTCTCCCCTCTCCTCCAACCCTGCAACCCATCCTCTCCCTCTCCTCCTCCCTCCTCCCTCCTCCTCCTCCCTCCTCCTCCCTCCTCCTCCTCCTCCTCCTCCTCCCTCCTCCTCCTCCTCCTCCTCTCTCCTCCCTCTCCCTCCTCCTCTTCCCTCCTCCTCCTTCCTCCTCTCTCTCTTACTTCACCCATGCTCTTACACCTTCTTCCTCTCCCACTCCTATGCTTTCCTA
Source organism: Dipteris shenzhenensis (assembly GCF_047967505.1). Taxonomy (NCBI): domain Eukaryota; kingdom Viridiplantae; phylum Streptophyta; class Polypodiopsida; order Gleicheniales; family Dipteridaceae; genus Dipteris; species Dipteris shenzhenensis. The sequence goes on from NC_141604.1 coordinate 24,505,718, forward strand.
AACCCTTAAACTCAATGATCTACGAGGGAGACGAGTTCTCCACCATGTACTTTACTCTGAACCTTGGATCCTCCTCCTAACCCTGAACTCCTTCTAAACCTTGGAACCTCCTTCTGAACCCTGGAACTCTTTCTAACCCTGAACTCTTTCTAAACCCTGGAACCTCCTTCTGAACCCTTAAACTCCTCCTAAACCCTACAACCCCCAATGAAGGCGGAAGCCTTCATTACCCCAACAACAATGGTTTACGTGCCTTTTACACATGCTTGCATTATGTTTACTCACCACACTTAAGCCTACGTCTCTCACCGGAACACGACTCGAGGTCCTAAGCTACATATATACTACAACGACAATTCCAATATATCTGTAGGTGACAAAAAGCCTCGGAACCCTGCAACATAGAATACCCAGCTCTTCCTACAAAAGTGGTAGGATAGAGCCTAGGTTAGCTAGTTAACCTCAGTTAGATTAGCTACGTAGGTTAGGTTAGTAGTACTTGAGGTTAGGTTAGTTTAGTTAGCCCTCAGTTAGGTTAGACTAACTACAGTTAGTATCTAACTACAGTTAGTTAAACCTCCCAGTTACCGTAACTGGGAGGATCTAGGTTAGTTACTCTAACTAGAGTCACTTGGTTTCAACCCCTCGGTTGGACTTAAAGTCCATTCACACCACCATTAGGACCCCCCAAACGCCAAATTTACCCCTCCTTTAACCCCTCGAAACTCATCCGTTTGGGACCCAAATTGAACCCCGTTTGAACCCAGATTTCACACACGGAAACACCACGTTACGGGGTATTTTTCTAGCCCATTGCACACCATTTGGGCATCCCTCGCACACGTTCATTCGCGCCCCCGTGTGGGCCTCATTTTGCATTAATTCACTCGTATTTTCACGCCGCGACCTCCGATTAATGATCCGTCTGCACCGGCACATTTCCCTACACACGTAGGACAATCTTAGGCACATTATTAACACGACGGTCCCTACACAAACTAACACCACTCTAACTCTCCTAACAGCACCACCTCCACACTCGCCCTTGGGGTAGCGATACCCTTGGCAAATCATGCACCATCTGCATGCAGTTACGTTCCGGCCAACGACTTCGACTCCAACGCTCGCCCAATCCGCAACTAACTCCACTGCAACAACCGCCCCCGCCAATCCTCTACCCCGACTCCCCCCCTGAGATTCAACAACTTCCTTTAACCCCTCCTCGCCCCAACATGGCTGGACGCCGTCATGAGCATGATGGGGACATCGAGCTCGATGCCGAGGCTGACAACTTCTTCAATCGACGAAATCACAACAATCACGGCCGACGCCCCTTGGGAAAACTGGAACTTCCCAAATATAATGGTAGGGGAGACCCTGCTCGCTTCCTCCAACATTTTGATGCCGCATGTCGAGCAGGTGGTGATCAATCCCATGAAACTAAGGTGGCTTGGTTTCCAATGGCCTTAACTGATGAGGCTTTGGAATGGTACCTCGACCTTCTTGTGGAAGAACGTGCCACATGGGACCTACTTCAAATCGAATTCAAACGTCGCTTCCAAACGGAGAGGCTACAAGATGATCCCGCTCTCCAACTCAGCAAGATCGAACAAGGCCGGAGGGAAGATGTATGCACATACCTGGGAAAGATGAAGAGATTGATTGCCAAATGTGACCCACGGCCAGATGCAAAGTACCTCACGGCATGGTTCATAGCAGGACTCAGAAAGAAAATCCGCAAGGATATGAAAAAGATAAGTAGCTATGAAACATTCAGTGCTGCTCATGTGGCAGCCATTGACATCGAAGATGGTATGACAGATTCAGACACTAGCAGTGATGATGCCAGATCAAATACACGAGATAAACACTCAAAAAAAGGTAAATCAAAGGACACTGCCGAAACATCCAATGAAGATCGCCTAGAGGCCATGACCTTGAAATTGAAAGAAGATATGATGCAGGCCATGGATCAAAAACTCCACTTGTCTCAGCCGCCAACTCAAACATATCCACGGCGAGAAAATGTCTGGTGCCCACACTGCTTGGCAAATCATACAGCAAATGAATGCCCAGTCCTCAGAGCAAGAATCACTGCACAAGCAAATCCACCGCCACGGTTGTGGTGCCATATCTGTGTCGTCGGCGGCCATGATGAGACCAGTTGCATCTTCAACATGCGCAACAATCCGCCTCGACCACCACAATACCAAGCGGCACCCATGCCAGTATACAGGCAACCGGCACTTGCACAAGTGCCCCCAGCTCCGAGGCTAAATCCTGTTCCCGTTCGGACACAAGTCCCACAACTACTCAGGAATCCAAATCCACGACCGTATCCAAGAGCACCAAATCCAGCTCCTCCGGCAGTTCCCATACATCAATTACAAGCCGAGGAAGTAGACTCGCTATTTGAGTATGAAGCAGAGTACCCAGTGTACTATGTAGAAGGTGCAGAGGGTCTAATACCAGTCTATGCAAATCAAGTGCGACCCAACACATTTCGAGCACCAATCAAGTGTTACGGTTGTGGAGAAAATCATAGAATCGCAGAGTGCCCTCATCGCGGTAGCCCAGCTACTTTCCAACCACTTTGCAGAGATTGTGGCATAGGACATGCCTGTATGGATTGTCCCATGAAAAATAAGGTCCCAGAACAAACAGAGGTTAAGCCTGACGTCCCCATCGGCATCATTGGGGTGGACCATCAAAGTCTGGGTCCGACAAGTCTAAGGTCACAACCTATCAATGTAATTACACGCCAACAGAAAGAGGCCACGAAGGACCCTATCATTCCAATCCAACCGAAGCGACTTCTGAGAAAGAAAGCACAAGTGCCTCCACCTCCGCCAAGCAATGAGCAGCCGAGCTCATCCACATCCACTCCCGAGCCTCGAATACAAGAAGCTCCATTCCCGAATGTAGAGGTGGAGAAGGCTCGTTTTCAGGTACTTCAGCAATGGGTTCAAAATGAACAAGCTCAATTCGAGGCTCAGAAACAAGCTCAAGACCCAATCCATAACTTGGCCCCACAAAGTATTGATACTGTACTTGAGCCTTTGTTCCAACAACAGACTCCACAACAGAATGTACCGCCACGTCAACTTGAAGGAGCTGCACTCTCTAGCATCTTGAGTTGCCCTGTGTCCATTCCCATCGGAATCCTCTTACGAAATTGTCCCAATCTCTGGGAGAGTTTCAAAGGATGGATTGAACTCGCAAATCCCCCTCCACCTATGAACGACATTGATGATATCCCTGTGCGGATGGGTGAGAAAGATGACATACGCAACATTACTGTGCCTTTGACCCACAAGGCATATAATGAAGTCCACGCCATAGTGGATGGTGGAGCAGGTGTCAATGTCCTATCAAAGGAGCTTTACGAAGAATGGGGTCTCCCACCAATGCAAAAGGCTAATTTCAACATACGCCTTGCCGATGATTCACGGGCTAAACCCTTGGGAATAGTGAATGGCGTGTCCACAAAGATCGCAGGAGTCCGCTTTTCCCTTCAATTCACAATCTTGGATCTCCCCAAAAAATCCTATCAAATCTTACTGGGACGTCCTTGGTTACGGGAAGCATCAGTCCTCCATGACTGGGGAACGGATAGATTGACAATCCAAATCGAGACACTGCAGTCAGGGTGAATGTGGGGACAGGAGTGATTAAACCAATTGTTCCTAGAGCATTGGATGACACATCTTCCACGACAATCTCGAGCAAATCAGATCCCTTGCAACAGCATGCCATAGCAGGTGACTCACAAAGCAATGTCAATAATTGGATACAAACATTGGCAACCATCGACAACTGCCATTCATTAGACCCCATCTTCTCACAGATAGATGTTAACACACTACAGATCGATCCTCCACCACCACATGAAGAACCAATCGATCTAGAGATGCCATTCTTTATGGCTGACCTCGAATGGGATAATGAACCTGAAGAAGGTACCCATACCAATGATGACTCAGATTTTCCTTGGGACCTTGAAACAGAGGCTGCGAATGCTGAAATTGAAGATCAAATCTTTGATAATGACCTAGCCATTCTGCATGCCCTAGTGGCAGTTGAGCTCCCAAAATTTGAACCTCCACAGTTGCATAACAGCAGAAGATCCCGCAAGAAAGCTGCCGGAGGAAATCGCAGAAAAGCCAAGACCGAGCACTTCAATGAATTCGAACGAGTCCAAACACGGATTGTGGAATTGTATCTTGCAAAGGCAGTCCCCTCAAAGTCAAAACCACCACCTCTTGAATGGTCTCCTGAAGGACTGGAAGGAGTATGTGCAGCACATGAACCCTTACTTGGAAACACCTTACCAGTGGAAAAGTTACCCCACAGTTCCCAACGTAAGAAGTTTCGGAAATATAAGCCACATGTGCGGATGAAGCTCGATCAAGAGACTTCAGAAAAAGAAAGGAAAGAAGAGCCTAACAAATTACTAAATGCAACTATGCCACCCAGTACTCATGACACATCTCAGGCTAGTTCAACCCCATCAGAGGCCGATCTTCGAGCAGTGCCGGAATACTTTAAGAATTATACAAGTGGAAGTGCACCAATAGCAATGCCAAGACCAATCAGAGAATCTGAAGTTCAAGAAACCGATAACATTGGAGAAACTCCAATCTATGAGGGACCGGCAAAAACACGCACAATCAACCTCGCCCTTGAAGGGGAGGAAGAAAAGTTAGTTTTCATTGGGAAACAGCTCCGTCAAGAAGATGAAATCAAACTCAAAGACCTCCTAATGGAATATCGTGACTGCCTAGCATGGTCATACAAAGAGATGAAAGGAATTTCACCAGAAGTGGCAGTTCACACGATCCCTATAAGGGAAGGTGCTCGCCCTAAGGTATGTGGACCTTATCGCACAAATCCTAAATATGGCACCATGGTTTATGACGAGCTGGAAAAACTCCTAGATGCCGGATTCATCTACGAGATAGAGCACACTGATTGGGTTTCACCCATTGTCATTGTGCCTAAACGCAACAAGAAGCTCAGAATATGCGTAAACTTGAAAAATGTGAATGCCGCCACAATTAGGGATCACTACCCCCTACCCTTAACAGAAACAGTGTTGGAAAAGGTGGCAGGATCTGAAATTTATAGCTTCTTGGATGGCTTCAGTGGCTATAACCAAGTACAAATTGCTCCTCAAGACCAATCAAAAACAGCATTTGCTACAGAATGGGGTATTTTTGCATATAGAGTCATGCCATTCGGCCTTTGTAATGCCCCAGCCACATTCCAGCGAGTCATGTTCACAGCTTTCAAGTCATTTTTGAATAAGTTTTTACAGGTGTTCTTGGATGATTTGTGCATCCATTCAACCAAACAAGACCACTTCAAATGTCTGGAAGAAGTACTAATCAAATGCAGGGAGTATGGCATCTCCCTAAATCCAACAAAATGCCAGTTCATGGTCACCCACGGAGTTGTTTTGGGACACATCGTCTCTCAACATGGGATTGCAACTGACATGGACAAAATCAAGATCATCATGGAATTGCCTCCTCCTACAAATTCCAAAGGTGTACAGGTCTTTATGGGACATGCCGGCTATTATAGAAGATTTATATTGCGGTATGCCATGATAGCTAGACCACTATACAAATTATTAGTGGAGTTCTTATGGACCGAAGAGTGCGACCAAGCCTTTGAGCTTTTAAAGTGGCGCCTAATCACAGCACCCATCCTTCTATCTCCCAATTGGGATATTGATTTTCATGTTCATACTGCTGGATCCAAGTATGCAATTGGGAGTGTGCTTTGTCAACCTGGTGAACATAAGAAAGACTACCCCGTCTACTTCGCCAGTCGACAACTCAATGATGCAGAGATCAACTATACAACCACAGAAAGAGAAGCCCTCGCAATGGTGTACAGTGTAAAGAAATTTCGGCACTATCTACTCGCAAATGATTTTGTCTTCTACACCGACCATCAAGCATTGCTTTATCTTGTGAACCGTCCGTGTACCACAGGAAGAATAACCAGATGGCTCCTCTTGCTACAAGAATTCAACTTCAAAATTGTGGTCCGCAAAGGTGCCCAACACTACATTGCCGATCACATGTCTCGAGTCAAGACAGGAGAAGAAGCCACTGGCGTAGAAGATGACTTACCAGATGCCACACTATTTCAAATAGATGCTGTTCCACAATGGTGTGGAGATATCATTGGGTACTTGATGGCAGGAAAACCACCCCCTGACATGAAAGCAGTAGATGCCAGAAAATTGATTCTAAAGGCTGCACCATATCAACTCATTGCAGGACAACTATACAAGATGGGCAAGGACCAGATATTAAGAAGATGTGTAATGCCTCATGAGATCCTACCAATCCTGAGTGAAGTCCATGAAGGCATTGCAGGAGGACACTTCCAAGGGGAAGCCACAGCAAGAAAAGTTCTCCTCGCAGGCTACTGGTGGCCAACACTGTGGGCAGATGCCTATGAATATGTAAAAGGCTGTGATGTATGCCAACGAACTATTAAACCACAACACAAAGACTTCAATCCTCTAACAACAGTTGTTGCACAACAGCCATTTGAAAAATGGGGGATTGATTATGTGGGTCCCATACATCCAGCAGCAAAAGAAACACAGGCACGCTACATCATTGTGGCCACTGATTACTTTACAAAATGGGCTGAAGCTAAGGCAGTCAGAAAGGCAGATGCCAAAAGCACAGCAAGATTCTTGTACGAACATGTGATCACCCGATTCGGATGCCCCATTGAAATTGTGTCGGATAGAGGCACACATTTTGTCAATGAGGTAATCCAAGAACTCTTGTCTGGCTTCATGGTCATTCATAGAAAAAGCACACCCTACTACCCCCAAGGGAATGGATTAGCAGAATCCACAAACAAAATCATATGCAATATCCTCACCAAGGTAGTAGAACCGCAGCGTTCTGATTGGGCAGAGAAACTGAACACAGCCTTATGGGCATACAGAACCACATTCAAGGTCAGTACAGGGAACACACCTTTTCAATTGGTGTACGGCCTTGAAGCCGTGGTCCCACTTGAATTTATAATACCAAGTCTGCGCATCGCAATACAAGAACGCATGGGTGATCATGAGTCCTTGAAAGAAAGGCTCTGTCAGTTGGAAAAGCATACAGAGACAAGACTAGTCGCTTATCATGCCATGACAACAGAAAAACGTCGAAGAAAGGCATGGTTTGACAGGAATCTAAAAGCTAAAGACATCAAGGAAGGCGACTTAGTCCTGTTATACAATGCCAAAGTACACAAGGGAAAACTGAAATATCTAGGTCAAGGACCCTACCGAGTACGCAAGATGAATCCCATTGGAGCTGTGCTACTTGAAACACTTGATGGAGTCCAATTCAACACAACAATAAACGGGAGCCGACTGAAGCGCTACTACATCAACACGCGAGCCATCCCCGACAAAAACGAAGATTTGGGAAACCAAGTCTTCCTTAGTTAGGATTAGATTGTATCACAAGCACTCACTCGCATATGCACGTTTTTGCACATATAGTTTGCACTAGATTGTTACACGCACACTCACTGCATATGCACGTTTTTTGCACGTTAGGGATGTTTGCGTCTTAGTTTCCCTATCAAATCCCACAAATAAGCATATAGTTAGACACATCACATGCACTCACATGATTTTGCATAGGCACATAATAGATTGCATAAAAAATAGTATCACACAGTTTCATTCCATACTCTCAAAGCATGCAATGAATTCACACGCAGTACACAAAGCTATGCCAAAACTCAAGATGAATTGGCAACAGAGTCTGCAGCCTCCGCAACGAGACCCCCGCCAAACATCACAGCCGTCTCCTATATGCAAAAAATATCAAACTTGCATACTAATTATCTACAAGCTCAATGCTACTGGTGCAATCGCATCCAACATGTATGCAAGATAGCAAGAAATGACAGCCTCCACAACGAGACCCCCGCCAAACCTCTTCCCAAGAAGATTCGACGGCAGCGTCCGCAACCTCAGCAACGAGATCCCCTCTGACATTCATAGTCATCTACCCCTCCTCAAGTGGAGATAAGCTTCTTGACCAACATCCTTTTATACCAATCCTCCACAACGAGACCCCCGCTAAACCTCTTCCCAAGAAGATTCGATGGCAGCGTCCGCAACCTCAGCAACGAGATCCCCTCTGACATTCATAGTCATCTACCCCTCCTTAAGAGAAGATAAGTTTCTTGACTATTGACTACACATTGTGTGGTGCAAAAGAATTACAGCAGGAACGACTCGCATACCACAAGCTAAATAGCCACTGTATTACGCACATGGCATCTCAACTCTGAAATCAAAATAATCCATAACCCGAGGACGGGTAATAAAATGGATCCGGGAGTATGTTGACTCTGTGCCAACATGAACTTATGAAGAAAGAGAAGGTGATACAACTTTGTGATACAACTTTGTGTTACAACTTTGTGTTACAACTTCTAGACACAACTTTATGTTACGACTTTATGTAACAACTTTGTGTTACAAGTTTGTGTTACAACTTCTACATGAAGAGAGAGAATGTGTTACGACTTTGTGACACAACTTTGTGTTACAACTTTGTGTAACAACTTTGTGATACAACTTTGTGACACAACTTTTTGTTACAACTTTGTGTAACAACTTTGTGTTACAACTTCTACATGTAGAGAGAGAAAGTGATACAACTTTGTGTTACGTCTTTGTGACACAACTTTGTGTTACAACTTTGTGATACAACTTTGTGTTACAACTTTGTGATACGACTTTGTGTTACATGCAGAGAGAGAAGCTCTCCAACTTGTATAAATACCCCATAATGGAATGAAGCCCACACTCTTGGGGCATTGTGTTGAGTCTACATTGGTATTCCAAGCATTTGTCTCAAGTGTCCATGCTTCCTTGCACTGCACGTCCAAAAGCATGTCCTAACCTTGCAACCCTTCTCCCCTCTCCTCCAACCCTGCAACCCATCCTCTCCCTCTCCTCCTCCCTCCTCCCTCCTCCTCCTCCCTCCTCCTCCCTCCTCCTCCTCCTCCTCCTCCTCCCTCCTCCTCCTCCTCCTCCTCTCTCCTCCCTCTCCCTCCTCCTCTTCCCTCCTCCTCCTTCCTCCTCTCTCTCTTACTTCACCCATGCTCTTACACCTTCTTCCTCTCCCACTCCTATGCTTTCCTAAACCCTTAAACTCAATGATCTACGAGGGAGACGAGTTCTCCACCATGTACTTTACTCTGAACCTTGGATCCTCCTCCTAACCCTGAACTCCTTCTAAACCTTGGAACCTCCTTCTGAACCCTGGAACTCTTTCTAACCCTGAACTCTTTCTAAACCCTGGAACCTCCTTCTGAACCCTTAAACTCCTCCTAAACCCTACAACCCCCAATGAAGGCGGAAGCCTTCATTACCCCAACAACAATGGTTTACGTGCCTTTTACACATGCTTGCATTATGTTTACTCACCACACTTAAGCCTACGTCTCTCACCGGAACACGACTCGAGGTCCTAAGCTACATATATACTACAACGACAATTCCAATATATCTGTAGGTGACAAAAAGCCTCGGAACCCTGCAACATAGAATACCCAGCTCTTCCTACAAAAGTGGTAGGATAGAGCCAACACAAAGCTACAGTATCTTGGAAAAGTTTGCGAAGCATGCTACTTCAGCAAACAAAAGAAAACCAACTTTGGTAGAACTACCTCTCATACACGAGGTATTCTTGATTTAATACATATAGATGTATGGGGTTATATGCCCAGACCCACAGCATCAATGGTTCACTTTACTAGACTTTCATCGACGACTACAACAGATATTGTTGGGTCTACTTTCTCAAAGAGAAATCTAAAGTGTTTTCCAGATTTAGAGAATTCAAAGCCATGGTAGAAAACTAGATAGGCAGAAAGATCAAGGTCATGAGATCAGATAGAGGAGGTGAATACATGTCTTTAACATTCATGAACTTTTGCAGAAATCATGACATTCGAAGACAATTGACATGTGCAGATACTCCTCAGTAGAATGCAAGAGCTGAAAGGAAGAATGGGACTTTAGCAGACAATGCTAGAGCAATTCTTAGTGAAAAGCATCTTCCGAATTAGTATTGGGCAGAAGCAACATCCATAGCAAACTACTTGCATAATTGACTTCTTACCGAATGTGAAGAGAGTGGGAGAGAAGTAAGGAGTCTCACTTGCAGCTTTCTCACATACACAATGGGGGAATACACACAAAGGTGGAGGTTGAAAACAATTTTCCTCTTCTTAGTTGTGAAAGCTGAAAGAACTCTCTCTAAGTACAAAAGGAATAGATGAACCCTATATGTGGGTCTCAAACCAAACTCAGCTAACCTAGGTGGCATACTAACTGAGCCACTAACTAGAGTACATAAAGATAGCTGTCATCCAACTATTATTCATGGGCAGTGTACCAACTACATCTGTAGCTAACAAGTCGGTGACATAAATGCACAATGGCCACCCTGGCATATCATGAGTGGAGCTCGATATCTCAACACTCCTCCTCGAGCTCAATCCCAATTTTGGCACACCAAGTAGGTCTCTAAAGTTACGCAGGTTCTCTGCACCCAATGCCTTCGTGAATATGTCAGCTACTTGATCCTCTGTGCTGACATAAACTAGATCAATAAAACCTATTAGAACCTTCTTCCACACATAGTGATAATGCACCTCAATGTGCTTTGTTCTAGCATGATAAACTGGGTTATTTGCCAAGTGTATGCTACTCATGTTGTCACAATAAATGACAACTGGCCCCTAATGCATATCATAAAGCTCGGGGGGGTCACTCATCATATGTAACCCTATCACGTGAGTTCAACAGAAGGATATTTTTTATTTCTAAAATTTACAGAAATAAACATACATAAGGGACTATTTTAAATAGTTTTGGAAAAAATTTACAGATTTGTATAAAAAAGGGGTACATTTTATTAATGAAAAATTTACAGATAAGGGATTTTAGAAATATGCCTTGAACGCACGTGGTATAGAGGGTTTATACATAGTGACCCCCCCGAGTCATAAAGTAGCTTACGCAACCAAGCTACCTCACATGTAGCCATTACTGCACCCCTGTACTCAGCCTCTGTGCTCGACAAGGCAACTCTAGGCTGTTTCTTGCTGCTCCAAGTGACTGCAGCACTCCCAAAAGAGAACACATATCCACTGGTAGATCATCTATCAGAAATACTACTAGCCCAATCAACATCACTGTATCCATGCAACTGTATCTGAACCCTAGTCTCATAAAATAGTCCATACTGCAATGTGGACTTCACATACCTCAGAATGCCACATCCATATGCGGTTTCCTTGGAGCCTGCATAAACTGACTTACCAACCCAACAGCATAGCTCAAATCTAACCTAGTAATAGTCATATAAATCAAACTTCCTACTATGCGTCTATACATAGTAGGGTCTTCCAGAAGCTCACTTGCATCTATGCTCAGCTTCACATTCTACTCCAAAGGAACTAAAATAGGCTTACAGCCTATCATCCCATATTTGGATAGCATGTCCAATCCATACTGCCTCTGCAAGAGCCATATCCCACTTGTGGATCTAATCACCTCAATGCCCAAGAAGTAATGCAGCTCTCCCAAATCCTTCATCTCAAACTTTTGCTTTAATAGCATTTTCACATCAAGGATATCTTCATCACTCACCTATGATGATCAAGTCATCAACATAAATGACAAGCAGCATAATGCCTTTCTTTGTTTTTCTCACATAAAGTGAGAAATTAGCCATGGAAGTTTGAAAGCCAATAGTGACAAGATACTGTCCTATCTTGTCAGACCATGCTTTGGGTGCTTGCTTCAAGCCATACAAGGCTTTCTTCAACCTGCAAACAAACTCAGGATGTGAATAGCATGCACATAACCTAGTGGCTACTCCATATAGACCTCTTCTTGCAAATCACCATGCAAGAAGGCATTCTTTACATCCATCTGATGTAAAGACCATCACTTTGATGTAGCCATAGCAATGACTGCTCTTATGGTTACCATCCTTGCAACTAGACTGAATGTTTCTTCATAATCAATGCCATACATTTGTGCATACCCCTTGACAACTAATCTTGCCTTGTATCTGCTCAAAAAACCATTTGCATTGTGATTCACCATATAGACCCACTTGCAGCCAATTGCATTCTTGTCTTTAGGCAAAGGCACCAATTCCCATGTAGCATTTGCTTCCAAGGCATCCATTTCTTCATCCATGGCTTTCTCCCATTTTTCTTTTTCCCATGGCTTGCTAAAAACAAGTGGGTTCTGGTTCATGTATCACTTTGACCATATAGGCATAGTGAATGGCTGTAAATCCATCATATTTCAGCCTATCCACAGGATACTTAGCTCTGGTAGACCTATGCAAGATAGGCTCACTACCAGGTGCTCTCAAAACATCCCTTGTCTTCCTTACTCCAGGCGTAACAAAAGAAGGAATACCCAACTCATCATCAAGGCTCTGTTCTGAGCCACTGGATTCACCATCCACATAAGAGTGACGTGCATTCACATCAACCATGGGTTGATCTACTTTCTCTTTTCCCTTTCATGATACCACTATTTGCATTGCTTTGAGGAGATTCTCCTAATCTCAATCTACCTATCCATGGCGAAGTATGTGAACCACTACTAGAGGACACTACAGGTCCACTAATATTTTGTGATTACTGCTGTGAATTCTGTGCATCATCAATCCAATTTACTGGTTTATACCAGCTGCTCATCTCATAAAAAATAACATCTCTGCTCACTATAAACTTATGAGTAGAAGGGTTATAGCATCTATACCCTTTCTGATGCAAAGAATAACCAATAAACATGCACTTCTCAGCTTTTGGATCCAACTTGGATCTCAACTCATCTAGCACATGAACATAGGCAATGCAACCAAAATCTTTCAAATGAGAAATATCTGGTTTCCTACCAGTATACCTCTCCTTTGGCATCATGCCATGTATTGCTGTAGTGGGAGTCCTGTTCATTATGTAGACTATTGTAGCAACTGCTTCAGCCCAATAATAATATGGCAGGTCTTTTTTGTTAAGCATGGCCCGAGATACCTCTCCAATATGCCTATTTTTCCTTTTTGCAAGTCCATTTTGCTATGGGGTATGACTGCATGAATATTGCTGCCATATGCCATGCTCCTGTAGTAACCTTGCAAACTCATTTGAGAGGTACCCTCCCCCTCCATCTGATCGTAGGCATTTTATTTGTAGGCATGTTTCTTTCTCAACCATAGCTTTAAAAGATTTGAAATGCCCAAACACTTTACTTTTCTTTTTCATAAAATACACCCAAACTTTTCTGTTGTAGTCATCAATAAAATTGACAAAATAATGACAACCTCCATGAGATGCAGCTCTAGTAGTCCACATATCAGAGTGGATTAATTCCAATGGCCTCTTACTCTCTTGAACATGTCTAGGAAATGGTTTCCTTGCCTGTTTTCCAAATTGACAGGCTTCACGTACCTTATGCATTTCTGCAACCTTGATCTTAGGCAATCCTACAACAATATTTTGGGCCTACATTAATTTAAGTCATTGTACATTAACATGACCAATGGGTTTATGCTAGATATCAATATCTGTAACTACACCGATCTTATGTGCAAACATTGCTACACTCAATTTTGGCATGTTCGCATCCAACGTAAACATCCTGCCCTTCTTCTTTCCTTTTGCTATCAAGCGACCTTTATTTTTCATATCCTTAACAAAGCATCCATGAGGATTAAATCTAACCTGCAAGCCCTGCTCAACCATTTGATCAATAGAAACCAAGTTCTTGGTGATATTCGGGACATGAAATACATCAGACAGGTATTCTTTTTCCCATCCTGCATAGACAAAGGAATTTTACCAATCTACACAATAGGATGTGCAGTATCATCACCAGTCTCCACAAATCCTGGTCTTTCCAATTCCTTACATCCTGCATCCATTCTACATGACCTGTCATGTCCTTTGACATTGAGTTGTTTTGGTGAAGCATTGTAGGTCATTGATGAGTAGCCCATTTGAGCTAGAGCCATCAAATTTAAGCATTGGAGTCGCCTTACATGAGCTTTGAGCACCTGAGTCAACATACCACACATCATTGCTTTCTTCTGTACTTGTCACAAAATTGGTCATGTGCTGCACCATAAACAATTGCTCATTTCTGTCATCACCCTGTCTACTAGAGGATGCATAATTGCCTTGCTGCAATTTTCCTTTCATGATGTCATTCTACTTTTTGTAGTAGTCTTTAGCCATATGACTCATTTTACCACAGTAGTAGCATTCAACATTGCTATTTGCATTTTGGCCTCTCTGCCATCCACCATGACCTCTTTGGCTCCCCCTTCCTCTAAGGTTACCATGTCCTCCTCCATAGGACTAGTTTTCTTTAATTTGCTGCATATTTTGATTTCTGCCATGGCCTCCAGATCGGCCTGCTCTACCTCTGGCTCTACCTCTTCCAAAATTTAAGTAGAAGCTAACTTCTTTTGAAGTTCCTCCTGAAGAGGATGCACCATCATTTCTTTGCTCTTCAGAAATTAGAAGAGTAATCAACTCCCCAAAATCAGGAAAATTCTCACGGATGGCAATGGATGTCCAGAACTATGCATAATCCTTTCCTAGACCATTCAAGGTCACAAAAACGAGATCATCATCTTCCACTAGCGACCCAATGGAAGCAAGTGCATCTGCAATCTTCTTCACCTTCATGTGGTAGTCATTGATGCTGATATTTTCTCTCTACACATTATGCAACTCCTACTTGAGTTGCATTTTCTTGGCTTGCATTTTTGTGCTATACATTTTTGTCAAAGTATCCCATGCCTCCTTCGGCGTGCTTGCATCCTGAATATGCACAATCATAGAATCTGAAATACTAATAAACAGCCAGTACATAGCTTTCTTGGCTCTCTCATGCCAGCCTTTAAATGCCTGCAACTCCTGTTGATTGGGAAGATTAGGAATAGCTCGTTCTTGTTTAGCTCCAGTCATGAACTCCCAATAGCCTTTTTCCCTAAGGAAATTTATCATTCTAAACTTCCATGCTTGGAAGTTGTTCTTGTCAAGCTTTTCAGTGACTATCTGTGAAAGAGCATCAAACGCCATTACAAAACACTGCAAAAATATTCTGTCACTACAAAAAACACAACTTCTGCCTCACAAGGGCAAATCTACAAAACTGACAAAAGTGGTATTTGACCACATAGTCACTTCCTAGTGACGATTTTACATCAACAAGAAATAAGAATGATTCTGTCACTCCCAAAATCTCTACGCATAGGCATACGATGCAATTTCTATAGCAACTTTTCGCCGACTTGCAGAACAATGGTCACACAGCAAAAAAAACGCACCTTTTTGAGTGCTTACAGAAAACTTCCGTGACAAAAACGGGCCCCGAAATGGACCGCAGCATATACTACCCTCTCACCACACCGCGAAGGGCGTCCCAATTTGAGACAGTGCACTCGTGCACTTTTCGGCTGTGCTACTTGTAGAGATTTGCTCCCAAACTTGAAAAAGGAAAGCAACACTGATCCTCTTACCAAGACACCGCAAACTTGGTTTGCTTTCTTGAGCTCCTTACCACGAACCAAGCTCTGATACCATGTGAAGAGAGTAGGAGAGAAGTAAGGAGTCTCACTTGCAGCTTTCTCACATACACAATGGGGGATTATACACAAATGTGGAGGCTGAAAATAGTTTTCTCTTCTTAGTTGTGAAAGCCAAAAGAACTCTCTCTAAGTACAAAAGGAATAGATGAACCCTATATGTGGGTCTCAAACCAAACTCAGCTAACCTAGGTGGCATACTAACTGAGCCACTAACTAGAGTACATAAAGATAGCTATCATCCAGCTATTATTCATGGACGGTGTACCAACCGCATCTATAGCTAACAAGTCGGTGACATAAATGCACAATGGTCACCCTGGCATATCACGAGTGGAGCTCGATATCTCAACATCAAATCGATACAGGGTATGACTCCTTATGAAGCATTCATTGGACACAAGCCACACATTGGGCATCTCTGCATATTTAGCATATGCCCACATACATGATGATCATCGTAGGAAATTGAATGCGAAGTCACGCAAATGCATCATGGTTGGCTATAGTGAAGAAAGCAAAGCATACAAATTGTATGACCCATCAACCACAAGGTCATTATCTCTAGAGATGTAATCTTTGATGAGGAATAAAAAAAACCAACTTAACCTACACAGGAGATAGAAGCATTGACTTCATAGTCATCTACAGAATAGGTTGATGAAGAAGAGCAAGAATTGCCAGCAACACCCCAAGCAGAGCCATAGCAGCTCAGACGGTCTACTAGGGAAAGCAAACCACCACCCAGATTGACATATGCTCAGAAAGGCAAAGCAATTCACGTGGAAACCACCAATTATGCTCTTAGGACTACCATCATGGCTACAGAAGAGCCAATGTACTTTGAAGATGCAATAGACAAGCCAGAATGGCAAACTGCTATGAATGAAGAAATGGATGGTTTGTATAAGAATAATACTTGGGAATTATGTGGCCTTCCACCAGGAAAGAAGGCCATAGCAAACAAATGGGTATACAAAGTGAAGTACAATCCAGATGGAAGTATTCAAAGATACAAAGCCAAACTAGTTGCAAAAGGATTTGCACAGCAATATGGTCAAGATTATTGTGAGACTTATGCTCCAGTAGAGCAAAGATGGATTCCATACAGTTCTTGATATCACTAGCGACACTCAACAAATGGAATGTGTACTAGCTCGATGTTAAGAATGCATTTCTCAATGGTTATCTAGACGAGGAAGCCTACATGTAACAACCAACAGGTTATGTTGAACTAGGAAAGGAGAATAATGTTCGCCATCTCAAAAAAAGTCTCTATGGCTTAAAGCAAGCATCCAGAAGTTGGTACAGTAGAATTGATAAGTATTTTGCTAATCTGGGATACATGAAGTCCAATGCAGATCATACTCTCTACTACAAAGTTCAAGGGGAAGACATTACTATTGCACTTTTGTATGTAGATGATCTGATTGTGACAGGAAGCAAGGATAGCTTCATCAGAAAATTTAAACAAGACTTATCTAAAGAGTTTGACATGAAAGATCTTGAACTTATGCACTATTGTCTTGGAATTGAGTTCCAAAGAGATTCAGGTAGCACATTCATGAGTCAACTCAAGTATGTTGATAGTCTCCTAAAGAAGTTTCATATGGTAGATTGCAAGATTACAGCCACTCCCATGGAAAACTTACTAAAGTTTTAAAAAAGCCTACAGTCAATGACAGGTACTACAGGTAGCTCATCGTGACAAAACATGTGTTCCTCAGGATCTATGGAACTAGAGCGCTCTAAGGTGGATGAAACCTGTGAGGAGACATGATGAAGAGAGTGCTCATGACATGTATCTCAAGTCAATTAGGTTCCAAGATAGATTAGCTTGGACTCATAAAGAGAATCTTGAGATAGTGCAAAGTGCTTGATTGACATTCCTTCAAATGAACCTCCCTTTTATAGGTGAGGGTACTTACATCCATTTTGCTTGCTCACATGTGGGATATCTCCTCCATGCCATGTGGCAGCTTATCCTTTGCCCATACCTTTGCTCTACATGTGCTCATGGCACCATATCTCTCAACACCTCCCCTTGGTGCCATAATCCTTTGGCTACGGCAAGGTGGTCAGATGTGAGTTACATTCCATCACCTCCCCTTAGTGCATGCATTGCTACTTAAGGTGGTAAAGTGTGGCTTTTACATGTCAATACCTCCCCTGGGTGCTTTCATAGCTACTCTCAGGTGGTCAGGTTTGATTTACAAAACATAGGCAAGGTTGGCAAGGTTTTTGTTTCTCAATACATTCCATTGATGTCCCCATTTGGCTCATGGCTTGATGATGACTCATTTGCTTCTTTGTTTGGTGTAGCTTCATGCATGATGCTTTGTTCTTCCATGTGCCTTGATGCTTTATGTGTGGATGCCATGCTTCCTGCTATGGTCATCTCATGCACTTGTGCTTTTGGCTTGCTTTTTACATCGATGTTTGCATTCATGCTTTGCTTTTCCAATTGTTGCAAAGGTCTTACCAATTTATTTCTTTCAATATTGGCAGTGTCTAATTGCATACAATAATTCTGACTTAACAGGCGCGTAGAGCTCGAAAAGACGATCACTTTTCCTTTTTGGAGCGTGTGCAAATTCTTCCTGGATTGCAAGTTATGGCTTGTTGAAGGTTTTGTGAAGAAGAGGGCCTTTGATGATGTGGCACAGGCATTCATATGCTGCTTGCAGGACTGTGCTTGGCAAGGGGCCCTATGCCACGTGGTAGGAACTTAACCTAACTCCAATAACCTAACCATAGTAACTTTACTCTAGCCAATAATTTAACCCAAGGTTAACTTAACCATAGTGATTTCAAACTCAACTAAGGATGCTTCTAACTAACCCTAGTTAGTATTTATCTGCCACGTGTCTTTCTAAGGGAACCTTGGAAAAAGAAGATAGAAGATCTTTGAAGCTTCAACGACGACGGCGACGAAGAAGCTCAGGAGCTGCAGAACTGGTCAGCCGAGGCGGAGCTACCGTGAGTCGCTGGCTGCAACTCTTGGCTGTCGATGGCCAAGAGCGTTTCGTTGTTGGGGAGCAGGTCGATGAAGCTTGGGCTTCGCTGTTCGGGCTACGGTCATCGGAGATGGCGCAGAGAGCTGCAGGAGCCTCAAGTTGGCTTTGTTGAGGGATGTAGGAGCGCTTGGGCGCTGTTGGAGCAGGTGGTAGGCTTGAAGACTATGAGCAGAGCATGAGCTGCTGCTATTCCTTCCCGTGGCAGAAGGTCGTTCGTTGGGATGGTCGTTTGTCGCTTCTTGGTGGCTATCCGTCTTGGAGCTTTGCTTGTTGATGGCCGATGCGGGTGCATTTTGTTGGAGCCGGTTGGCACGGCTGAAGCTCTGGAGCTAGCCCGTGTGCATGGAGCCGCCAAGAGATACTGTAGGAGGTCGGTTTAGTAGAGGTCGTGCTGCAGCATATGGAGCGTCTTGCTCATTGGAAGCAGCTCGGTAAAGTGGCTCCGGGTCACTGGGACTGCAAAATTTGTGGCCTTTCTTGCTGTCTATGAACAAGGCTGTAAGTCGAAGGCTCTGTGGGTCATAGTTTGTAGAGCTGCGTCTCATCGACTGGGAGTCGTAGATCAGTGTAGGCGTTGCTGGTAGTGGTAGCTTGCTGATGCAAAGCGGTCACATGCGGACTGCCAGTCCGGGAGCTCTAAAGCTTAGAAGCTTTGGTGATAGTGCTTTGTCGAACCTCTCCAGTCCTCTCTAAAACTGACAAAGGAGTCCGAGACTCTTGCTATTCTCTCTCAAAAAAAACACTGAACTACTTTGCACTCTTTAAATTTCTCTCCTTGGAGAATTGAATCCCTCACAATGGATCTCTCTTACTGTCTCAATGACGGAATTCCCTCAATGCAATGGAAGGAATCAATGGACGGAAATTTGCTCTCAATCTAAAACTAAAACTAACCTATGACAAAACACGTGCTCCTAAGACATGCCTACAACTAATCTAGAAATGGAAGCAATCCTAGTGAACTACTAATGAGCTAAACTAGGAGAGCTAAACCTATGCTCTGATACCATGACAAAACATGTGTTCCTCAGGATCTATGGAACGCTCTAAGGTGGATGAAACCTGTGAGGAGACATGATGAAGAGAGTGCTCATGACATGTATCTCAAGTCAATTAGGTTCCAAGATAGATTAGCTTGGACTCATAAAGAGAATCTTGAGATAGTGCAAAGTGCTTGATTGACATTCCTTCAAATGAACCTCCCTTTTATAGGTGAGGGTACTTACATCCATTTTGCTTGCTCACATGTGGGATATCTCCTCCATGCCATGTGGCAGCTTATCCTTTGCCCATACCTTTGCTCTACATGTGCTCATGGCACCATATCTCTCAACACATCGGATCTCTTATATATATGACAATCATACGGCTAGACATTTGTTATGCAGTAAGCTCACTAGCATAGTTTATGGCAAATCCCAAACAGTCTCACTAGAATGCAACCAAAAGAGTCTTGAGATACATAAGAGGTACAAGACAGTTTGGGATAGAATACAGAGGGTCATACATGGTTGCATGGATACTGTGACAATGACTATGCCAGAGATCATGAGACCAAGAGATCGACATAGGGATATGCATTTTTCCTTGGTCAAGGTGTTCTATCATGGTTTTCAAACAAACAACCAACTGTTTCTTTGTGTTTGAGTGGAGCAAAATATAGAGCAGTCACTATAGGTGCATGTGAGGCTATATGGCTCAGAAGACTATTGTCACAAATAGATTACTTTGATGAGTCAAAGCCAACAACAATATACTGTGATAATCAATCGGCTCAAGCATTGGCTAAGAATTGAGTATATCACTCCAAGACAAAGCACATTGATGTCAAAGAGCACTTCATCAGAGAAAGAGTGTTACTTGGTGACATCACACTATAGCATTGTGATATCAAAGAGAATGTTGCAGACATCTTTACCAAACCACTTGGTAAAGAGCTATTCGAGAAACACCGACTAGTTGACGTAGAGGAAGTACATTCCCATTAAAGGGGTGTGATGGAATGTAATGCTCAGTCCTTCTTCAATTCCCCAGAATCATCATCTTGAGGAAAGGCCTACTTCATGATGTTGATCTTGAGGGAAGGTGTTGAGAGTTCATGCTTAACATCATGTGATCATCTGTGCATAGCAACATCGCGTGATCATATGTGCATAGCACTAACCTTATAGAGTGATATAAAGGAAAGGGTTAGATTGCCTAACCCTAACCCTAAATGGGTTTGTATATATTCTATTCTTTCAACTAAATCTAGTATAAAGTTAGTCATTTGTGTTGTGCTCTCTAGCTGTGCCCTCTCTCCTCATCTCCACTCTTCTCCTCTCCCCTCTTCATATTTTGTCATTGGGATACCTAGAGCATACATCATTGATGGTCTCATTAGCCAACCCTTTTGGATGCTCTTTGTCTGGATTAAAGAAATCTCTGTAGTTGTTACCAACTACAGAGCACATGAAGGCCAAGATGTCCTTCCCTCATGCATCCATCAAGATGCCTCCTCTCTGAGTGATGTCATAGAAGATCGTACCATCACCCTCTGGCATGTCTCCATCATCTGAATCATCCCTGCCCCCACTATTACCCCCCCAAAGAACTATGCCATGCATCCCTTAGAGCTCTCCTTGATACTATGCCTACTGTCCTATCATGATGAGCTAGTATGTTGGCCACTTGTCTCTGGAGAAGGTACTCTCGATTGCACGGGAGTATGCTGGTAGCTCTGCGAGGCATAAGGGCCTCTTGACTATAGGGGGAGAGAAGGCACTCCAAACCATCACACCGGAGAAGGGAGTGCTGTGACGATCAGGGAGAAGAGACTTGAGACCGCAGGGGAGAAGGGACTCTTGATGATTGGGCAGAAGGGACACAGCTATGTAGCCTACTGCACTATCTCGACTCCACAGGAGTAATTTCAGTTGGTGTGGGGATGGGGTGGTTTGGATTACCCGTCGTTTATGTGCATAACTCTTGAGGAGTGGGAGGGTGCCCCAAAATGTTATATAACTCCCAAAAGATGGCATTCTGAAGATCAGGCGAGGCTCCTGAAGAGCTTTCTAGCCACATGATGAATTGCAAAAAAGAAGAGAAGAAGATTTCCATCATGCATGCCCTCTTTCCATCATGCATACAATCATTGGAGCAAAAGAAAAAATACAAAAAGGTAAGAGAGAAAAAGATAGCCTGACATTGAGCAAGCATTTACAGACTCCTATATTCTTTGAATTAGAGTGGCAGAAGTCTATATATGATTGCTCAATGTCAGGCTATTGAAGCTTCACGTGGGTGGAAAAGAGAGAAAGAAAGAGAGGAGAACAGAGAAAAAGAGAGGAAAAAAGAGAGGAAAAGAGAGGGGAAAAGAGAGGAAAAGAGAGGAGAAGAGAGGAGAAAAAAGAGAGGAGAAGAGAGGAGAAAAAGAGAGAAAAAGAGAGGAGAAAAGAGAGAAAAAGAGAGGAAAAAAGAGAAGGAAAGAGAGGAAAAGAGAGAAAAAGACAAGAAAAGAGAGGAGAAAAGAGAGGAAAAGAGAGAAAAAAAGAGAGGAAAGAGAGGATTTGCCCTCTTTCCATCATGAGTGCAATCCCGTGATTTCCATCATGCATGCCCTCTTTCTTTATCTCGCCCTCATGTCATAGTCCGATTTCCCTGATGCAATCACTTATTTCCATCATTCATGCAATCCCTTATTTCCTCACGAATGCCTTGGCGATATGGGGTGGGATCTTCAGGAGGGACCGTTATGGATGCATGGAGTGATGGTGATAGTAGCCCTCCACCATTACCTCATGAGGCCATGGAGGAGGAGGTGTTTGATGATATGGTGCGGGATTTATATGTCCATCAGTCCTCAGGTAGGGATGATAGCATGGAGCAGGGGATGAGCATTTTCCCAGCAAAATCTTTCGAGCATCCAAGTGAAGGAAAAAAAAAGCTTCCAACTATGCAAAAATATGACAAAAATGGATCAGAAGAAAACATAGTTTCACTTAGAAATATGAAAAGTATTATAGGAATGCCTATTTTATACACGAATATTTATGTGAATCTTTGGGAATGGTGAGAACATAATGGGATGGCTTTTGAAGAAACCTACATGTAGAGTAGACTTCTCTATGAAAATTCCCTTATGATCCTTCTTACAACTTTTTACTTAATAGGGGGTGATTGAAAAACCTCTCTCAACCTATCTTCATGAAAGGGTTTCTCCAAAGAAAACTCATTGAAGCAAGCCATCAAGGTAGTTTCGCCAGCAAAACCCCTTTGAACAAGGTCTTTCAAGGTAGTTTCGCTGGCGAAACTACCTTGGACATCACTTTTAAAAGTGACATAACTTTCACATCCAATGTCCAAATATAGTCATTCAGCCACTCAAATTGATCAGAAAACCCTATTTGAGCACATCTATGGGGTTATATTTTGGAAAACCTTGCATATATAGTATTAAATATTACATGTATTTTATGAGAGTGATATATAAGCCCAAGTTAATACTTATTTATAGTAATTTAAACTTCTGTAGAAACATGTCCATAAATATCTTGTTATTAATACTATAAAAACACTTGAAAGATATTGCCATATGATATAAATGTGTTTAATAAGTAATTATTTATGTATAATATTATTATATTGAGAGTGATTATGAGGGATGTTTCTTATATGAATTATTTTTCAATACTTTTTTAAGGTACTAACAAGGGTACAAAGGGATGTCTATGAATAAGAAGATTTATGTTATGTAAAAATGAATGACTAGTCTGTATAATTTTATGATAAAGGGATCTAGTTCTAATGAAAATAAAAGTGTAAAAACCATGTTTCCTAAAGAAATACTATTATTAAAATCTCTTGAAAAACACGCTCGTATAAACCTGCTCATAGGTTTTTGCTCGTAAAATTGACGTATCCCATGGAGCAGGACGATCTTTTTATTACTGCAACATTGACTCCATCGTTTGACGGGTGCATTGTTGGGATATCTCAAGGTGTATGCCTCAGGCACACCTTATGTTTCTATGTGTGAGTGCTAGAGGCACAGTTAGGTGCCCACAAGCATAGTTAGGTGGTGGAAAAGCCACATAGGATGATTGAGTGAATCTAGGAGCAGATTGAGGAGATGATTGTGGAGCTTTGAGGTCATCAGTGATGTCAGTGACCTTGTATGAGGTGCCTACTTAAGGACCTCTTTCTTCTTCATTCTATATGCAAGTATTCTGATTTTGTGTCAACTCTACTCTTTCCTTTCAGTGTTCCAACATGGTATTAGAGCCATTTGATCCCCCTTGAGCCCATTTCTGCCACATCATCTTCTTCTTCTTCTTCTTCTTCTTCACCATCTCTCCCTCTTCTCCCAAAAATTTGCTTGAGCTTGTTCTCCTTCAATCCTCAACCATTTCCCACGCCCTTTCTGCTAGAGATCCCTCTTGTTGGGGCGAGTTTCGGGCTGGAAGGAATTAAAGAATGAAACGCGCTGCTCGTCGCGATTGCAGAAAAATCGTCAAAGTTCTCTACTGCAAGTTCTCTGCGCCTGCTTTGTCTTTTCCTAATTCCTTCCAGGGCAAGCTTCTCCATACCTAGAGCTACCTTATGCTGAAATTTGAGTAGCAATGGCTGCATATTGAAGGAGAAAACAGAGAAAAACCAGTCGACTTTGTTCAAGAAGGTGAAGGCGACCTGACACATATTTTCGCCTCTTCTTCCCAGAGGATCTACTGTGGTATACTAGCTTTCTTTTGCCTCAGAAAGCCCCCTTTCTTTTGCTTTGAAGAGTGTGATATGAGCCCTCCAAGTTCAGCTCTCTAGTTTTGACAGTTTTGACATACTTTTGAAAATGATGCTACATAAAATGCTACTCTAGCATTTCTGGTCTTTTGAAGTTTTTAATAACTTCACTACAAGTGTTGCTTCAGTTTTGTTTTGACTTGCTAGACCTGGTTGTGATTGGAAAGTGTTTATTTCATTCACTCCTATGAAGCATGCAAAAGTAGCATCATTGTTTGAAAACTAGTCACTACTATTTGCTACATCAAGTGCCTATACTTTGGAAGTATTTCAGTTCTTTTTGCCTTGTAAGAGAGATAGACACTGCCCAATATCTGGGTTAGACCCTCTCATGGCTACTTTATATAATCTTGAGAAGTTCAATGGAAAGGGCTTCCATACATGGCAAATGAAGGTAAAATTTGCATTGATGCGGGAGAACTTATGGGGACTTGTCAAACCTACTCCTACCGCTTCTTCTATGGCCTCAAATGCTGGAGAATCTTTAGCTCCGTTGGGTGATGATTACATACATCATATATCTGACTTGGAGTCTCCATCGGAAGCATGGCAGAAGTTAGATTTGATTTTTGGTGCAAGCTCTCACATATCTAAACTATCACTTAAAATCTCTTTCTTTGAATTAAAGATGGCAAGTGATACTACTTTAGCTACTCATGTCAACTATATGCGGAGTCTTATGACTCAGTTAGCTTCTATCAACTCTCCTATCACCCCTGATGATGCTATGGCAGTACTACTTAAGAGTATGCCTGAAAGTTTTGATCACATTGTAAGCACTTTGAAAAATCTTCCCAATACAAACCTTGAAGGCATTATCTCAGCTCTCCAAGAAGAAGAAAGACATATGGAGTTAAGGAAAGGCAATGACACTGCTTATGTTATGAAATTCCAGAAGGGCAAGTATTCTCCTTGCAATCACTGTGGAAAGACAAATCACCTTTCAAAGGACTGCTTCAAAGTTAATCCATGCAAGCACTGTGGCAAAAACAACCATAGTGAGAAGTTTTGCAGAGACAAAGCAAAGACAGAAAATGCAAATCTACTTACAGTGAATTCGCCTCCACAAGATGAGGCATCCCATGAAGATTATGCATTTTAAATCATCTCTATGTATGCTCCAGATCTCTCTTTTTATGTCAAGGTACTCAGCCTGGATAGTCCTCCAAAATGAATGAAAATAAATTATTGTGTGTTGTGTGTTTTGTAAACACCTCTGGTCACCTTATGATGTAGGCCATGTGTATGTTTGTTCCATGGTACCTCCTACAGACATTGTGTGCATGTACATGTAGGGGAGATAACCATCGGAAGGTCTGTTTGTATCCCTTTCTGTTTACCTTACACCCAAGGAAACCCTTGCTAGCATGAGAACCTAGCCATAGATTTATCCTTGACCACCATGAGATGGCATGAGAAACTATGAGACTAGATGTATCCTTGACATAGCCTGAGGCATTTCCTTGAGGGGGGGTTTGTTGGGATATCTCAAGGTGTATGCCTCAGGCACACCTTATGTTTCTATGTGTGAGTGCTAGAGGCACAGTTAGGTGCCCACAAGCACAGTTAGGTGGTGGAAAAGCCACATAGGATGATTGAGTGAATCTAGGAGCAGATTGAGGAGATGATTGTGGAGCTTTGAGGTCATCAGTGATGTCAGTGACCTTGTATGAGGTGCCTACTTAAGGACCTCTTTCTTCTTCATTCTATATGCAAGTATTCTGATTTTGTGTCAACTCTACTCTTTCCTTTCAGTGTTCCAACATGCATATTCTCTGTTCTACATGCCTCCCTTGAGTTACTAAACTTGTAGACCATCTATGGATGGAGCAATGCAAGTTTGAATGCATTACTCAAGTAAGCTTCAAAGTCTATTTTGCAAACATGGTGAATTATGCTAGTGGATCAATTACTCAAATACTTTTTCTCATTTATGGTCTTCACGTTATTCACTATGAAAGAAATCAAAGCATGAGGCTTGACACTAGGCATGGCGATGGTCGAGGGCCATAGAGGAAAAGGGAACGTGAGGGGAGAAGCATTAACATGGGTGGGGAAGTAATGACCCCTTGGCAATAGACAAGTCTTACGAACGACCATGAGCTGCTCCTGCTCCTGCGAGCTCCCCTTCCTCCCCCGCCGTACCTCTACCTCCCCCTCCACCGTTACTCCTTCCGCTCACCCCCGCCCCCGCTATCCCCTTCGCTCACCCCCGCCCCGCTATCCCGCCCCGCTACCCCCTCCGTTCACCCTCGCTATCCTGCCCGCTACCCCCGCTATTCCATCACTATCCCACCCTGCTACCCCGCTTCACTACCCCTTTGCTCACCCCCGCCCCGCTACCCCCCTCTGCCCCAGCCCGCTACCCCCCCACCCCGCTACGTCCACCACGCTACCCCCCGTCCCGCTACGCTACCGCCCGTCCCGCCACGCTACCCCCCGTCCCGTCCTACCGCCCGCTACGCTACCGTCCTACCGCCCTAACCGCTACCGCCCCATCCCGCCCCGCTACCGCCCCACCCCAGCCCGCTGATAAGAAACTGAATGAGACCGCCACTAAGCCTAGGGCTACATGAGATTAGTGTAACAATCATGGAGGATTGAACCATACAAGAAAATCCATTACGGGAGATACAACAATGTAGGCAACACTCAATCAATCTATTCCAATGCTTGATAAACAATACAATGATAGACCTCTTATATAGAGAGTCTCAAGGCATAAGACTACTGTGTGGCATCCTCTGATCCACATCCAACTTGTGGTGACCAATGTCCCACATCCATTCATGTAGTCCACATCCTCTTGTGTGGCTACCATAATTCCCACAAACATACCCCTCTAGGGTACCAACACAATATCCCAACAATTGGACATTGCACATTTCAACACCCGCCACCCCCTCGCTCCTCTCCGCTCACCCCCGCCGCCAGCCCGTCCACTTTTTTTTTTTTTTTTTACCCCGACCCCCCCCCCGTTCACTCGCCCCACCTCGCCCCCTCCGCCTCTCCATTCCTCCCCACCCCCCGTCCGCCACCTCGTGCGCCACCTCTGTTCCCATCACACCTAGGCTCCACCCTCCCGCTTCTACCCCCCCCATTTTTAGGGTGACAGCCTCTTCCTCATCGGAAGCCTCGCAGTTTGTCTTGGTGGTATGGCGGCTCCCTGCCTGGAACCGGAGGCCCAGACGGTCCCTCCCTCTCCAGATGCCTACCGCATCATCCTGACTGAGCAGCAGTCATCTCGGGTTCAGGAGGTGGCCAATGACTTTGCTCTTACATCAGTCTACGGCAGAGTCATTGGACATTCCCCCTCCAGATCAGCCATCAGGGACTGGCTCCAGTCCACTCTCATGTTAGAGGACGGCCATATTGTGGAGGTGGCCCTTATGGGAAGGGGCATCTTTTGGCTCAAACTCTCCAGTGCGAAAGCTGCGAGCAACCTGATTACTGGCTCCCCCACGTCAGTGGACGGGAAGATTATCATGATAGTCCCGTGGTACTGTGGGTTCAGCCCAGCAGATTTTGATGCCCGATTCCGTATACCTCGCCATCCAGTGACGCTGGTTTTTCCTGGTCTTGCTGCTGGGCTGCGGCCGATTGTTAGGGACCTTGGTTCCCTCTTCGGCTGGGTTATGCACGATACCTTCGTCGATGCGGTGACTACGGCAGGAGCCCCCCGAGTCCGTGTGGCTGTGGCCGATCCTGCGACTCTCCCGGCAGTGATCGAGATAGTGACAGGTGCCGGCAGCATCACCCAGAGCATGGTAGTCACCGGACAGCTAGGACAGTGTCTGAGGTGTCACGGCTTTGGACACCTGGCGGCTGCCTGCCCACGTTTCGCCAGCTCTTCTCGGCCCTCCCCGCCTCCCCCCGCTCCGCCCCCTCCTCCCCCCTCCGGACAGCCACGCCAGGAGGAGCAGAGGCAGCCGGAGCCCGGACCAGAGCTAGCTGGCGGCTGGACTGAGGTTAGAAGAAAAAAGGGAAAGAACAAGAAGATTTCTTACAAAGGCAAGGAGGTAGAGGTTACCCCACTTGTAGCTGCACCCGATAGACCCGATAGGCAGCCGCCCCAGGGACTTGGGAGAGCATCTTCCTCGATGGTAGCCCGCCCTCCACAGCCTCAGGTCCCCCTTTCTCCCTCTCCCCAGCCTCCCCCCCTCTAGCCCCAGCCCGTCCCCCAACGGCACCCTTTGCCTCCCGACCCGCAGCTTCAGCCCCCGCATCCTCCTCAGTCTTCTTCCCCTCCTTTTCAGCCCTAGTTTCAGTTGCAGCCCCATCCCTCCCCCCCCCGCCTCTTTCAGTTCTCCCGCAGAGCAAGCTGCTCTGTCGGTTCCCTAGCCGAGGGCAGTTCCCACTCCCCCTCCTCCTTCTCCACCGCCAGCTGCCCCTGAGGAGTCTGAGCTTCTTTTTCCCCAGCCTCCTCCCCCTCCCCCTCCCCCTCTGCTGATAGGACACCCGAAGTCTCCACCACCTCCGGTGCAGGCTTCTTCGTCCGCTAGCCCCTCAGTGGCAGACTCTGATGGGCCTCAGCCTCAGGAGAGAGAGCTCCCTCGCGACTTTTACAGATCTAGCCCCTGGGACTACTTGGACGTGGCCGACCTCGGGACCTTCCCTGCTTGCCTCGACATCAGTATCTTCCTGCTCCGCAAAGGGGCGGATGGGAAGATAGCCGCCTTGGCCCCTAGGGATGGCCCTAGTTTTGCTTTCACGTTCCTCAGTGACGGCTCTGAGACCTGGACAGACGACTCGGTTTGGGAGGCTCTCAGGGAGCAGACGCATGCTCAGATTTGTTCCTGGATAGGCCCGTCCGGTGGGCAGCTTCTCGAGACTCAGTGGTCCGAGGGTGACGTGCGCCTGCGGTGGCGTTGCGCCGCCAAACGATTCAGACTGATTGTGATCCTCAGGCCCCCCCTGTCTTGGCCCCTCCCCCAAGATGTCAGAGCCTGGATGCCTCAGAAACTCCGTGCTTTCTACGGGATGTCCACCTCAGAGATCTCGAGCTGGCTCGAGAAAGCCTTTGTTCATGGTACCAAAGGCCTCTCGCCTTTGCTGAAGGTGTTGAAGGACGGGCAGGACGACCCCGCCTCCCCCTCCAAACCTTCCCATAAGCGCCAGCGCCTCTCCTCCGAAGTGTCAGCTTCTTCTTCGATCTCGACCACGAGCAGACAGTTGTTCGCTGCCTCCCAGTCCTCACCATGAACCTACACCTCGTATCCTGGAATGTGAACGGGTTTCACTCTTCTGGCACCCGTGGTCCCAGGAAGCTCATTCTGAGACAAGAACTTCAGCCAGCAGTGATAGGACGTGTGGATGTACTTCTGCTACAGGAATACAAGCTTTCGGCGGCTCACTCCCGTAGATGTGGGAAGATCCTCACTGGTCGCTCTCACACTTATTGGGAGCCCTCGATCGGCGCACTGGGGAGGAGTGGTGGTGTCTGTACTTCTGTGGGAGAGCAACTAGCCCAGGGAGTTTTCGATCATGGCACGTTGATTCCAGGTCGTGCCCTTTGGGTAGGCCTGGAACTAGAGGGCTCCAGAGTTGGAATCCTCAACATTTATGCCCCCACAGATCTCCGTTGTAGAGCCACCTTCTGGAGGACACTTACAGGGATTCTCCCAGACATGGATTCCTGGATTGTTGGAGGTGACTTCAACAATTTGGAGACCTTGGAGGACCAGTAGTGCAGAGGACCGGAGTTTACAGGTATGGCTCAGGCAGAGCAGTCCGCTTGGGACTCTTTTATCTTTGCGACAGGAGGAAGGGACTGTTGGCGAGACCCGTCCTTCCGGCTTTGGCACGGGAGCTTGGACTTCTCGTGGGGTTTCCGCAAGGAAGGAGGCAGACTCCTGGAGAGGCTGGACAGATTCTATGTTAGTGATTGGGCCATCAGCAGAGGCGGTTAGGCCGGTATAGTTCCAGGGACGACGACACTCTCCGACCATGCGTCGGTGCTCTTATCATTAGATTCGGCAGCTCAGACCCTTCCCCTCCGCTCATGCCGGATTCCCGATTCCATTTTCTCGAGGGAGGACGTGCGCAGCAGTATTTGCGATCTTTGGGACAGAGACTGGGGCGAGTGCGAGGACTTGGTTGATTCGGTGGCGCAGGTGTTGTAGGAGTCCAGCCAGATCTGCCAGCTCGCAGCCCTACAGGTCGGACAGGAGTGGTGGGGTAGAGAGAGATGTTGGAATACTGAACGGAAAGAGTAGAGTGGACACAAAATCAGAATACTTGCTTATAGAATGAAGAAGAAAGAGGTCCTTAAGTTCATACAAGGTCACTGACATCACTGATGACCTCAAAGCTCCACAATCATCTCCTCAATCTGCTCCTAGATTCACTCAATCATCCTATGTGGCTTTTCCACCACCTAACTGTGCTTGTGGGCACCTAACTGTGCCTCTAGCACTCACACATAGAAACATAAGGTGTGCCTGAGGCATACACCTTGAGATATCCCAACAAACCCCCCCTCAAGGGAATGCCTCAAGCTATGTCAAGGATACATCTAGTCTCATAGTTTCTCATGCCATCTCATGGTGGTCAAGGATAAATCTATGGCTAGGTTCTCATGCTAGCAAGGGTTTCCTTGGGTGTAAGGTAAACAGAAAGGGATACAAACAAACCTTCCAATGGTTATCTCTCCTACATGTACATGCACACAATGTCTGTAGGAGGTACCATGGAACAAACATACACATGGCCTACATCATAAGGTGACCAGAGGTGTTTACAAACACACACAACACAATAATTTATTTTCATTCATTTTGGAGGACTATCCAGGCTGAGTACCTTGACATAAAAAGAGAGATCTGGAGCATACATAGAGATGAGTTTAAAATGCATAATCTTCATGGGATGCCTCATCTTGTGGAGGCAAAATATCCATGTCAAGGCAAGGTCTTACCACATGGGCAGTGTCTAGTGCCTTATAAGATGGTACTATGATAGAACAAGTGGATCTGAAAGTCATATCCTTCAAGAGAACAATTATCTTGTCATCTCCATAGTTGTGTAGAGAAGCATATCTTAAGTATCTGAGCTTCATCTTTTTCTTGTACTTGGAGTCAAATAAAAGTGCCATGAGAGGGTAGATCTCTGTAGTTGCTTCCTTTTTGGCAACCATTGTTTTGGCAATCTTCAACAAGGAAGTCAGGTTGGCATTTTCATCCTTTGTAGCATAACAAGACATTGCTTTATGTTTTGGCTTTTCACATATTTTGCATAAGCAAGCCATGAGAGGCTCTAACTTAAGTATTGGGTAGTGTCTTCTCTCTTACAGGGCTTAGAATAACAACTGAAATGCTTCAAAATATAAGCATTTAATGTAGCAAATAGTAGTGACTAGATTTCAAACAATGATGCTTCCTTTTACATGCTTCATAGAAGTGGATGAAATGAACACTTTCCAATCACAACCAGGTCTAGCAAATCAAAGAAAAACTGAAGCAACACTTGTAATGAAGTTATTGAAAACTTCAAAAGACCAGAAATGCTAGAGTAGCATTTTATGTAGCATCATCTTCAAAACTTGTCCAAAACTGTCAAAAATGAAAAGCTGAACTTGGAGGGCTTGTAGCTCACTCTTCAAAGCAAGGAAAAGAGGGCTTTTTGAAGCAAAAGAAAGCTCATATACCAGAGAAGGTCCAGCACAGAGGTTGGACGAAATGGTGCGCACTTTTGCCCGGGAGAGTTGCTACAGGCTGAAACTGAGTTTTGACGATTTCTCCCTCGTTACTGAACCAAATGACTTGAAAAATGGCTCAAAATCTTCGTCTTGAGGTCGCCCATCTACTCCTAAGAGGGCTCAGACAATGGCGGAGCAGGAGGGAGTATTGAGCAACAGAAGAAATTCGCTGTTTGGAGAATGGCAGCCACCACAGACGTTTTTTCTTCAATTGCTTGCAGGTGGAAGTTCGCCCATACTAGAGGAGTTTCCAGCTCAGAGGGTTTGGGCAATGGTCGTTTGTAGGTGGAGAACCAAGCTCTCAAAGATTTTGGGAAGAAAGAGAAAAATGGAGAAGAAGAAGATGAAGAAGAAGATGATGATGTGGCAGAAATGGGCTCAAGGGGGATCAAATGGCTCTGATACCATGTTGGAATACTGAAAGGAAAGAGTAGAGTGGACACAAAATCAGAATACTTGCTTATAGAATGAAGAAGAAAGAGGTCCTTAAGTAGGCACCTCATACAAGGTCACTGACATCACTGATGACCTCAAAGCTCCACAATCATCTCCTCAATCTGCTCCTAGATTCACTCAATCATCCTATGTGGCTTTTCCACCACCTAACTGTGCTTGTGGGCACCTAACTGTGCCTCTAGCACTCACACATAGAAACATAAGGTGTGCCTGAGGCATACACCTTGAGATATCCCAACAAGAGAGCCCTTCGGAGAGACCTCGCCTCCATTCAGCGGCTCCAGCAGGCATCCCCGGGCTCGAAGGAGCTTCGGATCCAGGCCCTTCGAGCCAGAGCCCTTCTTGAGGAGACACTCTAGCGTCGCTCAGAGTTTTCCTCACGCCTCTCTCTCCTTCTGGGCTCGGAAGGGTGACCGGATGTGTAGGGAGTTCTTCAGGACACATGGCCAGAGAGCTGCAGGTGATCAGCTTCGAAGTCTCAGGACAGCGTCGGGACACATTGTCACGGATCTGGGAGAGGTCTTGGGACTGGCCACCGACTTTTATAGGACCCTTTTTCAGCAGGAGCCACTTGCTCCTCGCACTCGTCGTGCCCGCGAGGAGGTGTGGAGACACACTCCTTCCTTGGTCCAGCCTAGCATGCAGGCGACGCTGTTGGCACCGTTTACCACGGATGAGATGCTGGAGGCCTTGATGGCCATCGATGGACAGAGATGCCCAGGTGAGGATGGGCTATCCCGAGCATTCTTCACCTCCTTCTGGGACTAGATCCATCAACCCCTCTTAGCAGCTTTTCAGAGGATTTTCAGCAGCGGTTATATGCCAGAGAGCCTCTCCTCGGGACTGATTTGCCTCATCCCGAAAGGAGGAGATAGACAGGAGATCCGTCAGTGGCGCCCGATCACTCTCCTTACCACTGCCTACAAAATCCTAGCCAAGATGATCAGCGCCAGAGTCCAGCCTCTACTTCCAGACATCATTCACGACACTCAGACAGGCTTTGTTCAGGATCACAGTATTCTGGACAATTTCTTCACCTTTTCAGAGGTGGCAGAGTGGGCTCAGCACAGCGGATCACACCTAGCCATCCTACTTCTCGATTTTGAGAAGGCCTACGATCGGGTGGACTAGTCCTTTCTGGAGGGGACTCTGGAGCGGCTAGGTTTCCCAGCAGGTTGGATTCAGGGCATTTCAGCTTTGTACAGGACAGCCTCTAGCAGAGTCATCATTGGAGGCAGGTTGGAAGAGCGTTTTGGCTTGGAGAGATCAGTGCGTCAGGGTTGCCCCCTTGCCCCTTACCTGTTTCTCTTCTTCGCCGAGGCTATGACTTACTATCTCCGGGCGAGGTCTACAGGGATCAGGGGTGTTCGCCTCCCCCTCCGGGAGGACACGGAGCTCTTGGACTCGGAGTACGCGGATGACACAGCCCTGTATGTCCAGGACGATGAGTTGATGCTGGAGAGGGTGAGGTTGGCCCTGGAGTTCTTCTGTTCGGCTGCTGGTGCGAAAATCAACTGGAACAAATCAGTTGGTTTCCTCACAGACCCCGGGGCGCGTTCTCAGTGGGGGAGGTTTTTGGGTTTCAGGTGGATCCCGCGGGGACAGACAGCTAGATACTTGGGTTTTCAGGTCGGCCTGGACATCACGCCAGCTCAGCAGTTTCTCCTGGTGCTAAATTCCATCCGACGGAAGCTGGCTTTCTGGAGTACTGCTAAGCTTTCCCTTGCAGGTCGTGCCTTGGTAGTCAACCAAGTCCTCCTTGCCACGGCTTGGTATGTGGCTTCCTATTGGTGTTTCTCGAGATCCAGTGTGGCTTAGGAGGCTGGTTCAGAACTTCCTTTGGTCTGGGGAGGATGGCCTCAGAGATACCAGAGCCAGGGTTGCTTGGCAGACAGTTATTCTTCCGCAGGCTGAGGGAGGTCTGGGAGTCATCGATCCAGAGCTGCAGAGTCAGGCCTTGCTAGGCAAGTTAGTCATCCACGGTTTGACCCCGGGGGGGCAGACGTGGAAGATGCTACTTCAGCAGGGGGTCGGTTCTTGTGTCCCGCGATGAGGTGGAGAGTGGCTCCCGTCCCTCAGGTGGATCTTCACTTCTGCCCCACTTACTCAGCCCCGTTCCCCACTCGTTCGTAGCCTCCTCATGGTTTGGAGGCGGCTCCGCCTCAGTCTCATTCAGTCCCCTCCCCGCTGTTAGGAGGAGATTGATCGCCAGCCGCTCATTTGGAACGATCAGGTTAGAGATGCCGAGGGCCTTCAGTTGGGGGAGAGATCACACATCAGGTGGGATGGTTGGATGAGGGGGCCAGCCCGGTCCCTTCGAGTTTGGAGGGACACGTACAGATATTTGGAGACGGCTGATCTAGCAGACGCCGCTGGAGGTGTTCGTGGAGCCCAGGCGAGACGCATGGAGATCGACGGCGCGATCCCAGCTGATTGGTTGGTTCCACCGGAGCCTCAGATCCTCATGCCTGGTGACGACCGTTGGCTGGGATAGTTCACCCCCCGCGGCATCCCACTGGTGGTTGCAGGACGTATGGTCGACTCCTCTATTTCTTTCTTCGCGGTTATGGGGGATGGACAACTCAGGAGAGAGGATGCACTCATCGACCCCCTACTCCCATGGCAGAGGGTTCGGATCGTAGGCCTTTTGGGGAAGGTCTGGCGTACCGACCCTAGCATTGAGCAAGATCAGCTGCAACTTTGGCGACTCTGGCTCTGGGAGGGGCGGGCCTTGTCAGAGCTTGAGTGGGACCCAGGAGAGTGGAGCTGGCCAGAGGTTGTGACAGGACAGGGACCGACCTCCTTCTTTGCCTACAGCATGACTTTGGGCAGGCGAGTTCTTGGGAGGATGCAGAGTCGCCCCCCCACCTAGCGGCCTAGTTGGTATGCACAGGGTATCTCCAGATTCTTTTTGCAGGCCTTCTGGAAGGCCTTGTGGGAGAGCTGGCGGCCGCGGAAGATCTCCTACTTCCTGTGGCTTCTCGCCCACAAAGGTCTTCCAGTGGGGAGCTGGTTGAGACAGATAGGCCAGGACGGACGATGTCAGATCTGCCGTGTGGTTGAGAAGTCACCAAAGCACTGCCTGTGGAGCTGCACTCGCGCCCCAGGAAGTGTGGAGGTGGACCTTCGGGATTCTCACTCGCGCAGCACCAGAGCTAGGCTTGATCACGTGGGGCGCGTTCTGTTGGTGCAGCACCGCACCTGGTCTACATCACTTCTTCGAGGCATGCCAGCAGGACCCCACTTTCCTTATCACGCAGGGTACATGGGGGCTGCTCGAGGGTATCCCGCAGCACCTAGCAGAGGCGGATACAGGAGTTCAGGAGAGGCAGCCAGTCTGGGAGATTATCAGCAGCATAGCAGGGTGGCACATTTGGACCTCCCGTTGCGCGCAGATCCCGGGGGCACCTCCTTATCGACTGCCCAGGTCATGACTGATATTTGGTGCGAGATTATTCATAACCTCAGAGGCCAGTGGGACCAGATTCAGGGAGATTCCCGGTCCCCGGTCAAGAGAAGCGGAGACGCTTCCTTCGGGCTTGGAACACTTAGGGCCTCTTCTTCGAGCAGACCTCGCAGGGCCTTCGGTGGTGCTACTCACCACCCCGATGGCTGTTCATTCACACTCGCTTTATCCCGACGTGAGAGAGTGATTTATTGTGTTACCTTTTAGGGCTGTGTCCGATTTGTGTACGCAGCCCATCAGCTCCAAGCTGACTTTTTGTATCTTGTTCTCGAAGTAATATAATTAGCACTGTTTTTTCGGCAAAAAAACATGGGTGGGGAAAAGAGATTAAGAGGGGTGGGAATGAAGAGGGGGACTGTGGCACAAGGGGGAAGGGAGAGAGAGAAGGAAATGTAGAGATGGAGACATCAAGGGAAGAGAGTCATGCTTTATTTGAAAGGAAGTATGGGGGGAAATCAACGTACTAGCTAGGTGGCTTTACAAGAATGAGCGTGTCACATCAAGGAATAGCCCCCTCCTTTTATAGCCAAGAGAGGGGGTCTCTCCCAATAAATGCATCCTCCCACATGCATGGTGTGTGTGGAGGAATATCCCATGTGGGCTAGGTGGGTACACACTCTCAATTGTATGCGACAACCCTTTGCCTCATTTTTCCACATAAATCAAACCCCATATCCCAAGACTTCTAAGATACTCCCTTGGTCTCTTCCCAATTTTGTAATACATTCAAACATCTAGGAGGACAAGTGGAGGGTTGGCACAAGGAATCTTTCCACCTCATCCTACTTTCCCCATTATTTAACTTGCATTCTTGGACCATCTACACCCCCCCCACGGGCCTATCCTACATGGAGGGAATAATCCAATATAATATCCATCTCCATCTATTTTATATTACTTCTCTCATGGTCCTTGGGCCATGTCTCACTAAATGCAAGCATGGGACCATTTAGGTGGAGGGGTGGCACATGGAAGAACCATGCCATCTTAACATTTTATAATATTACTACCATGGATTATGTACAACACACCTTATGGGTCCTCTTACGTGGAAGGATGGCACATGGTCATGCCCTATCACCTCAACCCTGGGCCCTATGCACACCATATTTTATTATACTATTGCCACACATACAAGCACACACACATATTTATTCCTTTTACCTTGGTCATATTTATCCATAATAGTTTCCCCCCCCAGGTAGGGAATGCATAGCATTTCCATGCCTGGGACCATCACGCACAAAGAAGGGCTTGAGAGAATGCTTGTTGATCACCTTCTTGCCATATGGCTCATGCAGCTCTTGAACTTGTACAGACCCATTGCTACATTCCTTGATGACCTTGTATGGACCGGTCCATAGTGGAGGGAACTTTTTATCCATTTGGTGGTCTAATCTGTTGTCAAAGCATAGCGCAACATCCCCCTTAGTAAATTGTCTTTTCCATCCCTTGCGAATCTTAGCATCCAAGTGGGCCTTTTATTGATTCTTTTGGATCTCTACTTGATGTAGTGCAAGGCATCGGGTTTCATCTAACTTCTCAAGTTGTACCAACCTGGCTATTGAGAGATATGGTGCCATGAGCACATAGATTAAAGGGCTAAGGTATGTGCTAAGGAAAGAATCAAAGTAGCCACCCTAAGATGTGGACTACATGATGTGGAGATGTGGATTGAGGATATCCACAAGGAGAGATGTGGATGAGAGGATCCCACATGGTTTGACTATTCTAAAGGCTCTCTCTATATAAGAAGCCTATCATGTATTGTTGAACACCTATTGCAAGAGATATAGATTTGCTATCTCCCTCTCATGTCTTACTTAGTGTGGTTTGAGCCTCCTTAGTCCTTCCGCTGATCTTGTGTGCACTAGGCTAGTACGATCCGCACGTTGACATGGTATCAGAGCAGGTTAGCTAAGCCTAGAATAGTTTAGATTGAGAGTCCAAGAGAAATCTCCGTCGTACATTTCCATTCATTAGAGATTTCTGTTTTCGCCCACTCTTCTTCCTAGAGAGTTTGAGAGTGTGAAAGAGAGAGATTTGTTTCTTCTTCATCGTAAAGGAGCGAAAGAGAGAGTTTCATTTTGTAAGAAGGCACACAAGCCTCGACTATCAACACTTAGCCAAATGGGCCAGCTCCAAAGCGAAGGCTCCCAATGAGCCTCAAAGTTTCTCCATAGTCACTGCCATCCATTGTGCTTAGGTCTCCAAAGCATAAAGCGTCACCTCAAAGACCCACAGAAGGAGAGGAAGGGTGGTGGAAAAGAAGGAAGGGACACAGGATACCAGCAGCCCAATGCAGGCTCCTGGCTGTTTGCAACTACAAGGAATGATTAGTATTCCTATCAGGCTGATTATACCGTGACTCAGTCCACTGACGGCGCTAACAGAGGTTATGTAGATAGTAATTATAGCCAGAGCACCTATGATGATGAGGAGAAAGCCAAAAAAGAGCTGAAGTCGGCCAAGAACAAGGAACACTTGGGAGAATTCAGTGATGTCACTGTCGCCTTATATGAGTGCTTCAAAGCCAAGAAGGATCCTGAGCACACGGGCCATTTCCAGTGAGACGCTCCCTTTACCACGACTCAGGCAAAGGGCCAAGACAAAGGAAGACTCGGTGCTTCAAACACCCTCCAATGAATGATAAGTCCTACGTGAAAGCTAGCAAACTTGCAAGAGCAGCACACGAGCAGTGCCCATCAACCGACACACAAGTTTCCAACATGCCATTGCAATGGCAGTAAAGAGGAAAAGCAACAATGGTTCTAGCTTCTCAAACTGCCCTCCGCTAGGAATGCCAAGAATGAGAGCACACAGCTCCAGTGCCAATGCCAATGCAGCTTCCAATAGCAACAATGGCTCCTGCACGTCCCATGACTTCTCCTCCAACATCTTCAATGACGATGCCTCTACGGCCTACGGTCTCCAAAGACCAGCACTAGCCATAGCCGCCTCGACCAATCAACACTGCTGCATCCTCAACAAAGACGACTCGACTTCTTCAACGCCGATTTGCCAATGCATCTCTGTCACGAAGCATCTCCGTCGACGTCATCTACAGATCTCAAAGTTTTCCATTTCTTTGCTAAAGTTCTCTACAAATTCCACGTGGCAGATAAGGTAGTCAAAATTAACTATGGTTAGGTTTAGCTACTTGGGTTAGTTAAACTATGGTAAAGTTTGTGTAAACCTTGGGTTTAACCAAGTTGGGTTCAAAGGTCACCATAGTGCCACCTAAGCACATAGAGCCTCTTGCTAAGCACAGTATGGAATTTAGCATGTGAGTCCCTGTGCCACATCATCAAGACCCCCTCTTCTTCACAAAAGCTTCGACAAGCCATAACTTCCAATCCAAGAAGAATTTGTACATGCTCCAAAAGGGAAAAGTGATCGTCTTTTCAAGCTCTACATTCTTGTCAAGTCAGAATCATTGTATGCAATTAGACACTGCCAATATTGAAAGAAATCAATTGGTAAGACCTTTGCAACGAATGGAAAAGCGACGCATGAATGCACACATCATTGTCATAAGCATGCCAAAAGCACAAGTGTATGAGATGACCATAGCATAGAGCATGGCATCCACACAGAAAGCATTAAGGCACATGGAAGAACAAAGCATCATGCAACCAGCTACATCAAGCAAAGAAGCAAACACCATCGTCATTAAGCCATGAGCCAAAAGGTGACATCAATGGAATGTATTGAGAAACAAATACCTTGCCAACCTTGCCTATATTTTGTAAATCAAACCTGACCACTTGAGAGTAGTTATGAAAGCACCTAGGGGAGGTATTGACATGTAAAAGCCACACTTTACCACCTTAAGTAGCAATGCAAGCACTAAGGGGAAGTGATGGAATATAACTCACATCTGACCACCTTGCAGTAGCCAAAGGATCATGGCACCAAGGGGAGGTGTTGAGAGATATGGTGCCATGAGCACATAGATTAAAGGGCTAAGGTATGTGCTAAGGAAAGAATCAAAGTAGCCACCCTAAGATGTGGACTACATGATGTGGAGATGTGGATTGAGGATATCCACAAGGAGAGATGTGGATGAGAGGATCCCACATGGTTTAACTATTCTAAAGGCTCTCTCTATATAAGAAGCCTATCATGTATTGTTGAACACCTATTCCAAGAGATATAGATTTGCTATCTCCCTCTCATGTCTTACTTAGTGTGGTTTGAGCCTCCTTAGTTCCTATGCTGATCTTGTGTGCACTAGGCTAGTACAATCTGCACTTTGACACTGGCCTCTGCATGGTCGTCTTCTGTCATCCTCTATTCTTGTGCTAATCTCAAGGCCAGAATCTCTATCTCTAGTGGTAAAATTGCCTCAGTACCGCACACCAACTCAAAAGGAGTGTGACCTATGGACATTTTATGGTGATGTTGTAAGCCCACACGGCTTCAATGACCTGCTGATCCCACTGGCTCCTGTACCCTGTGGCCATTTTGGCCATGGATTTACAAAGGAGGCCATTTGTCCACTCTATTTGTCCCATGGATGCTGGATAATAGATGCTAGAAGTGTAAGAAAATAATACAATGTCTATGCTCAACAGATAACAGGATCTCGTATGGAAGAGAGAAAAGCAAATAGTATGGAGAATAAAAAATTTGACTATTATAAAACTGATACAATAGATGGCACTGCCTCCTAGTTGTGCGCTCCCGTGTGAGAAGCTTCGATGGCATGCTAGAAACAGTAGAGGACGGAGGCTGGATGCTATGGAATCAGGGTTGCTATAGCCAGTGATGATAATGGGCTTCACAGGCTTGCTCTTATATAGCCACCAGTCGTAGTCAATTAGACCCAATTGGAAGACCGACCTAGTCTACCCAAAATGGCCGACTCGGTCCCGAAATATGCCACTGACCACACAATAGAACCGCGGTGTAGAATAGAGCAACTAACCTATGGTCCCTGTTCGACCCACTCTAAATAGGCCCCACAACCCGAGAGTGGGCTGTTCCAAGAAATGCTCCATCTACCCTCAGGGTGGTCAGTCATGGGATGCCTTCCCGCACTTGCATGTAGCCTAGTTGGTAGTGTGCCAACTCTATCTGAAGTCATCCAGCCATCAGGCCACACATGGCCCCCATCTGGTGTCCAAACCAGGACCTACCAGATAACCGAGCTACTCAAATACCTTCTCCTCATATGGGGGGGTTACAAGTAGAGTTAGCTAGTTCCCACATAGTTACACGAGAGTGGAGCATTGATATCTAACACCGCCCCCTCAATGTCCACCCACAAGTGAACTTACTTTTTCGGCCCAATGCCAAGTCGATGAAGATGCCTCTCCAGCAAGTCTCTTCCAAGAGCCTTAGTGAAGATGTCCGCAGCATTCTCTGTAGTCGGACAGTACACCAAGTCGACCTCTCCATCCATGATGAGCTCACGTACAAAGTGATATTGAATCTCAATGTGTTTTGTGTGAGCATGGAACACAGGGTTCTTTGCAATTGCCATGCAACTCTGATTGTCACATGATAACTGTGTAGGCTTATTCTGTATTGCACCCATGTCCCCTAAAATCCTCCTCAACCACACTGCCCCACAAGAAGCAAAACATGCTAATTTGTACTCAGCCTTGGTCGAAGAAAGAGCAACTATAGGTTTGCTTCTTGCTGACCCATGACACAGCTCCAGATCCAAAACAGAAATAGTAACCTGTCACTGATCTCCTGTTGTCCACGTCTCCTACCCAATCCGAGTCATAGAATTCAGTCAAGATGTTGCCCTTGGTATAGGTGATGCCATAATCAAGCATGCCTTTGATGTATTTCAGCACCTCCATCCCTGCCCTCCAATGGTTCTCCCGGGGCTTATTAGAAAACCTGCTTAGTACACCAGTCGCAAAGCTGATGTCCGGTTGCATGCACAAGTAAATCAAACTGCCCACAAGCCTTCTGTACTTCGCCTCGTCCACCAGTGGTGATGAATCCTCGTTTGAGAGCTTCACGTCAACCTCCATAGGGGTGCCAACTGTCTTGCACTCAGCCATGCCAAATGCCTTCAGTATCTCTCCAGTATACTTTAGCTGTGAGATGAAGATCTATTTTGGCTCTTGCTAAACTTCAATCCCCAAACATAAATGCATCAGTCCGAGGTCTATCATTTCAAACTCTCTTCCTAGCAACTGCTTTGTCTGCGAGATCTTTTCTTCATGGTTCCCTATTATGACAAGGTCGTCCACATAAAGGACCACGATCATACACGTGCCTCCTTCTCTGTAGATATACAAATTTGCATTAGATGGGCTCCTCCTGAACCCATTTTGCAGAAAGTAGGCATCAGTCTGCTAGTACCATGCTCGTGGGGCCTGTTTCAGCCCATAGAGTGTCTTATTCAGTTTACAAACTTTACCTTCTGAACCAGGGATCACAAAACCTGGTGATTGTTCCACATATACCTCCTCCTTGAGATCTCCATTCAGAAAGGCGGATTTTACATCCATCTGAAACACGGGCCAACTTTTCTATGTTACTAAAGCCAAAACACTACCAATTGTGGTTAGTTGAGCTATGGGAGCAAAAGTATCTTGATAATCAAAACCATGTGCCTGTGGAATCCTTTTGCCATGAGCCGAGCCTTGTACTTATCCAACATGCCGTCTCGGGGGGGTCACTATGTATAAACCCTCTATACCACGTGCGTTCAAGGCATATTTCTAAAATCCCTTATCTGTAAAATTTTTATTAATAAAATGTACCCCTTTTCTATACAAATCTGTAAATTTTTTCCAAAACTATTTTAAATAGTCCCTTATGTATATTTATTTCTGTAAATTTTAGAAATAAAAAATATCCTTCTGTTGAACTCACGTGATAGGGTTACATATGATGAGTGACCCCCCCGAGCATGCCGTCGGACTTGTACTTGGTCTTGTACACCCACATGGTGCCAATTACCTTGCATTTTGGTGGTCGATCCACAAGGTCCCAAGTGTTGTTCTTCATTATGGAGCCATATTCTGACTGCATAGCCTCCATCCACCTATCATCACCTTGTGCCTCTTCAAGACACTTGGGTTCTTCAGCATGAATCACCTCTGTCATCAAAGCGTAGTTGTCCAAGTGTTCCTTTGCCCCTCTTTGCTCCTCTAATCTCTTGGACCGGCAGTGTTCCGGATGTTTTCTCTCCAATGGCTGGAGGTTCTCTGCCATCCAAAAGCTGCTTTACCCACTTTGGGAATGGCCATTGCCATTGTGGTTCTACAGGCTCTTCTTCCTCTTCTTTATCTTGAATCCTCCCAAGCGCCATTGGGGGAGTTTGGTCTACTATTGGTGGTTGTACTGGATGGATATCCTGGTCCTAGTTGTCTAGGAAGGAAGCATCCTCCTCCAATTGATGTGGCTATTCTGAGAAGACCACATCGCAACTTACTATTACCTTCTTGGTAATAGGATTATAGAGACGGTAACCCTTCACCTCTTCACTGTAGCCCAAGAAAATACACTTCTGGCTCTTCGGTTCCCATTTGGTCTTGTTAGCATCAGGGACATGCACAAAATAGTCACATCCAAAAACTCTAAAATGTGTAGCTGAAGGTTTCTTACCAGAAAAGGCATGTAGTGGAGTCATCCCATTCATAGCATTCGTGTAGCTACGATTCAGAATGTAAACTGCCACGTTACATGCTTCAGCCCAGAAAGTCTTTGGCAAATATTTCCCTTTCATTATACTCCTGCCCATTTCATAGATGATGCGCATCTTGCGCTCTGCTACTCCATTTTGCTGTGATGTATGTGGCGGGGGTTTCTGCCTCTTGATCCGGTGACTTTTGCAATAACTTTTGAATTCACTTGATGTGAACTCTCCACCTCTGTCTGATCTCAACTTCTTCACCTTCCTCCCCATTTCTTTCTCGACCATTACATGCCATTCTTTGAACTTACTAAAAGCCTCATCTTTAGTCTTGAGGAAGTATATCCATATCCTTCTACTGTAGTCGT
The DNA here is from genome assembly GCF_047967505.1 of Dipteris shenzhenensis. Lineage (NCBI taxonomy): Eukaryota > Viridiplantae > Streptophyta > Polypodiopsida > Gleicheniales > Dipteridaceae > Dipteris > Dipteris shenzhenensis. The sequence continues at coordinate 24,549,782 of NC_141604.1, forward strand.
TGATCAACGTCATGAAGTAGTAGGAACCACCCAAAGCTTCCATCTCCATCTTTTCGCAGAGGTCTATGTGAACATTCTAGAGGAGCCTTTGCCCTACTGGCCTCTTTAGGAAAGGGCTGTCGATGTTGCTTGCCCATCATGCAAGCTTCACATACATTGGGCAAATCTGTAATTTCTGGTAGGTCTGCAATCATTCCACTTTTATGCATCTCCTTCAAAGAACTAAGGTTTAGATGACCAAACCTCTCATGCCACAGCTTAGTGTTGCTCACATCTACTTGAGCACTAAAAGATGAGAGTTTGTAGATGTTGCGCCGTGTACCTTTACCAATGACCTTCCCTTGAAGATCCAAAATCTGTGCACCATTCTTATTGAAGTGAACTTTGAGGTCCCAATTCATGATCGCAGAAATGGACAACAAGTTCCTCTTGATATCTGGCACATAAAGAACATTGAAAAACTATTTTACAACTCCATCTGACTTGAGAGTAATCGTACCTTTTCCTTTTGCTGGACATTTTGCATCATTGCCGACTGTTACCAGGATGTCATTCCATACCGGATGTAGAGAGGTATACCAATCCTTCTGACTGGTCATGTGGAGTGATGCACCATTGTCAATAATCCAAGGTTCATCCACAGGTACATGAACTTCTTCTGTGCAAATCTCCTCAATTGCTACGAACAGCTCTACTGGTACTGCCTACGTGGTGTTGCTGGACTCTTTCTTTACTCCGTTCTCATCTGCAATCTTCTTCCGGCACTCATTCTGCTTGTGCCCTGCCTTGTTGCAATAGAAGCACTTGATCTTCTTCTTTCTCTTTTTATCATTAGAAGAAGATGGGTTACCAGAGTCCTTACCCTTACCTTTCTTTGATCCAGCTGAGAAAGTCGAATCTTCTCCAGTCCTCATCTTGAGAGCAATCGTACCTTTTTCTTTTGCTGGACATTTTGCATCATTGCCGACTGCTACTAGGATGTCATTCCCTACCGGCTGTAGAGAGGTATACCAATCCTTCCAACTAGTCATGTGGTGCGATGCACCACTGTCAAATCCAATCCGTAGGTACATGAACTGCCTCTATGTAAATCTCCTCAATTGCAATGAACAACTCTACTGGTACTACCTGCGCGCTGTTGCTGGACTCTTTCTTTACTCTGTTCTTCTCATCTGCAATCCTCTTTTGGCACTCATTCTGCTTGTGCACTGCCTTGTTGCAATAGAAGCACTTGATCTTCTTCTTTCTCTTTTTATCATCAGAAGATGATGGGTTACCAGAGTCCTTACCCTTACCTTCTAGTCCAAAATGCCAAATCTTCTCCAGTCCTCATCTTTTGATGCATCTCCTCCTCCAAAAGCATTGCACTGAAATCCTCAAAGTTGAGGGGAGGACTTTTGTTTTGTGTATTCAACGTCGTAACAAGATCATCGTACTTTGGTGGGAGAATCCGTATGCACTTTTGTGCTAGATTCTCATTGGTGATGGTGATGCCAATCATAGTCACCTGATTGCATAGATTCTTCACCCTGGTGATGAACTTCTCTGCCATTTCAGACTCAGCAATTTCTTATTCGCGAGTTAAGTCTCCAGATTTTGAATCCACGTCTGATTCGTGGTCTCGTACTGAACCACATAATGCTTAAATTTCTCATTGCAGAACACCAAAGACAAGGCATCCTTGTCAGCCTCAGAGTAGCATCATTCACTTTCGAGCAATTGTTGGGAAGCAAATCGAACGGGATACATGAACCGATCCTCCCCTTACTAGAGAAGAATACCCGCTAGAGTGTGCTCACCAAACCCAAGATTGATATAGAAAGTATTTGACCAATCAGGATTGCATAAAATGGGTTCTAAAGCCAGAGCACTCTTGATTTGTACAATCCCATGATCACAATCCTCATCCCAAGAGAAATCAAACCCATCTTTTAATAGCATAGTCATAGGTCACATCAAAGCAGCATATTGATCAATGAAGTAGTGATAGTATCCTGCTAGATTGACAAATGTGCGTACCTGACATTTGGTTGCTGGCAAGGGAGAGCTTGAGGATAGCTTCTACCTTCTCAGGGTTAGGCTTTTGATGCCCTCGGATGACACAATATGTCCCAGTTGTTGAGATGTTAAGCTCCACTCGTGATATGCCAGGGTGACTGTTGTGCATTTATGTCACTAACTTGTTAGGTGCAAATGTGGTTGGTACACCACCCATGAATAATAGCTGGATGACAACTATCCTTATCTACTCTAGTTTGTGGCTCAGTTAGTATGCCACCTTAGTTGAGTTTGGTTTGAGACCCACATATAGGGTTCTTCTATTTCTTTGTACTTGAGTTCTTTTGGCTTTCACAACTAAGAAGAGGAAAACTATTTTGTGCCTCCACCTGTGTGTGTATTCCCCCATTGTGTATGCGAGAAAGCTGCAAGTGAGACTCCTTCCCTCTCTCCCACTATCTTCACATGGTATCAGAGCCTTGTTCGTGGTAAGGAGCTCAAGAAAGCAAACCAAGTTTGCGGTGTCCTGGTAAGAGGACCAGTGTTACTTTCCTATTTTGAGTTTAGGAGCAAATCTCTGCAGGTAGCACAGCCAGAAGTGCAAGAGTGCACTGTCTCAAATTGAGACGTCCTTCGCGGTGTGAAGATAGTGGGAGAGAGGGAAGTAGTCTCACTTGCAGCTTTCTCACATGCACAATGGGGGAATACACACAAAGGTGGAGGCTGAAAATAGTTTTCGTCTTCTTAGTTGTGAAAGCCAAAAGAACTCAAGTACAAAGAAAATAGAAGAACCCTATATGTGGGTCTCAAACCAAACTCAACTAACTAAGGTGGCATACTAACTGAGCCACAAACTAGAGTAGATAAGGATAGCTGTCATCCAGCTCGTGGGCGGTGTACCAACCGCATCTCCAGCTAACAAGTCGGTGACATAAATACACAACGGTCACCCTGGCATATCGCGAGTGGAGCTCGATATCTCAACACTCCCCCTCGAGCTCAATCCCAATTCTTGCACACCAAGCAGGTCTCTGAACTTGCGCAGCTTCTCTGTGCCCAATGCTTTCGTGAATATGTCAGCTACCTGATCCTCTGTGCTGATATAAACTAGATCAATCAGACCTAGTAAAACCTTCTCCTGCACATAGTGATAATGCACCTCAATGTGCTTTGTTATAGCATGAAAGACTGGATTCTTTGCCAAGTGTATGCTACTCATGTTGTCACAATAAATGACAACTGGCCCATCTGTTGCATATCATAGAGTAGCTTATGCAACCAAGCTACCTCACATGCAGCCATTGCTGCACCCCTGTACTCAGCCTCTGTGCTTGACAAGGCAACTGTAGGCTATTTCTTGATGCTCCAAGTGACTGCAGCACTCCCAAAAGAGAACACATATCCACTGGTAGATCGTCTATCAGAAATACTACCAGCCCAATAAGCATCAGTGTATCCATGCAACTGTATCTGAACCCCAGCCTCATAAAATAGTCCATACTGCAATGTGGACTTCACATACCTGAGTATGCGTCTAGCCGCATCCAAATGCAGTTTCCTTGGAGCGTGCATAAACTGACTTACCAACCCAACAGCATAGCTCAAATCTGGCCTGGTAATAGTCATGTAAATCAAACTTCCTACTATGCGTCTGTACATAGTAGGTTCTTCCAGAAGCTCACCTGCATCTGCGCTCAGCTTCACATTCTGCTCCAAAGGAACTGAAATAGGCTTACAACCTATCATCCCATATTTGGACAGCATGTCCAATTCATACTGCCTCTGCAAGAGCTGTATCCCACTTGGTGATCTAATCACCTCAATGCCCAAGAAACTGCCTCTGCAAGAGCTCTCCCAAATCCTTCATCACAAACTTCTGCCTCAATAGCATTTTCACATGAAGGATATCTTCATCACTATCACCTGTGATGATCAAATCATCAACATAAATGACAAGCAGCATAATACCTTTCTCTGTTTTTCTCACATAGAGTGGGAAATTTGCCTTGGAAATCTGAAAGCCAATAGTGACAAGATACTGTCCTATCTTGTCAGACCATGCTCTAGGTGCTTACTTCAAGCCATACAAGGCTTTCTTTAACCTGCAAACAAACTCAGGATGAATAGCATGAACATCACCTGCTGGGTGCTCCATAAAGACCTCTTCTTGCAAATCACCATGCAAGAAGGCATTCTTTACATCCATCTGATGTAAAGACCATCCCTTTGATGTGGCCATAGCAATGGTTGCTCTTACGGTTGCCATCCTTGCAACCGGGCTGAAAGTTTCTTCATAATCAATGCCATATGTCTGTGCATACCCCTTGACAACTAATCTTGCCTTGTATCTATTCACAGAACCATCTGCATTGTGCTTGATCTTATAAACCCACTTACAGCCAATTGCATTCTTGTCTTTAGGCAAAGGTACCAATTCCCATGTAGCATTTGCATCCAAGGCATCCATTTCTTCATCCATGGCTTTCTCCCATTTTTCATTTCCCATGGCTTTCTCAAAAAAAGTGGGTTCTGGTTCCTGTATCACTTTGACCATATAGGCATAGTGAATGGCTGTAAATCCATCATATTTCAGCCTATCCACAGGATACCTAATCCTGGTAGACCTGCGCAAAATAGGCTCACTTCCAGGTGCTCTCAAAACATCCCTGGTCTTCCTTACTCCAGAGTCACAACAGAAGGAATACCCAACTCATCATCAATGCTCTGTTCTGAGCCACTGGATTCACCATCCACACAAGAGTGACTTGCATTCACATCAAACATGGGCTGATCTACCTTCTCTTTTCCTTTTCGTGATACCTGCATACCACTCTCTGCATTGCTTTGAGGAGATTCTCCTGATCTCAATCTGCCTGTCCATGGTGAAGTATGTGAACACTGCTAGACGACACTGCAGGTCCACTGATATTTTGTGATTGCTGCTGTGAATTCTGTGCAGCATTACCATTTTGTGCATCTACATCAATCATCACATTTACTGGTTTATACCAGCTGCTCATCTCATCAAAAACAACATCTCTGCTCATTGTAAACTTACGAGTAGACGGGTTATAGCATCTATACCCTTTCTACTGCAGAGAATAACCAATAAAGACGCACTTCTTAGCTTTTGGATCCAACTTGGACCTCAACTCATCTGGCACATGGACATAGGCAATGCAACCAAAAATTTTCAAATGAGAAATATCTGGTTTCCTACTAGTATACATCTCCTCTGGCGTCATGCCATGTATTGTTGCAGTGGGAGTCCTATTCATTATATAAACTGCTGTAGCAACTGCTTCAGCCCAATAATAATCTGGTAGATCTTTTTCATTTAGCATAGCCCGAGATACCTCTCCAATATGCCTGTTTTTCCTTTCTGCAATTCCATTTTGCTGTGGGGTATGACTGCATGAATATTGCTGCTTTATACCATGCTCCTACAAGAACCTTGCAAACTCATTTGAGAGGTACTCTCCCCCTCCATCTGACCTTAGGCATTTTATTTGCAAGCCTGTTTCTTTTTCAACCATAGCTTTGAAAGCTTTGAAGTGCCCAAACACTTCACTTTTCTTTTTCATAAAATACACCCAAAGTTTTCTGCTGAAGTCATCAATAAATGTGACAAAATAGTGACAGCCACCAATAGATGCAGCTTTAGTAGTCCACACATCAGAGTGGATTAATTCCAATGGCTTTTTACTCTCTTGAACATGCCTAGGAAAAGGTTTCCTTGCCTATTTCCCAAATTGATAGGCTTCACAAACCTTGTGCATTTCTGCAACCTTAAATTTAGGCAATCCTGCAACAATATTTTGGCCTTGCATCGATTTAAGTTGCTGTATATTAACATGACCAATGCATTTGTGCCAGATATCAATATCTGCAACTACACCGGTCCCATGTGCAAACATTGCTACACTCAATTCAGGCATGTCCGCATCCAACGTAAACATCCTGCCCTTCTTCTTTCCTTTTGCTATCAAGCGACCATTATTTTTCATATCCTCAACAAAGCATCCATGAGGATTAAATCTGACCTGCAAGCCCTGCTCAACCATCTGACCAACAGAAACCAGGTTCTTGGTGATGTTCGGGACATGAAATACATCAGACAAGTATTTCTTTTTCCCATCCTGCATAGACAAAGGAATTTTGCCAATCTGCACAATAGGATGTGCAGTATCATCACCAGTCTCCACAAATCCTGGTTTTTCCATTTTCCTTGCATCTTGCATCCATTCAGCATGACCTGTCATGTGGTTTGACGCACTTGGGTCAACATACCACACATCATTGCTTTCTTCTGCACTTGTCACAGAATTTGTCATATGCTGCACCATAAACAAATGCTCATTTCTGTCATCACCCTGTCTACTAGAGGATGCATAATTGCCTTGCTGCAATTTTCCATTCATAATGTCATTTTGCTTTTTGTAGCAGTCTTTAACCATATGCCCCATTTTACCACAGTAGTAGCATTCAACATTGCTGTTTGCATTTTGGCCTCTCTGCCATCCACCACGACCTCTTTGGCTCCCCCTGCCTCTAGAGTTACCACGTCCTCCTGCATAGGACTGGTTTTCTTGCATTTGCTGCATATTCTGATTTCTACCATGGCCTGCAGATCGGCCTCCTCTACCTCTGCCTCTACCTCTGCCAGCATTTGAGTAGAAGATAGTTTCTTTTGAAGTTCCTGCTGAAGAAGATGCACCACCATTTCTCTGCTCTTCAGAAATTAGAAGAGCAATCAACTCCTCAAAATCAGGAAATTTTTCATGAACGGCAATGGATGTCCGGAATTGTGCATAATCCTTTCCTAGACCATTCAAGGTCACAGAAACTAAATCGTCATCATCCACTGGCGACCCAATGGAAGCAAGTGCATCCGCAATTTTCTTCACCTTCATGTGGTAGTCATTGATGCTCATATTTTCTCTCTGCACATTGTGCAGCTCTTGCTTGAGCTGCATTTTCCTGGCTTGCGTATTTGTGCTGTACATTTTTGCCAAAGTATCCCATGCCTCCTTTGGCGTACTTGCATCCTGAATATGCACAATCATGGAGTCCGAAATACTGGTAGGAAGCCAGTACATGACTTTCCTGGCTCTCTCATGCCATCCTTTAAATGCCTGCATTTCCTATTGATTGGGAACATTGGGAAGAACAGGTTCTTCTTCATTTCCTGTAATGAACTCCCAATAGCCTTTTCCCATAAGGAAATTCGTCATTCTAAACTTCCATGCCTGGAAGTTGTTCTTGTCAAGCTTTTCAGTGACAATCTGTGAAAGAGAATCAGATGCCATTTCAGAACACCGCAACATATTCTATCACTGCAAAAAACAGAGCTTTTGCCTCACATGGGCAGATATGCAAAACTGACGAAAGTGGTATTTCACCACACAGTCACTTCCTAGTGACGATTTTGCATCAACAGGCAACAAGCATGAATCTGCAACTCCCAATATCTCTGCACATAGGCATACGATGCAATTTCTACGGCAACTTTTCACCGACTAGCCGAGCAGTGGTCGCATAGCCAAAACAGGGCCTTTTTCTAAGTGCCTGCGAAGAACTTCTGCCTTCAAAACGGGCCCCGAGATGGCCTCGAATCAGAAAAATAAAGTCACTGAGGGCTTCGCCACACCGCGAAGGGCATCTCAATCTGAGACAATGCACTCTTGCACTTTTGGCTGTGCTACCTACAGAGATTTACTCCCAAACTCGAAATAGGAAAGCAACACTGGTCCTCTTACCAGGACACCGCGAACTTGGTTTGCTTTCTTGAGCTCCTTACCACGAACAAGGCTCTGATACCATGTGAAGATAGTGGGAGAGAGGGAAGGAGTCTCACTTGCGGATTTCTCACATGCACAATGGGGGAATACACACAAAGGTGGAGGCTGAAAACAATTTTCCTCTTCTTAGTTGTGAAAGCCAAAAGAACTCAAGTACAAAGAAAATATGTGGGTCTCAAACCAAACTCAACTAACTAAGGTGGCATACTAACTGAGCCACAAACTAGAGTAGATAAGGATAGCTGTCATCCAGCTATTATTCATGGGCAGTGTACCAACCACATCTCCAGCTAACAAGTCGATGACATAAATACACAACGGTCACCCTAGCATATCGCAAGTGGAGCTCGATATCTCAACACGCAGTGTGGCGAGAGCGCAGTATATGATTCGAGGCCATTTTGGGGCCTGTTTTGAAGGCAGAAGTTCTTCGCAGGCACTCAGAAAAAGGCCTTGTTTTTGCTGTGCGACCACTGCTTGGCTAGTCGGTGAAAAGTTGCTGTAGAAATTGCATCGTATGCCTGTGTGCAGAGATATTGGCAGTTGCAGGGTCATGCTTATTGCCTGTTGATGCAAAATCGTCACTAGGAAGTGACTGTGTGGTCAAATACCACTTTCGTCAGTTTTGCAGATCTGCCTGTGTGAGGCAAAAGCTGTGTTTTTCGTAGTGACAGAATATTTTGTAGTGTTCTGTAATGGCATCTGATTCTCTTTCACAGATTGTCACAGAAAAGCTTGACAAGAACAACTTCCAGGCATGGAAGTTTAGAATGACGAATTTCCTTATGGGAAAAGGCTATTGGGAGTTCATTACAGGAAATGAAGAAGAACCAATTCTTCCTAATGTTCCCAATCAATAGGAAATGCAGGCATTTAAAGGATGGCATGAGAGAGCTAGAAAAGTTATGTACTGGCTATCTATCAGTATTTCGGACTCTATGATTGTGCATATTCAGGATGCAAGTACGCTAAAGGAGGCATCGGATACTTTGGCAAAAATGTACAGCACAAATATGCAAGCTAAGAAAATGCAGCTCAAACAGGAGTTGCATAATGTGCAGAGAGAAAATTTGAGTATCAATGACTACCACATGAAGGTGAAGAAAATTGCAGATGCACTTGCTTCCATTGGGTCGCCAGTGGAAGATGATGATCTAGTTTCTGTGACCTTGAATGGTCTAGGAAAGGATTATGCACAGTTTCGGACATCCATTGCACTTCATGAAAAATTTCCTAATTTTGAAGAGTTGTTTGCTCTTCTAATTTCTGAAGAGCAGAGAAATGGGGGTGCATCTTCTTCAGGAGGAACTTCAAAAGAAACTATCTTCTACACAAATGCTGGAAGAGGTAGAGGCAGAGGAAGAGAAGGCCAATCTGCAAGCCGTGGTAGAAATCAAAACATGCAACAAACTCAAGAAAACTAGTCCCATGGAGGAGGACGTGGTAACTCTAGAGGTAGGGGGAGCCAAAGAGGTCGTGGTGGATGGCAGAGAGGCCAAAATGCAAACAATAATGTTGAATGCTACTACTGTGGTAAAATGGGTCATATGGCTAAGGACTGCTACAAAAAGCAGAATGACATTATGAATGGAAAATTGCAGCAAGGCAATTATGCATCTTCTAGTAGACAGGGTGATGACAGAAATGAGCATCTATTTATGATGCAGCACATGACCAATTCTGTGACAAGTGCAGAAGAATGAAATGATGTGTGGTATGTTGACTCAAGTGGATCAAACCACATGACAAATCATGCAGAGTGGATGCAAGATGCAAGGAAAATGAAAAAACCAAGATTTGTGGAGACTGGTGATGATACTGCACATCCTATTGTGCAGATTGGTAAAATTCCTTTGTCTATGCAGGATGGGTAAAAGAAATACCTGTCTGATGTATTTCATATGCCGAACATCACCAAGAACCTGGTTTCTGTTGGTCAAATGGTTGAGCACGTTGGATGCGGACATGCCTGAATTGAGTGCAGCAATGTTTGCACATGGGATTGGTGTAGTTGCAGATATTGATATCTGGCATAAACGCATTGGTCATGTTAATATACAGCGACTCAAATCAATGCAAGCCCAAAATATTGTTGCAGGATTGCCTAGATTCAAGGTTGAAGAAATGCATAAGGTTTGTGAAGCCTATCAATTTGGAAAACAAGCAAGGAAACCATTTCCTAGGCATGTTCAAGAGAGTAAAAAGCCATTGGAATTAATCCACTCTGATGTGTGGACTACTAAAGCTGCATCTATTGAAGGTGATCACAATTTTGTCACATTTATTGATGACTTCAGCAGAAACTTTGGGTGTATTTTATGAAAAAGAAAAGTGAAGTGTTTGGGCACTTCAAAGCTTTTAAAGCTATGGTTGAAAAAGAAACAGGCCTGCAAATAAAATGCCTAAGGTCAAATGGAGGGGGAGAGTACCTCTCAAATGAGTTTGCAAGGTTCCTGCAGGAGCATGGCATAAAGCAGCAATATTCATGCAGTCATATCCCACAGCAAAATGGACTTGCAGAAGGAAAAACAGGCATATTGGAGAGGTATCTTGGGCCATGCTAAATGAAAAAGACCTACCAGATTATTATTGGGCTGAACCAGTTGCTACAGCAGTTTACATAATGAACAGGACTCCCACTGCAGCAATACATGGCATGATGCCAGAGGAGATGTATACTGTAGAAAACCAGACATTTCTCATTTGAAAATTTTTGGTTGCATTGCCTATGTCCATGTGCCAGATGAGTTGAAGTCCAAGTTGGTCCAAAAGCTGAGAAGTGCATCTTTATTGGTTATTCTCTATAGCAGAAAGAGTATAGATGCTATAACCCTTCTACTCGTAAGTTTACAATGAGTAGAGATGTTGTTTTTGATGAGATGAGCAGCTGGTATAAACCAGTAAATGTGATGATTGATGTAGATGCACAAAATGGTAATGCTGCACAGAATTCACATAAAGAGATGTTGTTTTTTATGAGATGAGCAGCTGGTATAAACCAATAAATGTGATGATTGATGTAGATGCACAAAATGGTAATGCTGAACAGAATTCATAGAAACAATCACAAAATATCAGTGGACCTGCAGTGTCCTCTAGCAGTGGTTCACATACTTCACCATGGACACGCAGATTGAGATCAGGAGAATCTCCTCAAAGCAATGCAGATAGTGGTACGCAGGTATCACGAAAAGGAAAAGAGAAGGTAGATCAGCCCATGTTTGATGTGAATGCAGGTCACTCTTATGTGGATGGTGAATCCAGTGGCTCAGAACAGAGCATTGATGATGAGTTGGGTATTCCTTCTATTGTTACACTTGGAGTAAGGAAGACCAGGGATGTTTTGAGAGCACCTAGAAGTGAGCCTATTTTATGCAGGTCTACCAGGGTTAGGTATCCTGTGGATAGGTTGAAATATGATGGATTTACAGCCATTCACTATGCCTATATGGTCAAAGTGATACAGGAACCAGAACCCACTTCTTTTGAGCAAGCCATGGGAAATGAAAAATGGGAGAAAGCCATGGATGAAGAAATGGATGCCTTGGAAGTAAATGCTACATGGGAATTGGTGCCTTTGCCTAAAGACAAGAATGCAATTGGCTGCAAGTGGGTTTATAAGACCAAGCACAATGCAGATGGTTCTGTGAATAGATACAAGGCAAGATTAGTTGTCAAGGGGTATGCACAGACATATGGCATTGATTATGAAGAAACATTCAGTCCGGTTGCAAGGATGGCAACTGTAAGAGCAGTCATTGCTATGGCTGCATCAAAGGGATGGTCTTTACATCAAATGGATGTAAAGAATGCCTTCTTGCATGGTGATTTGCAAGAAGAGGTCTTTATGGAGCAGCCACCAGGTTATGTTCATGCTATTCATCCTGAGTTTGTTTGCAGGTTGAAGAAAGCCTTGTATGGCTTGAAGCAAGCACCTAGAGCATGGTCTGACAAGATAGGACAATATCTTGTCACTATTGGCTTTCAAATTTCCAAGGTAGATTTCTCACTCTATGTGAGAAAAACAGAGAAAGGTATTATGCTGCTTGTCATTTATGTTGATGATTTGATCATCACAGGTGATAGTGATGAAGATATCCTTCATGTGAAAATGCTATTGAAGCAGAAGTTTGAGATGAAGGATTTGGGAGAGCTGCGTTATTTCTTGGGCATTGAGGTGATTAGATCACCAAGTGGGATACAGCTCTTGCAGAGGTAGTATGGACTGGACATGCTGTCCAAATATGGGATGACAGGCTGTAAGCCTATTTCAATTCCTTTGGAGCAGAATGTGAAGCTGAGCGCAGATGCAGGTGAGCTTCTGGAAGACCCTACTATGTATAGACGCATAGTAGGAAGTTTGATTTACATGACTATTACCAGGCCAGATTTGAGCTATGCTGTTGGGTTGGTAAGTCAGTTTATGCAGGCTCTAAGGAAACCGCATTTGGATGCGGCTAGACGCATACTCAAGTATGTGAAGTCCACATTGCAGTATGGACTATTTTATGAGATTGGGGTCCATATACAATTGCATGGATACACTGATGCTGATTGGGCTGGTAGTATTTCTGATAGATGATCTACCAGTGGATATGTGTTCTCTTTTGGGAGTGCTACAGTCACTTGCAGCAGTAAGAAATAGCCTACAGTTGCCTTGTCGAGCACAGAGGCTGAGTACAGGGGTGCAGCAATGGCTGCATGTGAGGTAGCTTGGTTGCATAAGCTACTTTATGATATGCATCAGTCTACAGATGGGCCAGTTGTCATTTTTATTGTGACAACATGAGCAGTATACACTTGGCAAATAACCCAGTCTATCATGCTAGAACAAAGCACATTGAGGTGCATTATTGCTATGTGTAGGAGAAGGTTTTACTAGGTCTTATTGATCTAGTTTATGTCAGCACAGAGGATCAGGTAGCTGACATATTCATGAAGGCATTGGGCGCAGAGAAGCTGCGCAAGTTCAGAGACCTGCTTGGTGTGTAGGAATTGGGATTGAGCTCGAGGGGGAGTGTTGAGATGTCGAGCTCCACTCGTGATATGCCAGGGTGACTGTTGTGCATTTATGTCACTGACTTGTTAGGTGCAGATGTGGTTGGTACACCGCCCACAAATAATAGCTGGGATGACAGCTATCCTTATCTACTCTAGTTTGTGGCTCAGTTAGTATGCCACCTTAGTTAGTTGAGTTTGGTTTGAGACCCACATATAGGGTTCTTCTATTTCTTTGTACTTGAGTTCTTTTGGCTTTCACAAATAAGAAGAGGAAAACTGTTTTCAGCCTCCACCTGTGTGTGTATTCCCCCATTGTGTATGTGAGAAAGCCGCAAGTGAGACTCCTTCCCTCTCTCCCACTATCTTAACACCAGTAACCTCCCTTGAGTGGCTCTAATGGTGCATTTATCAGGGTTGAGGCTGCCATTTGCATCATTGACCCTTTGGAAGGCCAACCTAACCTTCATGACATGCTCGTTCCTTGCTGAGAATATATGAAAATCATCTAAAAGCACCTCCAAGAAAACCCCCAAGTAAGGAGTAAACACATCTGCATAAATCTTAAAAAGGTAACAGGAGCATTGGTGAGGCCAAATGGCATTACTTTGAATGCAAACGTCCCCTAGGGTGTGGCAAATGTGGTTTTAAGCACGTCCTCCTTGGCAATTCTAATTTGATAAAACCCAGAGTAACCATCACAGAAAGTATACATCTCATGACCACTTACCTTCTCAAGAATGAGGTCTTGAAAGGGTGGCCGCATTGAGCTTCTTATAATCGATGTAGACCCACCACGTTGTTTTTCTTTGGGGTGACTACTGCCACTGGTGAAACCCATTCAGTATTGTGGACCGGAACAATAAACCCAGCTTCTACAAGCTTTTTCAACTTTGAGCGCAAAGTGTCGGTCTGTAGGGTCCCTAATCTTCGATACTAGCTTAGCATCAGGCTTTAGCTCTATCTTGTGTTCTATGGTAGTCACATGGCAAAGGTGGTGGTAGCTAGTTGCAAAGAGGTCAGGAAAACCTTTGAACATTTCTAGGAACTCATCCTTCTCACTTGGAGTGAGGTCTGGGGAAAGCATAGATTCAAGTTGAGGACTAGCTGTTACCTCTTTTGTGGGTGGTGGGGTTAGAGACACCGTCACCATGTAAACTTGTTCCTCTGAGAACTCCTCCCCCCCATTTGAATATTCCATTGATTCAAACACCGAGGATGAGAGAGTATCACTGTCTTGCTCCTCTTCTTCTTTTGGTTCAGTGGCATCTGGTTGCATTGGGATCTTCTCCTTTGAAGCACCAAAAGACATGTGTCCTGTCTTCCAATAGCTAACTGTATCACTCTTTCTCAACCACGGTCTCTTGAGTATGGATGGGTAACTCCTGCTTGTGTCTTCAATGTCCACTACATAGAAATTGACAGTGGTGGTCAACCCATTCACAGTGATGGGCAAATCCTCAATGACTCCCAGGGTGGTGAGCCATCAACCATCTGCTACCTTGATTCGGGTGGAGGAACACCTTGTGCATTTCAAATTCAACTTCTTCATGATACAGGGCACTGTTGGGGTAAAGGCACTGGCCACCCTATGTAACATTTTTTAGTCTAGTACTGCTAAGTACACTAAGTATGCATTGTACTTAGTGCCTAGTGGTCCTAGCCTTATCCAAAGATATATATACTACTGTGTGTACTTGGGGAGGTACCACTCATTGTTTATCCCCACCTATTGGTGTCTACTGTGGGTGTGTCTCCTCTCCTCACTCCCAAACTCCTACTCTCTCCCTCTTCTATGTCAACTGGTATCAGAGCCACTGCTCTACTACTCCTCTCCCAATCCCCTCCATCCTCACGGGTCATGCTTGTTCTCAGCCAGCCAACGTGCAGCAGCAGAACATCACGAAAGTACAACCGTACCCGTTTCCACATACTTTTGGAGCAGCTACAGTAGCTTCAGCTGTACTTTTCCTTGGAAAACGTGCAACAGGCACATTACGCAGGTACAGGTGCAGCGTGCATGCAAATCATGCAAGTACAGTGCCACAACTTTAACATTGAGTGCCCATAGGCACCTATTCCTGTGTTTTCCAACGGGCACACTGTTGTGCTTCTACAACAGCAATTTCCTAATTATTTCAGCACTTGGCATGCTTTCTTGTGCAAAAAATTGTGCGACGCAACAAGGTACGCAGGTACAACTATACTTGCTGTACTTTTCCTATTTTACACAGGTTTTGTCAAGCTGAAAATTGCAAGTTATCTTCACTACTCTTGAAAAGAGGGACGCACTACTGTGCAAGCCCTATTTTGTAACTGCCAGGTACTTTGCTTTCTTATGCACTGTATCCTGTGATTTTCTATCATTTCAATACGCATCTTGTACTGCAAAGGCATGTACAGGTGTTCTACAATAGCAGGGCATCACTCAACTCTGAGGCTTAGCTTATGCCGCAAACAGAGTTGAGACAGGTTATTCACTTGGCCAGTGAAGGGTTACACAGCGTATGCATTGACAGATTTGCAGTGTGTATGCCTATTACATGAGCAGAAGTCTATGCCATCTTGATGTGGTGTATGCATTGTCACTTGCAGTGTGTATGCTTATTCGTTGACAGAGACAGATGCATTAGTCAGGGGTGTTACCCACACATGCAGTAAATGCAAGCAGTCTACAAAATGTTGTAAAAAATGCCATTCTAGAGCACAGCAGCACTCTAAAATTTGGGGCTTTGCACCTGCTCCAGTGTATTACTGTTTGGGGAGGCAGTCGATAGAGCGAGCGAGGAAAAGCGAGCAGGCCCAAAAAAGCGAGCGAGCTTTTCTACAATTTCCTTATCGAGGTATTCGACATAGCTTTGTGGAAACCACTATTTGGGAAGATTCTCGAAAATAAAACTTATGTTACTATGTGTAACTATACCAATATTGTGAATTATAGTCTACCTTAACTTCCAATTGGAGCCATACTCACATTATGCAACAATAATATGTGGGTTTGAAAGAAACCGAATTTCCACTCCAAAGCGGATTCCATTACTGATACGACAAATCTTTTGCATTTGAAATGGGTCTTATTATCAAACTCCTTCAATAATCAAAACAAATGTGTTGCTTGATATGTTGAACTTAGTAACGTAAACATCACTTCACCCATATGCAAGGAAAAAAAACTGTCTGTAGACTTCATAGCATGGGATTGCATCAACACTTATAACATTCAAAATGGTTCTTCTTATTAAAAGTGTTATCAACCATGAAAGTTCACCCGTATGTTGAAAAACCCAAGTGTCATTTATGACATTCAAAATTGTTCTTGCAACCATCCTGTAGTTCCTAGAGATTTTGCCCATACTTCCAACCCCTTCCCTTCAACCACTAAGAGGTATCTAATAGTTTTATAGAACACTTGAGATATCATCACCTCCTAATACAAAACCATTATTACTATTTGTAGAACACTTGAGATATCATCACCTCTTAATACAAGACCATTCTTACTATTTGTAGAGCACTTGAGATATCATCACTCCTTCCCTTCAGCCACTAAGAGGTACCTAATACTTTTGTAGAACACTTGAACCATTCTTACTATTTGTAGAACACTTGAGATATCATCACCTTTTAATACAAAACCATTCTTATGGTTTGTATAACACTTGAGATATCATCACCTCTTAATATAAGACCATTCTTAGTATTTGTAGATCACTTTAGATATCATCGCCTCTTAATACAAGACCATTCTTACTATTTGAGAGATTAATGGATTAAAGGTTTGAAGCTCATAGGAGACGAAGGAAGAGAAAGTCAGTTTCAACATGAGGACAATAAAACTAATTGGAATACTTTGACTTATGTATTATACCTTTTTGAAGACTATGAATTTAAGTCAGTTTCAACATTAGGATGATAAAACTAATTAGAATATTTTGACTTATGTATTATAAATTTTTGAAGACTATGAATTTTAATGAGGAGAGGAACGCACACTACTCAGTAAATACACTAGTACTACTACTAGCCTATGACTATTAAGCCTAGTAGCACCAGTGTGATTTTGAGCCTTGTATCAACCTTTTGATAATTTTCTTTCATCGTTAGTGCAATAGAAATTATTCCTTCTATCAGAAGAATCTTGCCAAATTTATTCAAAGTGATGATTTTGTAGTCTACATCCACTATCCTCTGACTCTCAAAAATATATTAAATGTGAGCACCCATTTATCTTGTATGATCAACCCTAGACTATGCTACGATAGGACGTTACTAGAACAAAAAAAATATGAATTGATATGGCGATGTTCGGTGTGAAATAACCAAATTAAGGATTTAATAAGAAAGAAAACAATCAGAATCAATAGGCTATTCAATGGCTCAAATCTGCACAGAAATTATAATGTGCCTCCCATCTCTTATGCATTCCAGCTCCTCATGTTTGACAAGAATGCAAACAATAATGAAATCACATTATCTTTAGTTTCAAAGTAATCAAAGCACCAAAAATAAATGCAAACATATTGGATGAGGAATAAATAGGTATAGATATAGATAGACCTATATATATGCATTCATAGATATAATGATGATTAAAGTTGGATGGTCGTAATAATATTATGTGTACTATCATTGGGATTAGGACTACTATTGGTAATATTGTATGTAGTAGTAGGAGAACTACCTTTAAGGAACACTCAAATAAAATTACTAATGGTGGTGATAAAACTACCACTAGTAGTTTGGTAATTACCCCTAACATCTACAACAAATATTTGATGGGTAGCTAGTATTAGGTCAAAAGGCCCCAATTGTGCTATAATAATGGACCAAAAAAGGGAGTGCTATAGCATCACCTAAGGGTCACTTTTTATCCATGAAAGAAACAAGTCGGTGCAACCTAGGTCATACAGATCTAGGTCATGTGGAGTGGTTCGCGTCTCTTTCCTTGACAAAAAAGTTACACTACCTTTGATAGTAACTACAAAGATTGCTGCCATAGTGCCGTACAGTAGCCCCTAGGTTGCACCATCATCCTTTTTTGCTTTTGATCCATTAAGTTTGATCCACTGATTTTATGTAGAATTATTCTACTATATGTTCACATGTCCTTAATAGGATCTTGATATAATCCCTTCCATTGTAAGTACTTTTACTTTAAGTTTCACATATCCTTAACAAACCACTAGGCTTCAACACAGATTCATTCTTATGTTTCAAGCCTCAAAATCAAACACCCTTGTAAAAGGGATAATGTATTAAAGCTACATTTAATCCATCAAATCTTTGAATAACAGTTCTATTGAAAATTCATGTATCATCAATAGGATTTCATCCATTATATGCTCATTTGTCTTTAATAGTATGTCTAAAAATTCATGTATCTTCAATATTATTTCCCTCATGTGTTCCAATATCTTCAAAAAAATACCTTTATTTATGTCCAAACTTGAGCATTGATTTGTATCATCAAACACAATTTCACTCCACCTATTCTTTAGAATGAAATTTTTTCGCCAAAAGTGGGCCAAATGTAAGGTCTTTTCACATATTCTTAAGAATGAAAATTTTGGCCTTATGTTGGCAAGTCTATGGAATGAGGGTAAGGTCAAAGTCTCTGGTACGGTGCATTAGGTCTTGATTAATTCTTCTTTAGGCTTGAATATTTAATGCATTAACTTCACGACTATTATTTATGCTTGAACTTGTAATGTATTAATTTCATGACTTAGGATTTTATGAAGTTATATCTAACATGTCCCAAATTTAATGGAAATTAATATCCTACATAACACAACAAAGTATCATCATATCCCTTCCCAAAATCAATGCTACCTAGCAACTCTCCTAGCATTTTCACTGCCTTGCATTTGAGTTAGCTATGATGAAGAATGTTGCCTACCTTTGGAACCTCTTAGAGTTACCGTTAGCATGATCTAATTTCATGTACCCCAAAACTTGAGACTTGGAGATTCCCATATCACACCAGCGGTAGCTATCTTGTCCACTCTCAATGCTAGTAAGAGCTAGGCCCCATAGACCGGTAAAAGAAGTCTTTTTGGAGGTTCAATTTTTTCCCTCCGTCTTCTGCAGGCCCCATGATAAAATAGGATATATTCATCACCCTACATTTAATGCAAGAATTGACACAACTTTTTTGGACTTGACTATGTAGTTTACATCTCAAACTTGGTGCTAAAATTGCAGACTGGGAGATTCCCATATCACACCAATGGTAGCTGTCTTGTCCACTCTCAACACTAGTAAGAGCCGGTCCCCATAGACTGGTAAAAGAAGTCTTTTTGGAGGTTCAATTTTTTGCCTCCGTCTTCTCCGGCCCCATGACAGAATAGGATATATTCACCACCCTACATTTAATGCAAGAATTGACAACTTTTTTTCGACATGACTATGCAGCTTACATCCCAAAATTGGTGCTAAAATTGCATACCAGACATCTCCATTTGCTGGAGGGGTGTCCCTAGCAACCCCTTGGACTTGCTCTATTTGTCTAGTTGTGTCTCTCCACAAAAATTGGAGTGGGGCCTATTTTCCCCATCTAGTAAAACTATATGCATTAATATGTATGTATGTATGTATGTATGTATGTATGCATGCATGCATGCATCCATGTATGTATGTACACACACACACACATGTATGTATGTATGTGTACTAAAACTACTAAAACTATATGCATCAAATAATGTTGTTGATCAATTTTTGGCATACCCCACCAAAATCAAGACCCCCATTACAAAGAAAGGTAAGGAACACAAGTGCTTGTTCTTATGCTCATGAGACAACAAAATGCATGACATAGGCAACCAATGGGGTCTTACTTTTGATGTTTGTATGTATGTATGTATATATGTATGTACATACATACATGCATACATACATATATATATATATATATATATCTGTGTGTGTGTGTGTGTGTGTGTGTGTGTGTGTGTGTGTGTGTATATATGTATGTATGTATGTATGTATGTATGTGTGTGTGTATGTATGTATGTATGTATGTATGTATGTATGTATGTATATGTGTATATGTATATGTTGATGCATATATGTATATATTGATGTATATATTGATGCATACAATTTTGATATATGGAGAAAATGGAGATGAAAACCATCTAAATTGGTTCTTGTCGTTCGATTTGATATATGACATGATCCTATTTGGATTTGTAAGTCCAAAGATATGGGGTCCTACTTTTAGGGCCTGAAAGCCTAAATAGGCAGCGCGTTAACGTGCTACTTATTTCATGCATTTAGGCCTCAAAAGTAGGAACCCATTGGCAACACAATGGGATCCTAGTTTTGAGGCCTAAATGCATGAAATAGACAGCGCGTTAACGCGCTTCCTATTTTAGGCATTCAGGCCCTAAAAGTAGTACCCCGTATCTTTGGACTTGCATATCCAAATGGGGTCATGTCATATATCAAATCGAATGGCAAGATCCAATTTAGATGGTTTTCATGTCCATTTTCTCCATCAACTAAAACTATATTCATCAAATAATGTTGTTGATCAATTTTTGGCATACCCCCCGAAAATCAAGACCCCCATTGCAAAGAAAGGTAAAGAACACAAGTGCTTGTTCTTATGCTCATGAGACAACAAAATGCATGACATGGGAAACCAATGGGGTCTTACTTTTGATGTTTGTATGTATGTATGTATGTATGTATGTATATATATGCATGTACGTACATACATACATATATATATATATATATATATATATATATATATATATATATATGTATGTATGTATATGTTGATGCATATATGTATATATTGATGCATACAATTTTGATATATGGAGAAAATGGACATGAAAATCATCTAAACTAGCTCTTGCCGTTTGATTTGATATATAACATGACCCCATTTGGATTTGTAAGTCCAAAGATACGGGGTCCTACTTTTAGGGCCTGAATGCCTGAAATAGGCAGCGCGTTAACGTGCTGCCTATTTCATGCATTTAGGCCTCAAAAGTAGGACCCCATTGGCAACACAATGGGGTCCTACTTTTGAGGCCTAAATGCATGAAATAGGCAGCACGTTAACGCGCTGCCTATTTCAGGCATTCAGGCCCTAAAAGTAGTACCCCGTATCTTTGGACTTGCATATCCAAATGGGGTCATGTCATATATCAAATCGAACGGCAAGATCCACTTTAGATGGTTTTCATGTCCATTTTCTCCATCAACTAAAACTATATTCATCAAATATTGTTATTGATCAATTTTTTGCATACCCCCCCAAAATCAAGACCCCCATTGCAAAGAAAGGTAAAGAACACAAGTGCTTGTTCTTATGCTCATGAGACAACAAAATGCATGACATGGGAAACCAATGGGGTCTTACTTTTGATGTTTGTATGTATGTATGTATGTATGTATGTATATATATGCATGTACGTACATACATACATCTATATATATATATATATATACATATATATATATATATATATATATATATATGTATGTATATGTTGATGCATATATGTATATATTGATGCATACAATTTTGATATATGGAGAAAATGGACATGAATATCATCTAAACTGGCTCTTGCCGTTTGATTTGATATATAACATGACCCCATTTGGATTTGTAAGTCCAAAGATACGGGGTCCTACTTTTAGGGCCTGAATGCCTGAAATAGGCAGCGCGTTAACGCGCTGCCTATTTCATGCATTTAGGCCTCAAAAGTAGGACCCCATTGGCAACACAATGGGGTCCTACTTTTGAGGCCTAAATGCATGAAATAGGGAGCGCGTTAATGCGCTGCCTATTTTAGGCATTCAGGCCCTAAAAGTAGTATCCCGTATCTTTGGACTTGCATATCCAAATGGGGTCATGTCATATATCAAATCGAACGGCAGGATCCACTTTAGATGGTTTTCATGTCCATTTTCTCCATCAACTAAAACTATATTCATCAAATAATGTTATTGATCAATTTTTGGCATACCCCCCCAAAATCAAGACCCCCATTGCAAAGAAAGGTAAAGAACACAAGTGCTTGTTCTTATGCTCATGAGACAACAAAATGCATGACATGGGAAACCAATGGGGTCTTACTTTTGATGTTTGTATGTATGTATGTATGTATATATATGCATGTACATACATACATACGTACATACATACATACATACATACATACATATATATATATATATGTGTGTGTGTGTGTGTGTGTGTGTGTGTGTGTGTATGTATGTATGTATATGTTGATGGATATATGTATATATTGATGTATATATTGATGCATAAAATTTTGATATATGGAGAAAATGGACATGAAAATCATCTAAATTGGGTTTGATTTGATATATGACATGACCCCATTTAGATTTGTAAGTCCAAAGATACGGGGTCCTACTTTTAGGGACTGAATGCCTGAAAGTTGCCAATGGGGTCCTACTTTTGAGGCGTAAATGCATGAAATAGGCAGCGTGTTAACGCGCCATTTATTTTAGGCATTTAGACCCTAAAAGTAGCACCCTGTATCTTTGGACTTGTATATCCGAGTGGGGTCATGTCATATATCAAATCGAATGGCAAGATCCAATTTAGATGGTTTTCATGTCCATTTTCTCCATCAACTAAAACTATATTCATCAAATAATGTTGTTTATCACTTTTTAGCATACCCCCCCCCAAAATCAAGACCCCCATTTTGCTGTATGTATATATGTATGTATATACATACATATATATCTATATGTGTATATATGTGTGTGTGTGTGTGTGTGTGTGTTTGTGTGTATACACACACATGTATGTATGTATGTATGTATGTATATATATATATATACATACATACATACATATGTATATATTGATGCATATCTTGATGTATATATTTATTCATACAGTTTTGATTGATGGAGAAAATAGGCATGAAAACCATCTAAATTGGCTCTTGCCGTTCGATTTGATATAGGACATGATCCCATTGGGATTTGTAAGTCCAAAGATACGGGGTCCTACTTTTAGGGCCTGAATCCCTAAAATAGGTAGCTTGTCAATGTGCTACCCATTTCATGTATTTAGGCCTCAAAAGTAGGACCTCATTTGGTCCTACATGGGGTCCTACTTTTGAGGCCTAAATGTATGAAATAGGCAGCGCATTGACACGCTGCCTATTTCAGGCATTCAAGCCCTAAAAGTAAGACCCCGTATCTTTGGAATTACAAATCCAAATGGGCTCATGTCATACATCAAATCAAATGGCAAGAGCCAATTTAGATGTTTTCATGCCTATTTTATCGATTTAATAAAGCTATATGCATCAAATAATGTTGTTTATCAATTTTTGGCATACACCCCCAAAATCAAGACCCCCATTGGAAAGAAAGGTAAGGAACACAAGTGCTTGTTCTTATGTTCAGGAGACATTAAAAGAGAGGCCTGGTAGCCCAAAAATGGCAGCGCATCAATGCGCTATCATTTTTGGGTTGCCAGGTCTCTTTTTGTTGTCTCACGAGCATACATATGGAGGTTACTATACAATATAACTAAGAAGTAGTATTGAAGTAGTTCTACAATTTGGATGCATTAAGAGCATTCATATAGCAAGGAAGAATATAATAATTGAATACATTTTTTTTTCAATACATATTGCTAGTGAGACTACCAAAAAGAGGCTCTACCCCTCATGATGTCTCTGGATATAGAATATGAGATTGCTTGATGCTTGGATTGCAGTTGGAAACGTTGCGTGGGCAAAGCCACTATATGCCTCAAGTGTTGGAAATTGATGTATGGCTCAAGTGCTAGAATGTGCAAATCATGGCCAAAATCAAGACCCCTTAGAGATTCCATGAGGGCTATCCTTTTACTACTACACACATCACCTTTAGTCGAGGGCAGAACCATTCGTCATCACAAGCAGCAAGTTCATGGGACCCCATCCCATGATCCAAGGCATTATTCAAAGACAAAGTATTTCTGACCATTCCCAAATTGAGTTTGCCAATTCCTAATCTAATTGATTTCACTTACAGGACTTGCAATGCTTGCAAAGCCCTTGCTTAAGCTTGAATGAGCCTCTTGATTTTGGGGGTATGATGGTCAAAAATGGCTTAACACGCCCAAAATCAAGAGGCTCATTCAAGCTTAAGCAAGGGATTTGCAGGTCTTGTTTTTGGGTGGCAAAAGCACGAAAAATGACAGCGCATTAAGGTGTTGCCATTCTTATGCTTCCCCCCTCCAAAAACAAGATCCCCAAGCTATTCATTGGAGACACCAAAATGAGGAGAAGGATGACATGAGGAGTAGAGGAGCTGGCCAATGAGGGGAGGGACAGCCTTGGAATTGCCAGCAACAAGCATGATGCAAGGAGGTGAGAAGGCAAAGAAGCAAGGAGGTGAGGAGGTGAGGAAGCAAGGAGGCGAGGAGGCAAGAGGCAGTCTTGAAGGGCAACAAGAGGGTGGAGGTGGCCAAAAGAGTATGCAGGAAAGGGAGGGATGGAGATTGCTTGTAGGAAATGCTTGGATTAATGCTACAAATGCCTTTTTTTTGTGTGTTTTGCAGCATGAAATTTTTATGGCATTTTTCTTTTAAAAAATACAACGTTGTTGTGATTAATTGGGCTACAAACAACTCAAGCGGTAAAGCACCATGGATTAGTACAACAATATACATCACAAATGGATGCATACACTCATATAAATCACTGATGGATGCATACACCTATACTCACATCAATTTCCAATATTGTATTAGATGGACCCTTAGCATATATGTGTGCATAGAAGACCATTTCCTACATTGATCCCTGATTTCATAGTTAAATTATTCCCTTTCTCACATTCTAACATGTGAAGATTTAATGTACATGCATTATGGGCACATTATATTGTAGTTTATGACTAAGTTTTTTTATGAATGCATGATACTTGTATATGGTCAAGGAAGGTATATTATCATTTTTGAATGACAAGATTACTCTATGCTCCATTTTATCCTATATTAAAAACTATGATCACTAGATATTACATAAATGTATTGCTCCATTATATCCTATACTAAAAACTATTTTGACCCAAATACATAATGCCAATTGAGGTTAGTACTCATGACAAGTGATGAAAACAATCTAATGGTATGAATGAGATCTTATAAATTTTGGATATATAATATGGGTACTATGTTGATTGAGATATTTTTCTAAGGGAATATTTTCAACTTAATTACTAAATACATACTTACAATGGTGACCTGATTCCCATCTATATGTATAATCAAGTTTTACTTTGTGTTTAAAAAAAAGCTTTTGCATAAGGTTAAAATTCGAATAGTATTTATATTTGTTTAAGACTACCCATTGAGCTGGCTCCTATCCTTATATTGAACATGATAATGTTCATAAAGATTTTATGAATACAAATAGATAGCATTGGCTCTCTTTTTTAGTGGTTGGGAATGAACCCTAAAAGTACCCTAAAACGACTATGTATTCCCTTATTTGTAGCATGGAAGTGATCATGGTAGAGTTTTTTTGCTACTCATGGTCGGCGGATACACCACGGCATAGATCCAAATAGATATTTGGTTTTTTGCTTCAACTTGCTTGACTAGACTTTCCTTGATGATTGTTCGATTGTGCATCATGAGTAGTCACTGGCTTAATTGATGCATTAAGTGCAATGTTTTCCTTAAAGTTTTTCATACTACAGGATACGAGTTTGCTTATAGGGGTGGAAATAGAAGCTTGTTAACACCTGGTGCATATTTTTCGTTAGATGCAGTAGGATACTAGTTACAGAGTGTCGGCCAATTATTTCACTTGAATCATGCTCCTCTTATGCTTGAGTTTATGGTCACCTATTGAGTTTAACATAATAGTGTACAGGATACTGGATGAGCACTCAACATAGTGGTTAGATGCATTCATTTCTAGTTCCGATAGAACTATCATTTAGACATTGGTCATAATAGAAGTATGGAGGGCTAAAATCCTTTTTTGGCTCCCTAAGTTTTTTAAAGCATGGTATTGTCCAGATTACATAGGTATTTTCACTAAGCAAAATTAATGCTTATGATGAAAATGTGTTTTTTTTCTTTTGACATAGTTAGTTCTATTTCCATGTTTTTGGATCGAATGTATGGATGATCTTCTGCAAGCATAAAAGACATGATATGTATATGTAGCACATGATCATGTTTACATATTTTCAGTCATATATTCTATCTAGCTTGTGATCTATCATTATCTTGCTGTGTGGATGTTCAATCTGAGTAGTGTTTGCTTTTTTTATCGCAAATTTTATGTATTCTTATGTCTCTACCTCTCCACAACGACTCAAATTGATAGTATGGGGATGAAAGAGAAGTTAATTGTGAGTTTCAGGCATGCCTTCATTGTTGGAATATGTTTAATTTGCTTATGATCACATCAATTGTTCCAATGATATTGAGGGGAATAAGATGCTGGATGAGGTTCTCGCTCGCTTGAAACCTATTTAATCTTGCTCGCTTATTTGGGGCTGCTCGCTTTTCTCCGCTCACTTTTTGGTAATCCTCCTGTTTGGGGGGAAGCTAATGCTCTTCTCATTCTACATTGAAACCCGTGCATTTCTAAAATTGTGACAAAATCCGAGCAAAATCCCTATTCAAACAAGGGGCTTTTGTTGGCTTCCAGTCCTATACTGTATAATTGTAGTAGAAGGACTGTTCCAAGTCAATACGGGTCACTTTACAGCAGTTTTTTTTTTGGGCAACCGTGCCATAATGCAGGTCTAAATATTAAATGACAGTTTTGGGACTGTTATGACAGTCAAATCAGTTTTGTAATCACTGTTATAACAGTGTCATTTGCCTCCAAAATAATCCATAAAGTTGCTGGACTGTTCGAAGGCTGTTTTATTACAGCTGTACTATTTTTTGTACGCTCTGGACGACAAAAACAGGCTGCTGTGCTGTTTCTACAGCACGGGGGAAGAGTGGTTTATGCCACAAAAACAGAGTTCTTTTCATTGAAGCCTCCGCTTGCGGGAGAGATCTTTTATTTGTGCTTCACTGCACATACATTCAGGGAGTCAGGCAGTTCCATTGAGGAACAAACTCTTCTTTCTTTACCATGAATTCCAGCAGCGACGTGTCGTCCTTGTTTCAGATAAAGAAGCTCGAAGGAGCTAAAAACTACGACATATGGAGGACACAGTGCTACAATGTGTTGATGCAGAAGGACCAGTACAAACCTATAAAGGAGAAGGGTGTTAAGCCCTCCAACATTACTGATGAGCAGTGGGAGAAGATGGACAATTTGGCCATGTCAACCATAATGCTTACTCTCTTCACATGGTATTAGAGCTCAATTCGTGGTAAGGAGCTCAAGAAAGCAAACCAAGTTCACGGTTTCTTGGTAAGAGGATCAGTGTTGCTTTCCTTTTTCGATTTTGGGGGCAAATCTCTACAAGTAGCACAACCGAAAAGTGCAAGAGTGCACTGTCTCAGATTGGGATGCCCTTTGCGATGTGGCAATAGGGCAGTATATGCTACGGGATAGGGCAAAGCCCTGGGTGACATTTTCTTTTGATTTAAGGCCATTTCGGGGCCCGTTTTAGTGGCAAAAGTTTTTAGCAGGCACTCAAAAAAGTGCCCTATTTTTGATGTGCGACCACTGTTCTACAGGTCGATGAAAAGTTGCTACAGAAATTGCATCGTATGCATGTGCGCAGAGATATTGGGAGTCACAAAATCATTCTTATTGCCTGTTGATGCAAAATCGTCACTAGGAAGTGACTGTGTGGTCAAATACCACTTTCATCAATTTTGCAGATTTGCCCTTGTGAGGCAGAAGTTGTGTTTATGCTAGAAGAGGTAGAGGCACAGGTAGAGCAGGCCGCCATGGTAGAAATCAAAATATGTAGCAAATTCAAGAAAACCAGTCGTATGGAGGAGGACATGGTAACTTTAGAGGCAGGGGGAGCCAAAGAGGTCATGGTGGATGGCAGAAAGGCCAAAATTCAAACAGCAATGTTGAATGCTACTACTGTGGTAAAATGGGTCATATGGTTAAAGACTGCTATAAAAAGCAAAATGACATCATGACTGAAAATTGTAGCAAGGCAATTATGCATCCTTTAGTAGATAGGGAGATGACAGAAATGAGCATCTGTTTATGGTACAGCACATGACCAATTCTGTGACAAGTGCAGAAAAAAGCAATAATGTGGTATGTTGACTCAAGTGCATCAAACCACATGACAGGTCATGCAGAATGGATGCAGCATGCAAGGAAAATGGAAAGACCAGGATTTGTGGAGACTGGTGATGATACTACACATCCTATTGTGCAGATTGGTAAAATTCCTTTGTCTATGCAGGATGGGAAAAAGAGACACCTGTCTGATGTATTTCATGTCCCGAATATCACCAAGAACCTGGTTTTTGTTGGCCAAATGGTTGAGCAGGGCTTGTAGGTTAGATTTAATCCTCGTGGATGCTTTGTTGAGGATGTGAAAAATAAAGGTCACTTGATAGCAAAAGGAAGAAGGGCAGGATGTTTACGTTGGATGTGGACATGCCTGAACTGAGTGCAGCAATGTTTGCACATGGGACCGGTGTAGTTGCAGATATTGATATCTGGCATAAACGCATTGGTCATGTTAATGTACAGTGACTTAAATAAATGCAAGCCCAAAATATTGTTGCAGGATTGCCTAAGTTCAAGGTTGCAGAAATGCATAAGGTATGTGAAGCCTGTCAATTTGGAAAACGGGCAAGGAAACCATTTCCTATACATGTTCAAGAGAGTAAGAGGCCATTGGAATTAATCCACTCTGATGTATGGACTACTAAAGCTACATCTATTGGAGGCTATCATTATTTTGTCACTTTTATTGATGACTATGGCAAAAAAGTTTGGGTGTATTTTATGAAAAAGAAAAGGGAAGTGTTTGGGCATTTCAAAGCTTTTAAAGCTATGGTTGAAAAAGAAATAGGCCTGCAAATAAAATGCCTAACTTTAGATGGAGAGGGAGAGTACCTCTCAAATGAGTTTGCAAGTCTCCTGCAGGAGCATGGCATAAAGCAACAATATCCATGCAGTCATACCCCACAACAAAATGGACTTGTAAAAAGAAAAAATAGGCATATTGGAGTGGTATCTCGTGCCATGCTTAACGAAAAAGACCTGCCAGACATAATGAACAAGACTCCCATTGCAGCAATACATGGCATGACGCTAGAGGAGAGGCACATTGGTAGGAGACTAGATATTTCTCATTTGAAAGTTTTTGGTTGCATTGCCTATGTTCATGTGCTAGATGAGTTGAGATCCAAGTTGGATCCAAAAGCTGAGAAGTGCATCTTTATTGGTTATTCTCTGCAGCAGAAAGGGTATAGATGCTATAACCCTTCTACTTGTAAGTTTACAATGAGCAAAGATGTTGTTTTTGATGAGATGAGCAGCTGATATAGACCAGTAAATGTGATTGATGATGTAGATGCACAAAATGGTAATGCTGCATAGAATTCATAGCAGCAATCACAAAATATTAGTAGTCTTGAAGTGTCCTCTAGCAGTGATTCACATACTTCGCCATGGACAGGCAGATTCAGATCAAGAGGATCTCCTCAAAGCAATGCAGATAGTGGTATGCAAGTATCACAAAAAGGAAAAGAGAAAGTAGATCAGCCCATGGTTGATGTGAATGCACGTCACTCTTATGTGGATGGTGAATCCAGTGGCTCAAAATAGAGCCTTGATGATGAGTTGGGTATTCCTTCTGTTGTTACACCTAGAGTAAGGAAGACAAGGGATGTTTTGAGAGCACCTAGTAGTGAGCCTATCTTGTACAAGTCTAACCACCACCTTACTCCCATCCTCGCATTTGTAAGTGACTTCGAGCCCTTCTCGCAGTGATAACCCAACCTTCCACCCACCGTCTATTGTTCCACAACAATCCTGTTACATCGAGAAAGACTTGGAGAGCGTTCAGGTGACCACTTCTCTGTCCGTCAAGTTTTTGTGCTCTTTTTTTTCCCCCTCCCATCTCCACCACCCCTCCCCCTCCCCCCTCCATTTCCACCACCCCCTCCCCCTCCATCTTCACCTCCCCTTCCACCCTCCCCCTCCATTTCCACCTCCCCCTCCCCCTCCATCTCCACCACCACCTCCCCCCTCCCCCCTCCATCTCCACCACCACCTCCCCCCTCCATCTCCACCTAAAACTCTCCCCTCCCCCTCCATCTCCACCTCCCCCTCTCCCCTTCCCCTCCATTTCCACCTCCCCCTCCCCCCTCCCCCTCCATCTCCACCTCCCCCTTCCCCCTCCCCCTCCATTTCCACCTCCCCCTCCCCCTCCCCCCTCCATCTCCCCCTCCCTCTCCCCCCTCCCCCTCCCTCTCCACCTCCCCCTCCCCCCTCCATCTCCATCTCCCCCTCCCCCCTCCATCTCCCCCTCCATCTCCACCTCCCCCTCCCCCTCCCCCCTTCCACCACCCCCTCCCCCTCCCCCCTCCATCTCCCCCACCCCCTCCCCCTTCCCCCTCCATCTCCACCACCAGCTTCCCCCTCTATCTCCACCTCTGCCTTCCCCCTTCCCCCCTCCATCTCCCCCTCCCCCCTCCATCTCCCCCTCCCTCTCCCCCCTCCCCCTCCCTCTCCATCTCCCCCTCCCTCCTCCATCTCCATCTCCCCCTCCCCCCTCCATCTCCCCCTCCATCTTCACCTCCCCCTCCCCCTCCCCCCTCCACCACCCCCACCACCTCCCTTTCACTCTCTCTCTTTCTTTCTCTCTCTATCCCTCCCCCTTTCTCTCTCTTTCTCTCTATCCCTTGCCCTTTCTCTCTTTTTCTCTCTCTATCCCTCCCCCTTTCTCTCTCTATCTCTCTCTTTTCTCTCTCCTCTCTCCCCCTTCCTCCCCTCTCTCTCCTTTCTCTCTCCTCTCTCCCCCTTCCCCCCTCTCTCTCTTTTCTCTCTCCTCTCTCCCCCTTTTCCCCTCTCTCTCTCTCTTCTCTCTCCTCTCTCCCCCTTCCCCCCTCTCTCTCTCTTTTCTCTCTCCTCTTTTTTCCCCCCTCTCTCTCTCCTCTCTCCCCCTCCCCCCCTCTCTCTCTCACTCTCTCCTCTCTCCCCCACCCCCCCTCTCTCTCTCCCCCCCTTACCCCTGTCAACCCCCCCCCCCACCCCCCCGTCCCCCTCTCTCTCTCTCTCCCCCACCCCCTCTCCTCTCTCTCCCCCTTACCCCCTCCCCCTTACCCCCTCTCCCCCACCCCCCCTCTCTCTCTCTCCCCCTCCCCCTTACCCCTGTCAACCCCACCCCCCGCCCCGCGCCCGCCCCACTCCCTCGCCCCGCCCCGCCAGTGGCGGTGCCCGCGCGCCCTTCCCCATCACCCCACCCTCGCTTGTGCCACTCCCCCCTCCCTCGCCCCGCCCGCACCCGCCCCACTCCCTCGCCCCGCCCCGCCAGTGGTCAAGCCGCTAGCGGCGGTGCCTGCATGCCCTCCCCCTTCGCCCCACCCCCGCCCTGCCCCCCGCTCACGTCACTCTCCCGCCCCGC
Organism: Dipteris shenzhenensis; assembly: GCF_047967505.1. Lineage (NCBI taxonomy): Eukaryota > Viridiplantae > Streptophyta > Polypodiopsida > Gleicheniales > Dipteridaceae > Dipteris > Dipteris shenzhenensis. The sequence continues at coordinate 24,581,116 of NC_141604.1, forward strand.
CCCCGCCCGCACCACTCCCCCACCCCGCCCCGCCAGCGGTGGCACCCGCATGCCCAAGCCCCCTCACTCGCCCCCCGCGGCACTCCCCCGCCCATGCCACTCTCATGCCCCTGCCGCCCCATGCCGTCCCCCCTCGCGCCTCACCCCCCCACCTGTTCCCCCCCGCCCCCAACCCCCCATTTTCCCCATGCCCCTCACCCCTCGCCCCCCCTACGCTCAACCCCCCCGCTCTCCGACCCTCACCCTCCATCTCCCCCTCGCCCCCAACGCCCTCCCTCACCCCTCACCCCCGCACAGACCCCCCCTCCGCCTGTGAAAAACCACCCCCTGTGAAAAACCACCCCCTTGTGAAAACCACCCCCCCCCGCAAAACCACCCCCCCGCGCGAAATTGCCCCAAACCCCCCCCCCAAAAAAAAAAACCTAAAACTAACCCTAGGGTTAGATTTAACCTTAGTTAGGTTAGCATTAACTACAGTTAGGTTAGGTTAGTTAGGTTAGGATAACTAGGTTAGTTAGTTATCCTCGGTTAGATTAGTCCACATAGTAACTGAAGTTAGGTTAGTTTAGTTAGCCCTCGGTTAGTTAGACTAGGTTCGGTTAGGATTACCCACTGTTAGATTAGACTAACTCTTTAGTTAGTAACTAACTACAGTTAGTCAACCTCCCAGTTCCAATAACTGGGAGGATCTAGGTTAGTTAGTATAACTAGATCAACTTGGTTTCAACCCCTTGGTTGGCCTTAAAGTCCATTCACACCACCATTAGGACCCCCCCAACACAAAATTTACCCCTACTTTAACCCCTCGAAATTCATCCGTTTGGGACCCAAAAAAAACCCCGTTTGAACCTAGATTTCACACACGAAAAGACCATGTTACAGGGTATTTTTACAGCCCATTGCACACCATTTTGGCATCCCTACAAACGTTCATTCGCGCCCCTGTGTGGGCCTCATTTTGCACTAATTCACTCGTATTTTCACGCCGTGACCTCCGATTAATGATCTATCTGCACCGGCACATTTCCCTACACACGTAGGACAATCTTAGGCACATTATTAACATGACGGTCCCTACACAAACTAACACCACTCTAACTCTCCTAACAACACCACCTCCACACCCGCACTTGGGGTAGCGACACCCTTGGCAAATCACGCACAATCTGCATGCAGTTACATTCCAACCAATGACTTCGACTCCAACGCTCACTGCATCCACATCTAACTCCACTACAAAAACCGCCCCCACCAATCCTCTACCCCGATTCCCCCCCTGAGATTCAACAACTCCCTTTAACTCCTCCACACCCCGACATGGCTGGACGCCGTCATGACCATGATGGGGATATCGAGCTCCTGACAACTTCTTCAATCGACAAAATCACAACAATTAAGGCCGACACCCCTTGGGAAAACTAGAACTTCCCAAATATAATGGTAGGGAAGACCCAGCTCGCTTGAACCGTCCGTGTACCACAGGAAGAATAACCAGATGGCTCCTCTTGCTACAAGAATTCAACTTCAAAATCATGGTCCGCAAAGGTGCCCAACACTACATTGTCGATCACATGTCTCGAGTCAAGTCAGGAGAAGAAGCCACTAGAGTAGAAGACGACTTACCAGATGCCACACTATTTCAAATAGATGCTGTTCCAGAATGGTGTGGCGATATCATTGGGTATTTGATGGCAGGAAGACCACCCCCTACTAACATGAAAGCAATAGATGCCAAAAAATTGATTCTAAAGGTTGCACCCTATCAACTCATTGCAAGACAACTGTACAAGATGGGCAAGGACTAGATATTAAGAAGATGTGTAATGCCTCATGAGATCCTGCCAATCCTGAGTGAAGTCCATGAAGGCATTGCAGGAGGACACTTTCAAGGGGAAGCCACAGCAAGAAAAGTTCTCCTCGCAGGCTACTGGTGGCCAACACTGTGGGCAGATGCCTATGAATATGTAAAAGGCTGTGATGTATGCCAATGGACTATTAAACCACAACATAAAGACTTCAATCCCCTAACAACAATTGTTTCATAACAACCATTTGAAAAATGGGGGATTGACTATGTGGATCCCATACATCCACAGCAGCAAAAGGAACATAGGCACGCTACATCATTGTGGCCACTGATTACTTTACAAAATGGGCTGAAGCTAAAGCAGTCAGAAAGGCAGATGCTAGAAGCACAGCAAGATTCTTATACGAAAATGTGATCACCCGATTCAGATGCCCCATTGAAATTGTGTCGAATAGAGGCACACATTTTGTCAATGAGGTAATCCAAGAACTCTTGTCTGGCTTCATGGTCATCCATAGAAAAAGCACACCCTACTACCCCCAAGGGAATGGACTAGCAGAATCCACAAACAAAATTATATGCAACATCCTCACCAAGGTAGTAGAACCACAGCGTTTTGATTGGGCAGAGAAACTGAATGCAGCCTTATGGGCATATAGAACCACATTCAAGGTCAGTACAGGGAACACACCTTTTCAATTGGTGTACGGCCTTGAAGCCGTGGTCCCACTCAAATTTGTAATACCAAGTCTATGCATCGCAATACAGGAATGCATGGGTGATCATGAGTCCTTGAAAGAAAGGCTCTGTTAGTTGGAAAAGCATACAGAGACAAGACTAGTTGCCTATCATGCCATGACAACAGAAAAACACCAAAGAAAGGCATGGTTTGACAGGAATCTGAAAGCTAAAGACATCAAGGAAGGCGACTTAGTCCTGTTATACAATGCCAAAGTACACAAGGGAAAACTGAAGTATCTAGGTCAAGGACCCTACCGAGTATGAAAGATGAATCCCATTGGAGCTATGCTACTTGAAACACTAGATGGAGTCCAATTCAACACAACAACAAACAGGAGCCGACTGAAGCGCTACTACATTAACACGCAAGCCATCCCCAACAAAAACGAAGATTTGGGAAACCAAGTCTTCCTTAGTTAAGATTATATTGTATCACGAGCACTCACTTGCATATGTATGTCTTCGCACATATAGGTAGCATCAATCGATTTTACCTAGAGCTCAGAAGTGATGAATGAGTTCTAGCTGTCCTATGAAAATCCCATCCAAAAAAGCATATAGTTAGTCCCTACTTAGCTACTAGGTCACGTGCACTCACACGCTTTCGCTTAGACACATAGATGATTGCATGAATAATTGTACCACACACTTTCATTCCACACTCTCAAAAGATGTATAAAAAAAGATCTCCCTCCCACACACACACACAGAAAGGTCATACCGGCATGCCAATCAATCTAATGATCAATGGTACACTACATGTACATGGATGCAGGTTCGGAAAAGATGCCGCCACTAAAGAGGATGCACAGAAAGAGCCCACCGCCTCAACCACGAGTCCCCCTCCAGAGTTCGCAGCCATCTACATCCTCTTAACCATGGAGACCACAGGCATTCATGGTCCAAAGTGATAGCTCCGAAGAAGATTCAGTGCATGACTTAGCATAACAAATGCCACCCCAGTCACAACTGGCCTACATAACTGTTAACAAGGCCCAATCACTGGAACTTGTCTGGCCACCCACATTGACTTATGCTCTTTCCCAGGAAGCAACATCTTACTTAGAGCAACGGGGTCTAGGCAGTTTGCATGAGAGCCTCAAATCCTTGGAGGACAGTCCTATCCTGACCACCTACATCAAGGACTTTCTCCATTCTTACTACTCCAACAATGCAAAGGATGGCAAGTACAATACAATCACTGTACAACAGAGCCACTAAGTCTCCACCAACAGCACCAACCCAAGCTCGAGACAAGGTTGGCACCCAAACTTGAGGAAAGATCAGCACCAGAGCTTGAGACCACATCAGCACTCAAACTGCCCATTGACGTCATGCCAGTCGATGAGCCCCAAGGAGAGATAGTGCCAAATCAGTAGTATGACTATTGTACACAAGGGACTGAAATGCCATTGGAACAACCTCCCCCAAATACTATAGAATCATCGGGATGGCTACATGGGCACCACTTGTATCAGAAATATTGCCAGACCTCATCACCGTCTGTCATTCTCCAACATCAAGCTAGCCAAATGATCCAAATGTCAGAACTATTCACCAGCTTGGCCAAGGAAGCATATGCAAGAGAATTGGAAAGGAATACTGCATCAGAAATAGAAGACCAATTCCAGGCAATCGCCATAGAGGTCAAGGCACTTCGGGCACAGATAGATGAGGAGGAGGTAGAAGAAGTGCACATGAACTAGGCTCTCCAAGCTCAAGAGAAGGCAATAAGGGATGTGACCAACCTCCACCAAAGTCAAACACAACTAACTACGGCAGTAGAAGCAACGGCAATCCTACAGACCTACTATAACTCCTTGGCATCTGCACATGTGCAACAAGCGGAGGTAGTGGCACAAACAACTTACCCAACAGTCACAAACTTACGAGCCCCTCACACCTAGCTTTTTTCCCTCCCTTGCTAATCCTACCCTTGAGGATTACCAAGCTGCTCAAACCATTTGCCCAATTCTTCCCCCCCTCCCCTCTGCTCCCCCTTATGCCACTATCACTCAGCCATATTTCTCCCCAATGTCCCTTGATTCTCTCTCGGCCCCGTCGTCACCTCCGACACTTCTGGTGCTTCCATCAGTAGAAAATGATGCAGTATTTGATTTTGAATATCAGGATCCGGATAATCCAATTTATACGCCCATGCCAAGTTCCAATGATGGGTATGATTTTGATGAGATACCACTTCCCAGTAACCCCATCAAGGAATTTTGGAGCAAATATCCTGATATGAAAACTCGCGGTGGATGGACCCTGGATAACTTTCCTACCAACCTTCATCAGCATCAAATAAGTGAAGGTTGGATTAGCAAATTGGATCCACAACCTGATTGGTGCCGTCCCAAGCTCTTTGATGTAATCTTCTTAAAGGAGTACTTACGGGCACCTCCATGTCTCAGAACCCATCCCAAGTTCTATGCAGTTCCACGATGTAAAAAATGGAAAGCCAACATACACACTTTGGCTGAAGATCGAGTCATGAATTAGCCAATGATCGAACCCTACTCTGGTGTAGAATGGAATATCCAAGGCACCATGATCCGAGCACTTCAGCAGCATGAACAAATAATGCGCGGCAACATTGATCGCTTCCTTTGCCAAAGTGCCATATTCTATAAAACATTAGAATTCATTCTGGAGGTCCCATGTTACCTTGATTCCCATTTGCCTCCACTCAGCTTTAATCCCAATGAAAGGATTGATGCTCAAATTACAAGCCGACTCTATCAAAGAGTGATCTTCTTGGAGGCACACCACATATCTCTGTTCGAGCAAATGGTAGATACAGCCTACCTGGAAACTGTGCAAAAATTGTATGGTGCTAAGGCTCTACAGCAGGATCGACTGCCATGACACAAGTTCCACAGCCACTGGACTAAAAACATGGCAACCCAGGTACATGATTGCAATAAGCCATAACCCGAGGACGGGTAATAAAATGGATCCAAGAGTATGTTGACTCTGTGCCAACATGAACTTATGTAGAAAGGGAAGGTGATACAACTTTGTGTTACAACTTCTAGATACAACTTTGTGTTACGACTTTGTGTAACAACTTTGTGTTACAACTTCTACATGTAGAGAGAGAATGTGTTACGACTTTGTGACACAACTTTGTGTTACAACTTTGTGTAACAACTTTGTGTAACAATTTTGTGTTACAACTTCTACATGTAGAGAGAGAATGTGTTACAACTTTGTGTTACAACTTTGTGATACAACTTTGTGTTACAACTTTGTGATACGACTTTGTGTTACATGCAGAGAGAGAAGCTCTCCAACTTGTATAAATACCCCATAATGGAATGAAGCCCACACTCTTTGGGGCATTGTGTTGAGTCTACTTTGGTATTCCAAGCATTTGTCTCAAGTGTCCATGCTTCCTTGCACTGCACATCCAAAAGCATGTCCTAACCTTGCAACTCCTCCTCCCCTCTCCTCCAACCTTGCAACCCAACCTCCTCCTCCCTCCTCCTCCCTCCTCCTCCTCCTCCCTCCTCCTCCTCCTCCTCCTCCCTCCTCCTCCCTCCTCCTCCTGCTCTCTCCTCCTCCTCCCTCCCCCTCCTTCCTCCTCTCCCTTCTTTCCCACATGCTCTTACACCTTCTTCCTCTCCCACTCCTATGCTCCCCTAAACCCTTTGTTCCTCAACCCTTAAACTCCATGATCTACGAGGGAGACGAGTTCTCCACCATGTACTCTACTTTGAACCTTGGATCCTCCTTCTAACCCTGGACTCCTTCTAAACCCTAGAACCTCCTTATGAACCCTGGAACCTCCTTCTAACCCTGGACTCCTAAACCCTAGAACCTCCTTCTAAACCTTGGAACCTCCTTTTGAACCCTGGAACCTCCTTCTAACCCTTAAACTCCTCCTAAACCCTACAACCCTCAATGAAGGCAAAAGGCTTTATTACCTCAACAAAGATGATTTACGTTCCTTTTACACATGCATGCACTTTGTTTGCTTACCACACATCTCATAGTGACACCTAAGATTATCTCAGAGGTATTTCAATTGCCTTTGATTAGAGAGGAAGTTGCATACAATAATGACGTCGATAGTGAGATGCACAAGGAATTCAAAGTGGCACTTGAAATGCAGTAAAATTATTTCTTTTTGAGTAATGTGCAAGATACAGGCTGGCGCCATCAACTGGTGTGGTTTATAGAAAAAATGCAGCTTTTGGTGAAGCCAAACACAATGAGTCAGGATTCATATGCAGTACTCCGCATAGTAGAGAAGGGCACATGCATAAGTTTGGCTCACATATTGTACACACATCTCACTGGGGGGATAGCAAAGAAGGATTCAACTACATCTAATGCACATTTGAAGATTGCACCCTTCATTACAGCATTGCTCGAATTTGCAACACAAAATAAGGAAGAGGTGCTAAACTTCATTATACAATAAAGAGAGGATCGAAAAAAGCACTTGCATGATAGAACACAGCAAGACAACAAAGAATCCGACTTGTAGTCAGATTACTTTCCGACTATACTCCAATTGCTGGCATCTTGTCGCGTCAAGAGTGGAGATGTGTTTGTGTTTTTCACTTATCTAAAGAGACTCTGAACAGCTTGAAACCTCTCCACTCCACCTCCTCCTACAAATACCACCCCTCCACTGTCCTTACTTCCCCCTGTCCACACCTTCCCCCCCTCCTGCATTTCCAACCCCCCCTCTCCAGTTGCAAACCCCCCTCCCTGCGGTGGCCATGCAATGCCCCCCCCCATTATTTTTAAAATTTTTTTAATTTAAAAAATAAAAAATTTAACCTACCCTAGATATACTAACCCTAAAACTAACATGGGTTAGGTTAGCAACTTAGGTTAGGTTAGTCTAATAGGTTAGGTTAAGTTATTGACCTAGGTTTAGTTAGCATTAACCCTCCCTAGTTAGTTTAACTTACTTCAATTAGTTATACTTACAGTTAGGTTAGTATAAGTGAGGGTAGAGTAGTTACAATCTGGTTAGGTTAGCTTAACTGACCATTGGCAGTATATCCGGACAACCTGTTGGCAACAATGATTGACCCTCACTATCTTTCTTCCATAGCTCGATTCCCCCTTCAATGGGCATCCAATTCGGTGATTTTGGATGCACCTTGTACTGCATCATTGGTATGTCACCTTGCATGTAAAATCAAAATTGTAATGGCTTTGCATGTCCAACTAGCATTTCTTGCCCATCACATAGGTAGCCATCTACATAATCCTTGAAGTTAGGAACCCGTGTAAGAACAAATGGTGCCGGTGAAGATGATGTACATTTTTTGAATGTATCCATCAGATGCGGGAAAGTGAATGTTTGTCCCACCCGCAAGCTCTCAGAAAACCTGCTGAACATTGCATCAATGTCCTCATGTGTGTGCCCTACCATCAAGAAGCCCAATTGAACTGTCTTGAAAATGGCCCTTGCTACAAGAAGAGAAAGGTATGCAAACAAGTATCTATTTTTGTTCTCAGACCCACGATTATCTAGTTGGAGTAGCAAGTTCTCTGGCAACTTTTGGAATGGTGGCTCAATAGCAACACTCCCCTCTAAAGAGGGTGGGCTTTCTCTTGTATTTGACGGAAAAAAATTCACACATGTGTTTGTAGCCCTTGCAATGGAAGTTGGCATGGCCTCCGTGACAGACTTCGCGCCACTTTCCGATACAGTTTCTAGATTTGCATTTGTGATCGTGACATCTACATTTTCAGACAAGCTAGCTCCACTTGTGGAAACATGTGCACCTTTAGAACTGTAATGGGAGTCCAAAGCGTTTCTTGAACATAGAGCACTCAAAAGGCGAGCATTGCTTCTAGGAATCCCATTGGTAGCAAGGTCTCCAAGGTCATGCATATCCATCCTCTCGAGGTTGTGCAAACAAATTGAGAGCGATCCAATCGTCAGGTTGGGATCAGATGGCCACAAACCATTGAGGGTGAAGTGTCCATAATGACCGTTTCCATGCCCATGGGTAATCATTCCAATGAGTGAAACCTGTAATTGCCATGCAGAATCGGTGTCCTTGGACCTCACCCGAAGTCTTGGAATTGCCGTCTTTTTTTGGTCCATCTTATCATGGATTATGCATACATACTTTTTTGGATCCATCTCGGAGTACCTACGCCATGCATAGTATAAGTTCCTACAACTTTGTTGCTGTATCATATGCATCTTTCTCTCTTCCATCAGCGAATTACGCTCATCTTGACTTTTTGTGGCTGCCAATTGAGCCTTGATCCGGCTGCATAAGCTACATTTAGAGAATTCACTCGTCTTAGCAAGGGCTACATTTTTTAAGTCTGATTTCCAAATCTTGCCAAATGTGGATGTGGATAGGCTCTGATAACCACGTTGATTAAGTGAAGTGTTGACCTCACGTAGGACATCTATCTTCTTATACACTTCAGGTATCACTTGCTTTGTCTCTCTAGAACCATCTTGCATGGTTCTACTCTTGTGAGGCATATGCTCTGTGCTATTATCCACAAAGTGTTGAATGAGAGCCCTTCCCATACCTATGTGCTCCCTGCTCCTCCTCACAATCCCTGAATTGCCATGCACATATCGCTGCACACCACTCTCAAATTGCTCCCTGTATCGATAAAATGATGTCCTTGGAATTCCACGCATTTCATACCATGCTCTACAATAGACATCCCAACCATTTATCCTGAAGTTGTAGCATATCCTCCCTGTGTAGTCATGATGCCAAGCCGTTGACAACACATCGTATATAAAGTTTGTACGAGACTCCAAGGAGCTGCCCCAAAAGTTCTTCCTTAGATTCATTAAGAGATCTCGCTCTGCATGTTGGCAACACCTACTCCCACAACAATCGATGGAAGAAACCTGCTGCACCGAATCTAGTGACATTTTGTACATTGCTGTTGGAGGCTCTCTTTGTTTAGGCACCCTGTTAATGAAAGTGTACCTTCTTTTCTTTGATGTTGGATTGTCCCTTTTCGACATTTGATCATTGACCAACTCATTTATACCAGCAACGTGGTCCATGGGCACATATTGTTGCAATGGGCTTCCATCAAGTAAGGTAATTTGCTTGATGGGCCACTTTACTAGGCTGAGAGAGCCGACATCTTGCATAGAAGACCGTGAGTCACTTCCTCTAATTTGTTCTTTCTTTTCAATACCTACACCAATGCAATCGTTACCCAATAGGTCAAAGTTTATAGAGTCTCTCGGGAAAACATATAAGATCACACCTTCCCCCACGGTCTTTGTTTTGCTCTCATCCCATAAGACAACCTTTTTCTCTTTCCAAGATTCACGAATGAAATTGTCAGTTTCCAATGAAGAAACTAGCATTGCCTCAACATAAGGTCGCTCAGGCTCACTTGGTGCAGCTTCTTCAGTTACCGCATCATCTAAAGAATCACCAACATGTTTTAGAGAGCCCTTAGGCCACTGGACAATGCTCCAAATTGCCTCACCAACAAGCACTGCATCCATAGTGGGAAATGGCAAGAGCATTTCACTATTGATAGACTTCTCCACTATCACCGATACATTTTCTGTCCCAATCTTCATACCACTACAGTAGGCCTCCGGATCTATTGCACACACTCCACCAATTCCAACCACTTCATTCCCCACCATCATCATGACCTTGTCCCCGCTTTTGATAGCCATCCTCTGTCATTACGATTACGGAGAATTAATTATGAACAAATTACAACCAAAGAATTTCATAAGACCATCAAACATGTCCTTCTAGATGGGAAGAATGACTTTTTTTTTAACGAAATGCAAAAGGTTAAACTAATGAAGGTAAAAAATTAAAAAACCCTAGTACCTTCATCTCGTTGCCCTAGGTTGATTGCCTCGCATGCTGTGCTGCTTTTTAGCCCATCGTTATCTCATCTTGTACTTTCGCACCACTTTCCTCCCTTTGCTTTTTCGAGTTCCTAACTTTAGCTTTCCTTTTGCCTTTTGCTGCTGGCCGCTCGACTCGCCCTCGCTTTTCCTCTTACTGCTCGCCGCTTGACTCGCCCTCTCTTTTCGTTTCATCACAGCATGCCTTCGTCTGCTCGCCTCTAGCTTCACTACATACTCTTATCACTAATCTACTAAAACTCACTCTTTGCTCATCTACTCAAAATCCTATCGCTCATCACTCACCGCCTATCGTCGTTCTACTCAAACTCTTATCGCTCATATGCTCGCCGCTCGACTCGCCGCCTATCGTTCACCTACTCACTCTTTAGCTCGCCTCTCTACTCTTTGCTTTTCCAAAGATTGAAGGGATTCTCTTCCAATGAAGCATGAAGGATTCACCGCTCGCTGTTATTCATTCTCTTTGCTTTTCGAAGGATTGAAGGGATTCGCACTTCCAAAAAGGCATGAAGGATTCGCTTTTCTAAAGAATGGAAGCATGAAGGATTCGCTTTTCCCAAGAATGAAGGGATTCGCACTTCCAAAGATCTAAATGTATGGTAAGTTTTCAAAACTTAAGCTTTCTGAGATGATTAACAAAAACTTTCAAAACTTTAACTTTTGTAAGCTTTCGTACGTACGCTTTGCTCGAATTTAACTATGGAAAGCTTAATAAAATATAGGAATTGGCTATGGCAAATCCAAGGGAGCGCTTCGTTCCTTAAACAATAGAAAATCAGCGTTTCAAAGCAAAAAATCCGTGAATTAGAGAGGAAGCTACCGAACTGATTGTGTTGTTTGCTTCCAGCTCCATCAACTTCGTAGCTCCGGTGGAGTTCAGCCTTCTTGCCTCAAGAATCTCCGTGCAAGTTGTGGTGAGTAAAACTCTCAGACTCTGAGACTCCTCTCCAATCCACTTTGGAATGAATAGAAAGTGAATGAGGGAAAGGCATCAATTGAAATGAGAAAAAAGGTCTTGATTTGAAACTACTAAATAATTCAAATTTTGAAATATAGGTCTTCCCGCCATTGTGCCCTTTTGAATTTTGGATATATAGAGTGGCACTTATGCCATTCTCTCCAATATTAAATTTAAATTTAAATTCATATTGATAATTTTAATTTCAATTTGTATTTTAAATTGAAATTATTCTTTTGAAATTGTATTTCAAAACCTAAATTCTAGTTTTCAAATTTTGATTTCAAGTTAAACTTCAATCTCAATTTTGATTTTCATGATTGAATGGCAAATTTAGAGATTGAATTTCTAATTTTAAATGGAGAATGGCACCAGTGCCATTCTCCAAGACCTCATAAGAAGTTCGTGAGAGTGGCACCAGTGCTCTTCCCGCCATTGTTCCCTTTTGAATTTGGATATATAGAGTGGCACATATGCCATTCTCTCCAATATTAAATTCAAATTCAAATTCAAATTATTCTATTTGAAATTGTATTTCAAAACCGAAATTTATATTAGGACATTGCAATGGGAGAATGGCACTGGAGAATAGGAAAATGGAGAATGGCACTAGTGCCATTCTCCCAATTGAATGTCCCAATTTCTTGGCTTTGTAATATGAAAATGGAGAATGGCACTAGGAATAGGAAAATGGAGAATGGCACTAGTGCCATTCTCCCATTGGAAAATGGAGAATGGAACTAGTGCCATTCTCCCAATGGAATGTCCTAAGTTTTTGGCTTTGTAATAGGAAAATGGAGACTGGCAATAGTGCCATTCTCCCATTGGAAAATGGAGAATGGCACCAGTGCCATTCTCCCAATGGAATGTCCTAATTCAAAATTTTGGCTTCACAAAGGTAGAAGGGCACCAATGCCATTCTCCCATTGGAATTAGTGGAGTGTCAATCTATAGGTTTAGTGCCATTCTCCATTGTAATAGGAAAATGGAGAATGGCACTAGGAATAGGAAAATGCTAGTGCCATTCTCCCATTGGAAAATGGAGAATGGCACTAGTGCCATTCTCCAAATGGAATGTCCTAATTTTTTGGCTTTGTAATAGGAAAATGGAGACTGGCACTAGTGCCATTCTCCCATTGGAAAATGGAGAATGGCACTAGTGCCATTCTCCCAATGGAATGTCCTAATTCCAAATTTTGGATTCACAATGGAATGTCCTAATTCAAAATTTGTACAAGTGGCATTCTCCCATTGGAAAATGGAGAATGGCACTAGTGCCATTCTCCCAATGGAATGTCCTAATTCAAAATTTTGGATTCACAATGGAATGTCCTAATTCAAAATTGGTACTAGTGCCATCCTACCATTGGAAAATGGACAATGGCACTAGTGCCATTCTCCCAATGAAATGTCCTAATTTAAAATTTTGGATTCACAATGGAATACCCCTCCTAGAATAGTGGTGCCAATCTCTTATTAGGCCCTAAGAAATGTCATTGAGAAGCCTAACTCACCTGCACAAGGAATCCTAAACTCACATGTGCATTGGCACTACCACTAATGGAGAATGGCAGTGATGCCAATCTCATGCTGGCAACTACATAATGACAATGAGATCATCAAACTCACACTACAGCCAATAAATAATCCTACTAGAGCTAATAAATATAGTGGAATGTCAACCTACAGGTTTAGTTTGTCTAGATTACCACTAGTGGAGAATGGCAGTGATGCCAATCTCATGCTGGCAAATGCATAATGACACTGAGGCCATCAAACTCACATGTGTAGAGATCATATGGAATTGTGACAATCTCTGTGGAGAATGCCACCAGTGGAGAATGGTAGTGGTGCCAATCTCATACCATGTCCTGAAAACATGCACAAGGAATCCTAAACTCACATGTGCATTGGCACTTTTGCCATTATCCTATTGCCATTCTCTGCTAGTGGTAATGTGCATTCTTCTATGTAATGATCACTCTCTCCACTGCGCACAGATCATATGGAATTGTGCCAATCGCTGTGGAGAATGCCACCAGTGGAGAATGGCAGTGGTGCCAATCTCATACCATGACCTGAAAACATGCACAAGGAATCCTAATCTCACATGTGCATTGGCACTTTTGCCATTATCCTACTGCCATTCTCCGCTAGTGGTAATGTGCATCCTTCTATGTAGTGATCACTCTCTCCACTGTGTAGAGATCATATGGATTTGTGCCAATCTCTGTGGAGAATGCCACTAGTGGAGAATGGCAGTGGTACCAATCTCATACCATGACCTGAAAACATGCACAAGGAATCTTAAACTCACATGTGCATTGGCACTTTTGCCATTACCCTACTGCCATTCTCCGCTAGTGGTAATGTGCATACTTCAATGTAGTGGAATGTCAATCTATACGTTCAGTTTGTCTAGATTACCACTAGCGGAGAATGGCAGTGATGCCAATCTCATGCTTGCAACTACACTATGACACCACTCTCCTATGATCACTGGAATACCCCTCCTAGAATAGTAGGGTAAACATTTGTACAAGTGGAGAATGGCAGTGGTGCCAGTCTCTTATTAGGCCCCAAGAAATGGCATTGAGAAGCCTAAATTCACGTGTAGAGATCACATGGAATTGTGTCAATCTATGTGGAGAATGCCACCAGTGGAGAATGGCAGTGGTGCCAATCTCACATGTGCATTGGCACTTTTGCCATTATCCTACTGCCATTCTCCGCTAGTGGTAATGTGCATTCTTCCATGTAGTGGTATGTCAATCTATAGGTTTAGTTTGTCTAGACAACCACTAGTGGAAAATGGCAATGATGCCAAACTCAAGATCATCAGACTCACATGTGGGTTGGAATCGGACACCACTCTCCTATGATGATTGGAATACCCCTCCTAGAATAGTAGGGTAAACATTTGTGCAAGTGGAGAATGGCAGTGGTGCCAATCTCTTATTAGGGCCTAAGAAATGGCATTGAGAAGCCTAAAATCACATGTGCATCCTTCTATGTATTCATCACTGTCTCCGCTGTGTAGAGATCATATGGAATTGTGTCAATCTCTTAGCAGAATGCCACCAGTTGAGAATGGCAGTGGTGCCAATCTCATACCATGACCTGAAAACATGCACAAGGAATCATAAACTCACATCTGCATTGGCACTTTTTCCATTATCCTACTGCAGCCAATAAAATTAGTGGAATGTCAATCTATAGGTTCAGTCTATCTAGACTACTACTAGCGGAGAATGGCAGTGGTGCCAATCTCATGCTTGCAACTACATGATGACACTGAGATCATCAAACTCACATGTGGAATGGAATAGGACACCACTCTCCTATGATCACTGGAATACCCCTCCTAGAATAGTAGGCTAAACATTTGTACAAGTGGAGAATGGCAGTGGTGCCAATCTCTTATTAGACCCTAAGAAATGGCATTGAGAAGCCTAAACTCACATGTGCAGAGATCATATGGAATTGTGCCAATCTCTGTGGGGAATGCCACCAGTGGAGAATGGTAGTGGTGCCAATCTCATACCATGACCTGAAAACATGCACAAGGAATCCTAAACTCACATGTGCATTCTTCTATGGAGTGATGACTGTCTCTGCTGTTTAGAGATCAAATGGAATTGTGTCAATCTCTGAGATCATCATCACTCACATGTGGAATGGAATAGGACACCACTCTCCTATGATCACTGGAATGCCCCTCCTAGAATAGTAGGGTAGACATTTGTACAAGTGGAGAATGGCAGTGGTGCCAATCTCTTGTTAGGCCCTAATAAATGGCATTGAGAAGCCTAAACTCACATGTGCATTCTTCTATGTAGTGATCACTGTCTCCGCTATGCAGAGATCATATGGAATTGTCTCAATGTCTGTGGAGAATGCCACCAATGGAGAATGGCAGTGGTGCCAATCTCATACCATGACCTGCAAACATGCACAAGGAATCCTATACTCACATGTGCATTCTTCTATGGAGTGATCACTGTCTCCGCTGTGTAGAGATCATATGGAATTGTGGCAATCTCTGAGTTCATCATCACTCACATGTGGATTGGAATCGGACACCACTCTCCTATGATCACTGGAATACCCCTCCTAGAATAGTAGGGTAGACATTTGTACAAGTGGAGAATGGCAGTGGTGCCAATCTCTTGTTAGGCCCTAAGAAATGGCATGGAGAAGCCTAAACTCACATGTACATTCTTCTATGTAGTGATCACTGTCTCCGCTGTGCAGAGATCATATGGAATTGTGTCAATCTCTTATTAGGCCTTGGAATGTCAATCTATAGGTTTAGTTTGTCTAGACAACCACTAGTGGAGAATGGCAGTGATGCCAAACTCATGGTGGAACCTACATAATGATACTGAGATCATCAGACTCACATGTGGATTGGAATTAGACACCACTCTTCTATGATCATTGGAATATCCCTCCTGGAATAGTAGGGTAAACATTTGTACAAGAGAATGGTAGTGGTGCCAATCACTTATTAGGCCCTAAGAAATGGCATTGAGAAGCCTAAACTCACATGTGCATTCTTCTATGTAGTGGTCACTGTCTCCGCTGTGTAGACATCATATGGAATTGTGTTAATCTCTGTGGAGAATGCCAACAGTGGATAATGGTACTGGTGCCAATCTCATACCATGACCTGCAAACATGCACAAGGAATCCTAAACTCACATGTGTATTCTTCTATGTAGAGATCACTGTCTCCGCTGTGTAGAGATCATATGGAATTGTGTCAATCTCTGAGTTCATCAAACTCACATGTGGATTGAAATTGGACACCACTCTCCTATGATCACTGGAATACCCCTCCTAGTATAGTAGGGTAAACATTTGTACAAGTGAAGAATGACAGTGGTGCCAATCTCTTATTAGGCCCTAAGAAATGTCATTGAGAAGCCTAAACTCACATGTGCAGAGATCATATGGAATTGTGCCAATCTCTGTGGAGAATGCCACCAGTGGAGAATAGCAGTGGTGCCAATCTCATACCATGACCTGAAAACATGCACAAGGAATCCTAAAATCACATGTGCATTGGCACTTTTGCCATTATCCTACTGCCATTCTCCGCTAGTGGTAATGTGCACCCTTCTATGTAGTGATCACTCTCTCCGCTGTGCAGAGATCATATGGATTTGTGCCAATCTATGTGGAGAATGCCACCAGTGGAGAATGGCAGTGGTGCCAATCTCATACCATGACCTGAAAACATGCACAAGGAATCCTAAACTCACATGTGCATTGGCACTTTTGCCATTATCCTAGTGCCATTCTCCGCTAGTGGTAATGTGCATCCTTCAATGTAGTGGAATGTCAATCTATATGTTCAGTTTGTCTAGATTACCACTAGCGGAGAATGGCAGTGATGCCAATCTCATGCTTGCAACTACACTATGACACTGAGATCACAAACTCACATGTGGAATGGAATAGGACACCACTCTCCTATGATCACTGGAATACCCCTCCTAGAATAGTAGTGTAAACATTTGTACAAGTGGAGAATGTCAGTGGTGCCAGTCTCTTATTAGGCCCTAAGAAATGGCATTGAGAAGCCTAAATTCACATGTGCAGAGATCACATGGAATTGTGTCAATCTATGTGGAGAATGCCACCAGTGGAGAATGGCAGTGGTGCCAATCTCACATGTGCATTGGCACTTTTGCCATTATCCTACTGCCATTCTCCGCTAGTGGTAATGTGAATTCTTTTATGTAGTGGAATGTCAATCTATAGGTTAGGTTTGTCTAGACAACCACTAGTGGAAAATGGCAGTGATGCCAAACTCATGGTGGCACCTACATAATGACACTGAGATCATCAGACTCACATGTGGGTTGGAATTGGACACCACTCTCCTATGATGATTGGAATACCCCTCCTAGAATAGTAGTGTAAACATTTGTGCAAGTGGAGAATGGTAGTGGTGCTAATCTCTTATTAGGGCCTAAGAAATGGCATTGAGAAGCCTAAAATCACATGTGCATCCTTCTATGTAGTCATCACTGTCTCCGCTGTAATGAGATCATATGGAATTGTGTCAATCTCTTTGGAGAATGCCACCAGTTGAGAATGGCAGTGGTGCCAATCTCATACCATGACCTAAAAACATGCACAAGGAATCCTAAACTCACATGTGCATTGGCACTTTTGCCATTATCCTACTGCAGCCAATAAAATTAGTGGAATGTCAATCTATAGGTTCAGTCTGTCTAGACTACTACTAGCGGAGAATGGCAGTGGTGCCAATCTCATGCTTGCAACTACATGATGACACTGAGATCATCAAACTCACATGTGGAATGGAATAGGACACCACTCTCCTATGATCACTGGAATACCCCTCCTAGAATAGTAGGCTAAACATTTGTACAAGTGGAGAATGGCAGTGGTGCCAGTCTCTTATTAGGCCCGAAGAAATGGCATTGAGAAGCCTAAACTCACATGTGCAGAGATCATATGGAATTGTGTCAATCTCTATGGAGAATGCAACCAGTGGAGAATGGCAGTGGTGCCAATCTCATACCATGACCTGAAAACATGCACAAGGAATCCTAAACTCACATGTGCATTCTTCTATGGAGTGATCATTGTCTCCGCTGTGTAGAGATCATATGGAATTGTGTCAATCTCTGAGATCATCAGACTCACATGTGGATTGGAATAGGACACCACTCTCCTATGATCACTGGAATACCCCTCCTAGAATAGTAGGGTAAACATTTGTACAAGTGGAGAATGGCAGTGGTGCCAATCTCTTATTAGGCCCTAAGAAATGGCATTGAGAAGCCTAAACTCACATGTGCATTCTTCTATGTAGTGATCACTGTCTCCACTGTGCAAAGATCATATGGAATTGTGTCAATCTCTGTGGGGAATGCCACCAGTGGAGAATGGCAGTGGTGCCAATCTCATACCATGACCTGAAAACATGCACAAGGAATCCTAAACTCACATGTGCATTCTTCTATGGAGTGATGACTGTCTCCGCTGTGTAGAGATCAAATGGAATTGTGTCAATCTCTGAGATCATCATCACTCACATGTGGAATGGAATAGGACACCACTCTCCTATGATCACTGGAATGCACCTCCTAGAATAGTAGGGTAGACATTTGTACAAGTGGAGAATGGCATAGGCCCTAAGAAATGGCATTGAGAAGCCTAAACTCACATGTGCATTCTTCTATGTAGTGGTGACTGTCTCCGCTGTGTAGAGATCATATGGAATTGTGTTAATCTCTGTGGAGAATGCCAACAGTGGAGAATGGTACTGGTGCCAATCTCATACCATGACTTGCAAACATGCACAAGGAATCCTAAACTCACATGTGCATTCTTCTATGTAGAGATCACTGTCTCCGCTGTGTAGAGATCATATGGAATTGTGTCAATCTCTGAGTTCATCAAACTCACATGTGGATTGGAATCGGACACCACTCTCTTATGATCACTGGAATACCCCTCCTAGTATAGTAGGGTAAACATTTGTACAAGTGAAGAATGGCAGTGGTGCCGATCTCTTATTAGGCCCTAAGAAATGTCATTGAGAAGCCTAAACTCACATGTGTAGAGATCACATGGAATTGTGCCAATCTCTGTGGAGAATGCCACAAGTGGAGAATGGCAGTGGTGCCAATCTTATACCATGACCTGAAAACATGCACAGGGAATCCTAAACTCACATGTGCATTGGCACTTTTGCCATTATCCTACTGCCATTCTCTGCTAGTGGTAATGTGCATCCTTCTATGTAGTGATCACTCTCTCCGCTGTGCAGAGATCATATGGATTTGTGCCAATCTCTATGGAGAATGGCAGTGGTGCCAATCTCATACCATGACCTGAAAACATGCACAAGGAATCCTAAACTCACATGTGCATTGGCACTTTTGCCATTATCCTAGTGCCATTCTCCGCTAGTGGTAATGTGCATCCTTCAATGTAGTGGAATGTCAATCTATATGTTCAGTTTGTCTAGATTACCACTAGCGGAGAATGGCAGTGATGCCAATCTCATGCTTGCAACTACACTATGACACTGAGATCATCAAACTCACATGTGGAATGGAATAGGACACAACTCTCTTATGATCACTGGAATACCCCTCCTCGAATAGTAGGGTAAACATTTGTACAAGTGGAGAATGGCAGTGGTGCCAGTCTCTTATTAGGCCCTAAGAAATGGCATTGAGAAGCCTAAATTCACATGTGTAGAGATCACATGGAATTGTGTCAATCTATGTGGATAATGCCACCAGTGGAGAATGGCAGTGGTGCCAATCTCACATGTGCATTGGCACTTTTGCCATTATCCTACTGCCATTCTCCGCTAGTGGTAATGTGCATTCTTCTATGTAGTGGAATGACAATCTATAGGTTAGGTTTGTCTAGACAACCACTAGTGGAAAATGGCAGTAATGCCAAACTCATGGTGGCACCTACATAATGACACTGAGATCATGAGACTCACATGTGGGCTGGAATCGGACACCACTCTCCTATGATGATTGGAATACCCCTCCTAGAATAGTAGGGTAAACATTTGTGCAAGTGCTGAATGGCAGTGGTGCCAATCTCTTATTAGGGCCTAAGAAATGGCATTGAGAAGCCTAAAATTAAATGTGCATCCTTCTATGTAGTCATCACTGTCTCCGCTGTGTAAAGATCATATGGAATTGTGTCAATCTCTTTGGAGAATGCCACCAGTTGAGAATGGCAGTGGTGCCAATCTCATACCATGACCTGAAAACATGCACAAGGAATCCAAAACTCACATCTGCATTGGCACTTTTGCCATTATCCTACTGCAGTCAATAAAATTAGTGGAATGTCAATCTATAGGTTCAGTCCATCTAGACTACTACTAGCGGAGAATGGCAGTGGTGCCAATCTCATGCTTGCAACTACATGATGACACTGAGATCATCAAACTCACATGTGGAATGGAATAGGACACCACTTTCCTATGATCACTGGAATACCCCTCCTAGAATAGTAGGCTAAACATTTGTACAAGTGGAGAATGGCAATGGTGCCAGTCTCTTATTAGGCCCGAAGAAATGGCATTGAGAAGCCTAAACTCACATGTGCAGAGATCATATGGAATTGTGTCAATCTCTGTGGAGAATGCAACCAGTGGAGAATGGCAGTGGTGCCAATCTCATACCATGACCTGAAAACATGCACAAGGAATCCTAAACTCACATGTGCATTCTTCTATGGAGTGATCATTGTCTCCGCTGTGTAGAGATCATATGGAATTGTGTCAATCTCTGAGATCATCAGACTCACATGTGGATTGGAATAGGACACCACTCTCCTATGATCACTGGAATACCCCTCCTAGAATAGTAGGGTGAACATTTGTACAAGTGGAGAATGGCAGTGGTGCCAATCTCTTATTAGGCCCTAAGAAATGGCATTGAGAAGCCTAAACTCACATGTGCATTCTTTTATGTAGTGATCACTGTCTCCGCTGTGCAGAGATCATATGGAATTGTGTAAATCTCTGTGGGGAATGCTACCAGTGGAGAATGGCAGTGGTGCCAATCTCATACCATGACCTGAAAACATGCACAAGGAATCCTAAACTCACATGTGGATTCTTCTATGGAGTGATGACTGTCTCCGCTGTGTAGAGATCAAATGGAATTGTGTCAATCTCTAAGATCATCATCACTCACATGTGGAATGGAATAGGACACCACTCTCCTATGATCACTGGAATGCCCCTCCTAGAATAGTAGGGTAGACATTTGTACAAGTGGAGAATGGCATAGGCCCTAAGAAATGGCATTGAGAAGCCTAAACTCACATGTGCATTCTTCTATGTAGTGGTGACTGTCTCCACTGTGTAGAGATCATATGGAATTGTGTTAATCTCTGTGGGGAATGCCAACAGTGGAGAATGGTACTGGTGCCAATCTCATACCATGACCTGCAAACATGCACAAGGAATCCTAAACTCACATGTGCATTCTTCTATGTAGAGATCACTGTCTCCGCTGTGTAGAGATCATATGGAATTGTGTCAATCTTTGAGTTCATCAAACTCACATGTGGATTGGAATCGGACACCACTCTCTTATGATCACTGGAATACCCCTCCTAGTATAGTAGGGTAAACATTTGTACAAGTGAAGAATGGCAGTGGTGCCAATCTCTTATTAGGCCCTAACAAATGTCATTGAGAAGCCTAAACT
Source organism: Dipteris shenzhenensis (assembly GCF_047967505.1). Lineage (NCBI taxonomy): Eukaryota > Viridiplantae > Streptophyta > Polypodiopsida > Gleicheniales > Dipteridaceae > Dipteris > Dipteris shenzhenensis. The sequence goes on from NC_141604.1 coordinate 24,602,721, forward strand.
CACATGTGCAGAGATCACATGGAATTGTGCCAATCTCTATGGAGAATGCCACTAGTGGAGAATGGCAGTGGTGCCAATCTTATACCATGACCTGAAAACATGCACAAGGAATCCTAAACTCACATGTGCATTGGCACTTTTGCCATTATCCTACTGCCATTCTCCGCTAGTGGTAATGTGCATCCTTATATGTAGTGATCACTCTCTCCGCTGTGCAGAGATCATATGGATTTGTGCCAATCTCTGTGGAGAATGCCACCAGTGGTGAATGGCAGTGGTGCCAATCTCACACCATGACCTGAAACCATGCACAAGAAAACCTAAACTCACATGTGCATTGGCACTTTTGCCATTATCCTAGTGCCATTCTCCGCTAGTGATAATGTGCATCCTTCAATGTAGTGGAATGTCAATCTATATGTTCAGTTTGTCTAGATTACCACTAGCGGAGAATGGCAGTGATGCCAATCTCATGCTTGCAACTACACTATGACACTGAGATCATCAAACTCACATGTGGAATGGAATAGGACACAACTCTCTTATGATCACTAGAATACCCCTCCTAGAATAGTAGGGTAAACATTTGTACAAGTGGAGAATGGCAGTGGTGCCAGTTTCTTATTAGGCCCTAAGAAATGGCATTGAGAAGCCTAAATTCACATGTGCAGAGATCACATGGAATTGTGTCAATCTATGTGGATAATGCCACCAGTGGAGAATGGCAGTGGTGCCAATCTCACATGTGCATTGGCACTTTTGCCATTATCCTACTGCCATTCTCCGCTAGTGGTAATGTGCATTCTTCTATGTAGTGGAATGTCAATCTATAGGTTAGGTTTGTCTAGACAACCACTAGTGGAAAATGGCAGTAATGTCAAACTCATGGTGGCACCTACATAATGACACTGAGATCATCAGACTCACATGCGGGTTGGAATCGGACACCACTCCCCTATGATGATTGGAATACCCCTCCTAGAATAGTAGGGTAAACATTTATGCAAGTGTAGAATGGCAGTGGTGCCAATCTCTTACTAGGGCCTAAGAAATGGCATTGAGAAGCCTAAAATCACATGTGCATCCTTCTATGTAGTCATCACTGTCTCCGCTGTGTAGAGATCATATGGAATTGTGTCAATCTCTTTGGAGAATGCCACCAGTTGAGAATGGCAGTGGTGTCAATCTCATACCATGACCTGAAAACATGCACAAGCAATCCAAAACTCACATCTGCATTGGCACTTTTGCCATTATCCTACTGCAGCGTGGGTTGGAATTGGACACCACTCTCCTATGATGATTGGAATACCCCTCCTAGAATAGTAGTGTAAACATTTGTGCAAGTGGAGAATGGTAGTGGTGCTAATCTCTTATTAGGGCCTAAGAAATGGCATTGAGAAGCCTAAAATCACATGTGCATCCTTCTATGTAGTCATCACTGTCTCCGCTGTAATGAGATCATATGGAATTGTGTCAATCTCTTTGGAGAATGCCACCGGTTGAGAATGGCAGTGGTGCCAATCTCATACCATGACCTAAAAACATGCACAAGGAATCCTAAACTCACATGTGCATTGGCACTTTTGCCATTATCCTACTGCAGCCAATAAAATTAGTGGAATGTCAATCTATAGGTTCAGTCTGTCTAGACTACTACTAGCGGAGAATGGCAGTGGTGCCAATCTCATGCTTGCAACTACATGATGACACTGAGATCATCAAACTCACATGTGGAATGGAATAGGACACCACTCTCCTATGATCACTGGTGGAATACCCCTCCTAGAATAGTAGGCTAAACATTTGTACAAGTGGAGAATGGCAGTGGTGCCAGTCTCTTATTAGGCCCGAAGAAATGGCATTGAGAAGCCTAAACTCACATGTGCAGAGATCATATGGAATTGTGTCAATCTCTGTGGAGAATGCAACCAGTGGAGAATGGCAGTGGTGCCAATCTCATACCATGACCTGAAAACATGCACAAGGAATCCTAAACTCACATGTGCATTCTTCTATGGAGTGATCATTGTCTCCGTTGTGTAGAGATCATATGGAAGAATTTTTGCATCTCTCAATTTGTCGTAATTCTCTATCTAGATGTCTCAAATATTTTTTTCTTTGTATCATACATAGCTTTCTGTCCAAATGATGGAATTGATTGTATGGCTCACTTATTCACATACACACACACACATGCATGAATACATGCACATGCATGCATGCACACATGTGCACGTGCGCGCACACACACACACGCATGCACACACACACACGGATGCACGTGCGCACATGCACACACAGACACACAATGATCCTTGATAATTCTTGTCAAGAATTGACTTAATGATTTTTAAAGGCTTGGTTCTTTTTTCCTACCTAAACTATTTTAAGGGAATTTTTCATCCAAGTATGATGTGGAATAATCCAAGTAAAAAAAGAAGCCCTATATCTTTTCACTAGATTATGCAATAATGGGCTAATTGAACTTTGGATATAAGTAGGTAACTTCATGGTAATCCATGAATGTTTGTCTAAGCTTTGGAAATACATGATAAAACTTTTATTAGCATTAAGAAATTCATGGTAAACCTTCAAAGTTTTCCCATGCTTCTTGAAAGAAGGGCGAATCACTTGGGCTATTAGTATGAGAAAAGTGAATCACCAGTTGCAACTTAGTTGCTCCATAAAAGCATATCTGATGCTCCTACCTTCTCAATGCCTATAGTTGGTAATTGTATTGGCTGATCTTTCATTCTCAATGCCTAAAATTAGTGGTGGAATAAGAGCTTACACTTGAAGCACTCAGGCACATGGAAATCATGAGCAAAGGTCTCAGGTAAGCTAGTTTTTTGTGCTCCTTTGAGCAAAATATGCATCACGATACTTGAAAAGTGGGTCAATTTTATACATTGAGGGTGTCTACTAGTATTAATGAACTATGGCACTGACCTATGGTGCAACTTTACCAATTACAGCTTTGTATAGCACTACTGGCATTTTGCTAGCAATCGTTAGTAGCAACCATTCTGCTAGCAATCGTTAGTCGCGAAGCTGATGTCCGGCCGTGTGTTGCACAGGTAAATCAAGCTGTCCACAAGCCTTCTATACTTCACTTCGTCCACCAGTGGTGATGAATCCTCGTTTGAGAGCTTCACGTCAACCTCCATAGGGGTACCAACTGTCTTGCACTCACCCATGCCAAATGCCTTCAATATCTCTCCAGCATACTTCATCTGTGAAATGAAGATCTGTTTCGGCTCTTGCCAAACTTCAATCCCCAAACAAAAATGCATCAGTCCATCATTTCAAACTCTCTTCCTAGCAAATGCTTCGTCTGTGAGATCTTCTCTTCATGGTTCCCTGTTATGACAAGGTCGTCCACATAAAGGACCACGATCATACACTTGCCTCCTTCTCTAAAGATATATAAGTTTGCATCAGATGGGCTCCCCCTGAACCCGTTTTACAGAAAGTAGGCATGAATTCGCTAGTACCACACTCGTGGGGCCTGTTTCAGCCCGTAAAGTGCCTTCTTCAGTTTATAGACTTTACCTTCTAAACCGGGGATCACAAAACCTAGTGGTTCTTCCACGTATACCTCCTCCTTGAAATCTTCATTCAGAAAGGCAGATTTTACATCCATCTGAAACACAGGCCAACTTCCCTGGGCAGCTAAAGCCAAAACACTGCCAATTGTGGTTAGTTGAGCTATGGGAGCAAAAGTATCCTGATAATCAAAACCATGTACCTGTGTGAATCCTTTTGCCACGAGCCGAGCCTTGTACTTATCCAATGTCCCATCGGACTTGTACTTGGTCTTGTACACCCACTTGGTGCCGATTACCTTGCATTTTGGTGGTCGCTCCACAAGGTCCCAAGTGTTGTTCTTCATTATGGAGCCATACTCTGATTGCGTAGCCTCCATCCACCTATCATCTCCCTATGCCTCTTCAAGACACTTGGGTTCATCAGCACGGATCACCTCTGTCATCAAAGCATAGTTGACCAAGTGTTCCTGCGCCCTTCTTTGCTCCTCTAATCTCTTGGACCGGCGGTGTTCGGATGGTTCCTCCTCAATGGCTAGAGGTTCTTTGCCGTCCAAAAGCTGCTTTACCCACTTCGGGAATAGCCATTGCCATTGTGGTTCTGCAGGCTCTTCTTCATCTTCTTTATCTTGAATCCTCCCAAGCACCGTTGGGGGAGTTCGGTCTGCTGTTGGTGGTGTTATTGGATGGATATCCTGGTCCTGGTTATCTGGGAAGGAAGCATCCTCCTCCAATTGATGCGGCTGTTTTGAGAAGACCACATCACGACTTACTATTACCTTCTTGGTAATAGGGTTATAGAGATGGTAACCCTTCGCCTCTTCACTGTAGCCCAAGAAAATACACTTCCAGCTCTTCGGTTCCTATTTGGTCTTGTTAGCATCAGGGACATGCACAAAACAGCCACACAGTCACTTCCTAGTGATGATTATGCATCAATAAGCAATAAGAATGATTCTGTGACTCCCCATATCTCTGTGCACAGGCATACGATGTAATTTCTATGATAACTTTTCACCGACCTGTAGGAACAGTGGTCACACAGCAAAAATAGGTCACCTTGAGTGCCTGCAAAAAACTTCCGCCACCAAAATGGGCCCCGAAATGGCCTCGAATCAAAAAAATAATATCACCAAGGGCTTTGCCCTTACCCATAGCATATACTGCCCTCTTGCCACACTGTAAAGGGTGTCCCAATCTGAGACAGTGCACTCTTGCACTTTTCGGCTGTGCTACTTGCAGAGATTTGCTCCCAAACTCAAAAAAAGGAAAGCAACATTGATCCTCTTACTAGGACACTGCAAACTTGGTTTGCTTTCTTGAGCTCCTTACCACGAACCGAGCTCTGATACCATGTAAAGAGAGTGGGAGAGAAGGAAGGAGTCTCACTTGCAGCTTTCTCACATACACAATGGGGGAATACACACAAAGATGGAGGCTGAAAACAGTTTTCCTCTTCTTAGTTGTGAAAGCCAAAAAAACTCTCTTAGTACAAAAGAATAGGTGAACCCTATATGTGGGTCTCAAACCAAACTCAGCTAACTAAGGTGGCATACTAACCAAGCCACTAACTAGAGTACATAAAGATAGCTATCATCCAGCTATTATTCATGGGCGGTGTACCAACCACATCTGCAGCTAACAAGTCAGTGACATAAATGCACAACGGTCACCCTGGCATATCACGAGTGGAGCTCAATATCTCAACACTCTAGAATGATATCCTCCACATCATCTTTAACTCTTGCTTTGTTGGATGGACCATCTATGTTTTTATCCTTGTTGTCCCCAGGATCCTCAATATCATTTTCAATGTCAACTTGCTCAAGCTCCTCCAGTTCATTATTAACCTCTAACTCTTGCTTCTTCCTTTTGCCACCTTTCCTTGTGATAGGACTAGACACATCATGTTTCTTTCTCTACACGTTTCAAAAACTCAATTACAAGATTTGCAAAAATGCAATGGTGAAATGCAACTAGAAAAAAAAAAGAAGCCATACTTACTCGAGGCATTTGTTGCACAACATTCAATAAGCTCACCTGCATAAAAAGAAAAACAAATAAATGACACAGTGAAACCATATTTGAAATGATTAAATAAAAATGATAGAGTGAAACCATCTTTCAAATGATTAAATAAAAATGCCATTCATAGTTTTGCCAATGAAACCATCTTTTAAATGATTTAAAAAAAATGAAGTTCCTCAATATATTATTCTGATAATAGAATGCAAGTTAAGAATAAACATTTTGTGCTATGGGTGAGGCTCCCTTCAACTATAACTAGCAGTGTGTGAAGAAGGCAAGATCATAGTTTCACTAGCGAAACCATATCGAGAGGTATGAACCAATAGCTATTACATGTGTGATCCGCAGGATTTTGAAGAAATTTGCACTATATAATAACTGCGCTCTGGCTCTCGGTAGGCCTAAATAGGCCTTAAACACTACGCCTAAAGAAGAGGCTTACGCAAGTTGAGCGATGAAATTTTCATGAGATTGTTGTGATATTCATGTTTGGATCCCCGGACATGTGCAAGCGTTTTCAAAATCCTGCTTGCAAAAGCTTCCCCCAAAGACATAACCATGAAATCGACAAAACTGACCATCAAAGCGTATCCAAAACCGACCTGAGGAGAGCATGTTACAGTCACAGAAGAAATTGAGAGCCTCAACTGGGAGTAAGATTTAAATGTTGTTGAGTCACGCTGGTCGTGGGAACAACAACACGCTGGTCGTGGGAAGGGTAAACGTGGGAGTTTGATGAAGGGCAAAACCAAAAGAAAAGAGAGGTAGGAACTGGGCAAGGGGGGGAGGAGCCAGAGGAACAAAACATCAAAAGGGGGTTACAAAATGTTGGAGAGGAGGCATAGGGCAAAAGGCTCAGGATATAGTTTTGCTGGCGAAAACTATATCACTGTAGGAGTGCGAGTCTCTGGTAGTATGCCATTTCTATGTTTAATGATGGAGCGGAGGCAGAGAAAAAAAAGAATCGAGACTAGTTTCACTAGCAAAACTATATTCGGGACATGAGGGACTTTATGCCTCAGTCTCCTTCAACCAGCAGCACATGAGGGACTTTATGCCTCGGTTTCCTTCAATCAGGCCATCAGTGATAAGCGTTCTAGTCCATGGTCAGACAGTTGAGGTCTAAGTTTAAAGCTGAGCTCAGTTTGAGGCATCTAAGTTTAAAGCTGAGCTGAGACGGCTTTTCTCGAGAAGTGGCATCGAAGCTTGAGGTTGCAGAGAAGATGGGTAGCCAGGCGCTCATAAACTTCAGAACAGAAGATGGGTAGCCACGTGCTCATAAACTTCAGGCGTCTACGTTGCAAAAGGGGCTGTTCCCAAGTTTTTGTCAGATTGTTCCCTAACTTCTTGAAATGGAGGCGAATCTGTAAGAGGTGAGAGTGGGGGGGTTGCTTGCCATCTTCCTTGCGGGATTTCCACTGAAGTAGCTCTTTTCTCATCACCCGCCAGCACAAACAATTAAAACACAATGGTATGAACCATCTACCATGCCATCAAAGTGCCAAGTTCGAGTAAATGCAAAGTCGGGTCATCTAAGAGCGCCACCAAAACCTGGAATGCAATTACCTCCAAATAGTTTTTTCCAAAATGCAAGCTGGCCGCTTGCAATGCCCTCCAATTCGTAGATCGCAAATATCCTTGGATTCCGTTTGCCTTTGTTGTGAGCTCCTAGATTCCACTGTGCCATATGTTCACGCAGAGTTTCGGTATTCTACTAAGACCCACAACGTTTTGCAAGTCTCCAATTCAAATTTTGACTGTTCACGCAGAGTTTCGGTATTCTGCTGAGACCCACAACGTTTTGCAAGTCTCCAATTCAGATTTTTATAGTTGCAAAGCATCCAATCCCATCAGGAGTTTTTCTAGATAAGAGCAGCCCTTATTACTTTATGTGTGGCATTCCTAATCATTGCTAGGATGGGCTGTGTTTGTTAGTTTCCGCACAGGCAATCACACGAGAGAAGCGTCTGTAGAGTCCCATGCTATTGAAGGTGATGGGTATCAAAAAAAGAAAAGGCTATGGAAAGCTTTCTGGCTATGGAAAATTGAGCTTTTTGGCTATGGAAATTTGAGAATGCACCAAAAACTCATGCCTTCTTCGGCTTCCTTGTTACACCAACAACAACAAAAAAACAGCAACAAATACTAGTGGTCACTGTTGCCAGCCTTTAAATCTTTGAACGTACTCCTTGCTCTCTCTCTCCTACGGCCAGAGTCCACTGTCCACCATTCTGGGTCGTGCAAACTTCTAAAAAATGTTTTAGCTGCTTGCTTAATCCAACGAGACTAGCTAAAAAAGCTTCTTTTCTCTTCTCTTCCACGAGACTAGATAATCTCAGTTGTTTCTAGCTTGGACGTATCTCTCAATTTGAGAGATGACGACCTCTCTTCGAACTCATATCTCTCAATTTGAGATGACGACCTTTGTTCCAACTCAACAATTAAATTTCTCTTGATTAGCTAAACGAGACGATGAGCTTGCAAACAGTTTCTGCCTAATACAGTTTTGCCAGCGAAACTAGAGTTTTGCTCTAATTTGCTATCTTGCAGACTGCATGTGAAATGGCCTCCCCATATAGTCTGGCCAGCGAAACTATAGCTCCAATGGTTCTTATTACCTCGCAAACTGACCTCCTCATATAGTTTCGCTAGCGAAACTATAGTTTCTCTGCTTCTAGTGAACTTGCAAACTCAAGTTTAAATGGCCTCCGGTGTAGTTTTGCCAGCGAAACTATAGTTTTACTACTTCTAGTTTCGCAAACTCAAGATGAGATGTTTCTTGTTACCTTTCACTGCATCTTGTTACCTCCCACATAGTTTCTCCAATGAAACTATAGTTTTGCTATTTCTTGTTAACTTGTGAACTCCAAATGAAATGGCCTCCAATAGTGTTTCACCAGAGCGAAACTATAATGTCTCTACTTTTTGCTACCACCTTCAATCCATGAACCTTCTTGAGCTCTATTATTTCATTAGATCTAATGATGGCATCATGTCCATGATTTTTCTCTCCAAACTATTCCATCCTTTGGTATGGTTGTTTTTTAGAGTAAAAATTATACTAGGAATACACACCCATTTAAGGCCTCTTCGACAAAGGTATCCTAAAGCTAATGTTTTCCATTGTTTAAAGTAAAGTACTAACATTGTGATATTTTTCATTGCTTAAAACATTGGGCATTTCAAAATATTATATGATTGAGAGCCCTAATTTGGCCCTATTGCTTTGGGCATTGGATACTAGTCGGTGTATCTAGTACTTGTCAATCTCAAAGAGTCATTAGCCTTAGCATGATTTGGAATTATTTAAGATGCAACACTAATGACTGCTGCCTACACAATCTATTAACATAATTGATTAGAACACACATAGCATACATCCCTTTAGTGCTATTCCAAATGGTAACAAAAAATGCCCATAGCGTACTACTAAAATTTTGTCACCGAAACTATAAGAGATATAAGCAACAGCTCCCATCTATTCTTGAAACTTGCTAGTGTAGTGAAACTAACAAACCCTCCATACAAGCTTCCATCAACACCTCCCATCCATTCTTTGAGCTAGTTGCATCTACTAATATAGTTTTGCCAATGAAACTACTTTGTAGTGGTACTTTTTCGTGTGCATTAGTCTTGGAAAGCTCAACCTTGAGTAACATGACTCTTTTATGACTCCCCATCCTCTCCATCCTAGAGAAAGTTTCAATGAATGCTAAATGGGGTGCCAACTTGAGTGCTTGGAACGTGGGCAGTTAGAGTGAATGTTGTGAACTTATTATATGAGTAGATTCTTATGAATTGGTGGTTACAAGGACTTGTGTGCTTGGGACGTGGCAGTGGCAATGAATGTGGTTATATTATGAGTTTGATCTTCTAGTTGATTTAGTATCAAAGAACAATGATGGCCTCTTTCTATGCTTTTGCACTGCAAGTGCAAAGTTGGTCAGTATAGAGTTCGAAAGGAGACAAGTGTGTGAACTACTATTGCTCACATGCTTACACACAGAATCTTCAACTCGGCTACTCACTTGGGCCTCGTTTGCTAGCAATAGATCTCAACATTGGTAATGACTAATTGTCCTTTCACTTGAAGGAAGGGAGATTGTGTTCCACAAGTTCCATGGATTTTGCAATTGTGTCCAATGACAATAGGTCGAAGACATTGCAGGTTGCAACAACTAATGGTGTTGCATGCATTAATAGGGAATACCTTCACTTAGCATTTGGACTTTCACCGAGCTCAATCTCTTTGCATCAACTACTTGATAGAAAGTGTGACGACTTGTCCTTCGAGGTTCCCTTTGTAGGTAAGGAGTCCTTGTTTCATCTCAACACTCAGTTTGGAACCACATTCATTGTCAGAGGTGTAAAGCTTTTGACAAGAATCAGTAAGGAAGTGTCGGATAAAAAAGAAGTAGATGAACAATCCGATAAGACCATGAGTTTGGTTCCTCTCTTGAAAAACCTTCCTTCAAGAAGTGCACTCAAAAAGGCTATGGACATTGTAACAACAATACAAGAAGTTAATGCACTTCTAGTAAAGTATGATGGCAATAGTTTGTTTGAGCTTCTCGCTTCGGACCTCCCTAACCATGCTGAGGGGATAGAAAGCAAATACAACAGCCATGTTTGGACAGATGATATAACAACTAATATGACAGGATTTGATGGTTTAGTTAGAATTTGAAGATGTGGTGGGCATTTGCAATGAAAAAACATATTTTTTCCTCACCTAGAGAGAACCAAAGAGGCCAATAGAAGCATTGGCAAGGGAGACTTTCATGAGTGTGTCCTCAAAGATCATATGTTGGCGAAAATAGTACTCTTAAGTATTTGCATTGTGGAGCTCGTCTTTTCTGCAAGCAAGAGTGCCCATGTAGGCTATTCTTATGTTACCCACACCCCAAGGGTGATACACAATTTAAGAGGTGTGTTATACAGTCAGGGTATCATTTGCAACCCATTGGTGAAGGAAGTTCTAGAGGTGCTGCAAAGGAAGTTAAGGCTAGGTTGTTGACTGAACTCATACAAAGAGATGGGATGGGAAGTCCTAAAGCCTTGCAAAAAACTTTAGCCAAAAAAAAAACATTGGATGCCATTGTTCAAGATGATCCGAAAGCCATGAGTGATGCTGAATTGACATCATTACTAGAGAAGATTACTCCAACTTTGGACAAGAGAAGGTATGTGCATACTTGTCATTTTAATGTAATCAAAAGTGCGCAAGTTTTAAGGTGCTCAAAGGAAAAGAGAGATCTTGCTTATTCCAGTGGGAGCAAAGCTTGGAAAACCATGCTAAGTTCCTTCCATCATTTGATCATGAGGAGTTCAAGCTAAGGTGCAGACAGTGGAAGAATGCTCCATCTCAAGAAGCTGCAAACATTGAGATGAAAAACCTCCATTCGTGGTTCAAGCATCATGCACACAAGAAGGACATCTCCATTTTGGAAACATGGGATTGTGTGGTGGCATGCAAGAGTGGCTCATTGGGGAGAATACATTTTTAGGGTAGGTCTATTGTTATTTCATTTACAACTTTATTGTTTGTTGTTTATTGAAAACTAATCTATGCTATGACATAGGGCATGGAGGGATCTGATAAGTTCTTAGTTCCTAGAGCCAACCTTGTAGAGTCAATCCATGGAAGTTGGTTGGCATGTAATGATGGAGTGAAATATGTCACACTAAAAAATGCTTGTGAGACAGATATAACGGGTGCTTTGCTGCAAACTACAAGATACATAGAATATCTAAAGGGACTACACTTGGGTTGTGGACCTAGTTTGGAAAAGCTATCTCGAAGGCACTCTTATAAGGACATAGGGAGCAACTCATGCAAGTTCATTGATCTCAGTAATGAGGTGGCTAGCAAGGTGGATGCAACTATTGGAGGTCAAGATTGTATGGGTGATTTGAAGATTGTGAGAAGGAAGCGGTCAAAATCTCTCAGAAGTAGTGTATGCAAATGATTCACATCATCCAAAATACAAGTATGTAAATCAACCAAGAAAGAGAAAACAAAATACCACACCAATCCTAAAAATAAATCAATATGCTGAAGAAGAGGTAGTACACAAGACTATGTGGGCTATAAGAAGAACTAATGCAGGTAGTGAGGTGAGGTGTCAAGGACACTTAGAGGACAAAGGAATCAAATACCACAAATTAATACATCACAAGGGTAGGATGGGAAAGAGAGGTGTTCCTACACCTAGCTTTTTTGGGAGAATCAACACCAAAGCAGGCATTCAAAGGCAATTGATTTGGTTTTTTGGGGATAACATGGACCACACATGGACACCATCAAATTGCATTGAAGGAAAACCATGTGAGGTGCTAAGGGAGTGGCCTATTGAGAAGGGGAAAAGCCTGGATGAGGAAGAAATGAGGTTATTAGTAGCTAAAGGATTTAGATTAAAAAAGCAATGCACTAGGGCCAAATCTACTAATTTAATAGGTAGACCAAACACAAGGGATGGCATGGTTGTGGAGTGGGTAACTGAGGTGACATGTGAAATGAGAACAAGGATAGCTAAGTCTATTTCCTTGGAATGTGTTGTTCACAATGTTAATATAGTTGTCCCTAGAGAACATGTGGACTACCTAGTTTCCACTTCAGGATCACATAGAAAAGGGAAAAAGTACAATGTTGTGGTTTCAGTGTTTCCTTCATGCACATGTATGGACTTTATGGGCCATCTGTATTACATTTATATGCAATACTTGGGTCTAGATGAGAAGATACACATGTTCATTCACCAATCTACGCTAAGTAGGCAAGAACTCTACCAAGATCTACCTACTTGCTGAGAAGGGCGTTTATCTCTACTTGTGGTTATATTAAAGGAACTTGCATAGGTGCATACAAATATTATATGACCACAATAGCTTGTGTTGACTTTTTGGGTGCATTTTGATAGTCATTTGCTTGACACAATATAGCTATATGTATGTAAACAATATTTTGTTGGCCACAACTTCTTTGAGAGTTGTATATGAACAATGTATTACTCACCACACTATAGGTTTTGGTGACCTTTTGGTGTGTTTGAATGGTCCTTTTATAGAAATCTATCAATCTAATAAATGTACATTGGTGGTAGCTACAATATCTTTTCATAGTTTTGGCAGAATATGCAAGAATTTTGACTACAACTACTCCATCCATGCACCATCCATGTCTCTCAATTCAATCTTTCTTAGATTCTAGAACATTTGACTATAAATTGTTTGGAATTAATATTATTTTTACTTTATTTTTTTGCACATGCTGTTTATTGAAAAAATATATACATTGAAGGTATGAAATTAGACTTGACTAAAGGTCCACTGCTCAGATCGCTCATACATTTTTGCTCGAAAAATTCTCATCCCCCCAAAGAATCAACTTGGAAGACCAGATTACAAATTGGTTGGTTTAAATAAAAGCAAAACTTTTTCATCAATTGCAAGAGCTCTCTTTATATGATTCTAAGCTTGTGGTTGAAAATCATATGTTGGGTGAGAAGGTTAGTCCACTCTAGATAGTTGAGGAAAAAATTAGAAATATAATTGAGGGAGATGATATAGAAGTGGCAGGGTCTTTTGTTATTGATGTAAAACTATAAAAAATGAAGGCCAAATCAACTACACATATGCAGGGCTTGTGGGAAAAAATTTAGGTCAAGTTGGTACATTTGCAAAATAGACCTTTTGAGGTTTACATGAGAGAAGGGGGACATTTTGAGAAGCATGTATTCATGCAACAGTCTAGGAGTTACAAAAAGAAATGTAGAAAATGAAGGCCAAATGCCAAGTGCCTATGAACAGGACATTCTTTACAACGAATAATTTCAGAAAGAAAAGGGGCATACTTTTCCCCACTGCGAATAGTATGTTCATGTCCAACAATGGATAGCAAGAGTTTTGTTTGTCGTAGCTACATCCAAAACATCTAAAATAGTGAATTTATCATTGATATTGATAATCATCTTATTGAGCATGCCAATCAATCAATGGATAGGGATCTAGACTCATCCAAGGATAAAAAATTTATTGGTTGAAAAAAGTTTAGTGAATCAAGAGAAATTGAATGCAATAGTAATAGAGAACATTGTGGCATTGTTGGAAGCCATTGAGGCTATTTATTTGATTCTTGAAAATACATTTTTTGAAGATATTAGTAGATAGGATGCTATGCTTGACAATGCTCTTGATAATATACTAGTATACTTGTCAAGGTTCCTGACATTAAATTGACAGATTATGAAAATTCTAAGCTCGAGAGTCTAGAAAGAACAGTGCAAAATGTTTAGAATATTGAGGTCATAGGCAAGTTGGAGTAGTTATTGGAGTAATCCATTAAAAGGCTATCTGCAGATAGAGAGGTTAGTTGACTTAGTTTTCTTTCAAAATGTATAAATGCAATGGCTGTCACATTAAATAGTTTTAAACGAAACTTTCACAGTTTATTTTTGAAATTAAGGCACTCACTTTTACCAAGAAGTTTCTTTTGATAGGTATAGTAGACAATTGTGTATGAAGATTATAAGAAACTTGGAACTACAACAAGCTCTCTTGTCAATTCACTACATGGTCTTTAACAGATGAGATGTTGTATCTAGAGAAGGGTCTACTATATTTTGGGGGATAGAAATGAATCATAAATTGGTGGGGTGAGGTCAAAAAAATTACTAAATTTCTAGCCAGTGAGTGTGCCAGTGATAGCTAGTTGACTTATATAGTCCATATTCAAATGATAAATATGTAATTAAGTCTCAAACTTTAACCATGTCAGGATATTAAGAGTCACCTATTATGGGGTGCACCTTTTGGGTTTTGTCCCGTATGTCTTCAGGATTCAATTGTTGTTTTGCATAGATGTTCTTGAATGCAATTAGGACAACTAAGTTTGAGAGTTCATGTTATTATTTAATGAATGAATGATGCTATTTCATTCTCTATTTCTAGATTATGAATAGTATATGTTTACATTGTGTAACCTATGAGAAATGAATGAGTGTTTATCCCTTTTTTTAATAGTGAGAGAGAGACTGTTAGATTTGTTTTCAAAGTGCACTACGAATGATTTACTAGTTTCTAGTCCAAAATCCAACTCAAGCATGACAAATCTATTTTCAAGCCATTTTAAGCCCCGTAATAAGGAGAACAAGGAAAGTGACCCATACTTTGTGTTACATGTATTGTACCACACCCAAACATAAGGTGAAAAGGATCATTAGGGACTGACCTATGAGAATTGGGAAATAGTAGTTGGAGGTATTTAATATAAGGAGACATCTAAGAAATAGCATGGATACAAACTCTTAGATAAGAATCCACCAACATTGTCTACTCTCATCTAGTCAGAGCTACTAAGTTTTAAATGCAAGTTGTGCCTAGAAGAAAGAAGGGTCAAGGGGTCTTCAAAATGGATGTAGACTCTCATGAGTACATCATGGGTGCTGTGACATGAAGTTGGGGGTAATAGACTTCACGCACCTCTTCACTTCCTGCTGCTTTCGAACTGACAGCCAAAGATATTTATCATTGAGAATGGGACATTAGAAAAAAGATTTTATGCCAAGATACCACACCATACTTTCCTCCCTCAGATGAGAATGAAGATGGTAACATCCCAAGTGATGTTGTAATCAAGCACAAGGAGAAGGAAAGGATCAGCAGAGGCCATAATCTCAGCGAGCCGGTTGCGCCAAAGAGAAGAGTGATACATTGTTGAAAGAAGATCTTGCGGCTTAACATGACATGAACTGATATATATCGAGGAGTTTGAAGGGGCTGATTAGGTCGGATGGGTAGATTCCGAGGAAACATTGCACCTCCTTCATAGACACCTTTACACTTAGCTCAAAACGCTCTACAAACTGTCATTAGACACAGAGGCCTATAACTTTCAGTAGAGACATGCTATCAAAGATTTAAGTACAAAGGAGATGCGCCTTGAGATGGGCTTCATGCTGATATAAGTTTCATTGAAACAGACAGACGGTTGGAGAGATATGGACAGTTTACTGACCCCTTTTTCATTACATTCATAGCAAGTGACCCCACTCCTATCTCGAGGCCTATCTTCACTCTTTGGTGCTCTAGGTTGTCGTGCATTAACCAAATGCAATTTCAAATCAGCAAACTCTGCCATCAATTGGGAGATATTATGATCTAACTCAGAGGACTTTGGTACCTGAGGAGTGACCATTACCTCCACCTTAGAAGTTGAAGCTGTTGAAGACACAAAAGAGGATTCCATCTTTAGAGAAGCTTCTTTCTTGGTTGCAATGCGAAGTGCCTCCACGTATGTTGTTGGATCTTTACTCATTACTTTTGAGCGAAGAAGGCTACAAAGCCATAACAAATTTGCTCATCTATAAGTGCTCCATCCCTGAGAGACTTTGAGGGGCCGATGATGTAGATGCCATAGCTCACAAAGCTGCCCTTTCATACTTTGTCCATAAAGCTTTATATCGGATTGCCAACGCAGAGACCAACTCACCCTCTCTTTGATAGAACTAGTCCAACTGCAACATCAAAGCATTTGGCGACTCCATTGCCCCAAATCTCTGCTTCATTGCTGCCACCACTTGGTCCCAGCCCTCCTTGGTAGAGTCCGGCAAGGTCTTATGCCAACTCAAGGCTACACCTTCAAGAAAATCAGGCAAAATCTCGGCCCCGATCCTTCATGGACCATCCAGAAAGCTGGCATCCTTGAACAAAATCCTGAAGATAAGACTCTGGGTCTTCCCCTTAGGGCCCTCGAAACACTGGAATCTTCACCATGATGAAACACAAAAAGGAAACACCAAGATCCAAATAATATCCCAAACAAGATCTGAACAAGATCCCACAGAGCCTTAGTATACCAAGACCAACTTATTATGCATAACCACTTGTTGAAAACCCTCCACAATGTGATCCTCAATAAAATCTTCAAAAATAAGTGACCAACCAGCACCATGAAAACATTGTGTATACATGCATTCTAGAGTCACCCTTCTCACAATAGGAAGTGCACATAAAAGCTTCAAGATATTGTACTCTTCATCATTTGCATAGCAAAAGAAGTTGAAAGCATTAAGAATCACCACTCCACTGTTATAGTCAAAAACTACCCAAAGACTCAACTCTTCTTCACACCAAGCTACCAGTGCATGGAACAATCCCCAATCTATCATTGTGCATGCTGCCGACGTTGTCCATTCACCAACATATTCAATAGTACAAACATAAATGATATGATCATGGTGACTGTGCGAATAGCTTGAGCATCAGCTTCACAGACTTCAAGTTCTCTTAAACGGGTTGCAATCTCTTCTAACGGAGTTCTTCCAGGCATCTTCTTTATCTCATCAAAACACATGCCTCTTCTAGGCATAACATGCAATCAAGTACACCCGAGACCGTTTAGTAAGGTGGAATAAATCCAATACCAAATGTACCTGGCGTCTCTACCAAAAGATGTGACATGAAGTTGGGGGTAATAAACTTCACGCACCTCTTCACTTCCTGCTGCTTTCGAACTAACAGCCAAAGATATTTATCATTGAGAATGGGACATTAGAAAAAAGATTTTATACCAAGATACCACACCATACTTTCCTCCCTCAGATGAGAATGAAGATGCTAACATCCCAAGTGATGTTGTAATCAAGCATAGGGAGAAGGAAAGGATCAGCAGAGGCCATAATCTAAGCAAGCCAGTCTGCACCAAAGAGAAGAGTGATACGTTGTTGAAAGAAGATCTTGCAGCTCATCATGACATGAACTGATATATATTGAGGAGTTTGAAGGGGCTGATTAGGTCGGATGGGTAGATTCCGACGAAACATTGCACCTCCTTCATAGACACCTTTGCACTTAGCTCAAAACACTCTACAAACTATCATTAGACACAGAGGCCTATAACTTTCAATAGAGACATGATATCAAAGATTTAAGTACAAAGGAGATGTGCCTTGAGATGGGCTTCGCGCTGATATAAGTTTCATTGAAAACAGACAGACGGTTGAAGAGATATGGATAGTTTACTAGAAGGGGGTAAAAACTATCATGAAAATAGACTCTCTCAAACACAGAGACTCATAACATTTTGCAGCAGTATCTGATTCAAGATCTAAGCATATAGAGACATGCACTTTAAAGAGGGCTTCGCGCTGATATATGTTTCGTAAGAAACAGAGAAGCGGCCAAAAAGTTATGGACAGTTTACTAGATGGGGTAAAAACTGTCATGAAAACAGACTATCAGACACAGAGACTCATAACTTTTTGCAGCAGTATCTGATTCAAGATCTGATAACATATAAACATGTGCCTTGAAGAGAGCTTTGCGTGATATAAATTTCATTACAATCGGACTACCAAACAAAAAGTTATGAGCAAAACACTACCAGAGGGTCAAACTGTCATGAAAACTATCCTCCACCCAGGCTAATTTCGCCTGAGCAGGATGCTCCCTCAAGACTCCACCTTCATCAACGATCCACCCCTCATAGATTTTGCCTAGAAGAGGGGAAGAAGTTTGCATGGTGGCTCGGGAAACAAATGGACCATGTATGCATAGTGAGCGGCCGAATAGAAAGAACTTTCAAGGCTTTAAAAGAGAAAAGGGACGAGACACTCAAGAGAGAGAGAACCTGAAGTGACCTTCATTACAAATAGAGTGAGAATCCCCTTCAACACTACAAACAGAAGGGAGAAGAAGAGGTTTCATACATACAAGAGGGAGCGGAAGCTCCAAGACTACTCATAGAGAGAGAATAAACTAGAGAGAGATGGACTCAAAAGTCTACATAAGAGAATATCTACAAGAGGGAGAGAAGGCTCATGGAAGAGGCTTGGGGAGACTAGAGCTACAGCAACATGAGGCCTAATGGTGGAAGAGATTCATGAACAAGGGAGAGGAGGGCTCCTTTTATAGAGATTTTGTTACCCTCCTTCACCCATTTACAATTGCTGCCTGTAGATTCCTTTCCCCATCAATCACATAAGCACGTATGTCACCATCCATGTCCTTTTTGGCTACTCTTGCCATGTGTCCCATCACAAGATGCTCAAGACTCTTAAAATATTGAGAAAGTCAAGAGTCTCCTCACATGGAGCCCATAGGGACCCTCTCTTTTCCACATGTCCACATCCTCCTTATTCCACATAGGAGTTCTAGAAGGATGCCTCTTGACTTCACATTCCTCCACATGCCTTCCACACGCTTGGCATGTGGCCTCTCTTATATTATTGGAATACATGGACATGAGCCCACCTCTTTATATGACTCACTCTTCCTATTTTCTAAAAAACTCATAATATCCCATACGCAAATAACTCTCACCCCATATCAAGGTATTTATAATTCATACCTATGGTATTTACAATGAGCCATTCCACTCATCCTCTCCATCCCATACAATATCATAGAAAATAGAAATAAGTGAGAGCTGCTAGGCTATCACTTGATATTCAAACTCTTATAAAACATAGAGAAAAACAATACCAATGCCAAATTAAAAATATCAATTTTTGGCATCACAGTGCCTTGCAAGCAAATCTAGCTAGTTGTTTGCTAGTTGTTGAATGAACAAAAACCATCAGGCTAGGTGCCATCGAACCAAGGCCATAGGAAGCTACAAAATAGCCATGGAAGATGCCCTATCCTCTTGTGTGAAAGTGCCATCACAATCCAATGTCCTAGGCTATAAGGAAGAAGACCATGCCCATCATTAAATCTCTACCCTCAAGAAATTTTTAACATTTAAAATTGAAATTCCAAAGTCCAAACAATAAAGGTTAGGTTGCAAGACCATTGGCCACCACCCAAATGAACACAAAATATGAAAGTGAGAAATTCAATGATAATCAATCATCATATCAATATCTAGGTTAAACTTTAATACATCATAAAACAAGCATCAAGATTAAAATTGAAATGAAAGTCTGAAGTCATATGTCAAGAGTGAGCCAGTGATGATTGACAAAATCAACCTCACTCCTGCTACTTCTTTTTTCCCTTCTTATTGGGTGAGAATCCACAACTTGGCTCCCCCTTCTTGGCCTTCTTATTGGATGGAGATCCATAACTTGGCTCTCGCCACTTTACCTTCTTATTGGCTAGAGGTTCATAAGCAATCTCTCCATGGATTTCCTGGCTAGTTTCCACTCTCTCCTCCCTAGAAGTTTCATTAGGTAGGCACATCTCGTCTGTCCATGTGTTAGGAAATGGATACACAATCTATATGTTGAAGGCAACCTTTGTAAATACTACAAAAACAAAAAGTACTCCTCTCTCTTTTCTTCTCTTTTCATCTCTTTTCCTCCTCTCTTTTCCTCTCTTTCCTTCTCTCTTTTCCTCTCTTTTCCCCTCTCTTTATTTCTCTCTTTTTCATTGTTTCCTTCTCTCTTTTCTTCTCATTTCCTCTCTTTTCCTCCTCCCTTTTCCTTCCTTTCTTTTCCTTCTCTCTTTTCCTCTGTTTTCTCCTCTTCCCCTCTCTTCATTTCTCTCTTTTCCTCTCTTTTTCTCTGTTTCCTTCTCTCTTTTCCTCTCTTTTCCTCTCTTTTTCTCTGTTTCCTTCTCTCTTCCCCTCTTTTCCTCTCTTCTCCTCTTCTCTCTTTTCTCCTCTCTTTTCCTCTATTTCCTCCTCGCTTTTCCTCTCTTTCCTTCTCTCTTTTCCTCTCTTTTCCCCTCTCTTTTCTTCTCTCTTTTCCTCTCTTTCCCTCTCTCTTTTCCTCTTTTTTCCTTCCTCTTCTCTCCCCTCTCCTATCTCCTCTTCTCTCTTTTCCCCTTTCTTTTCCTCTCTTTCCTTCTCTCTTTTCCTCTCTTTTCCTCTCTTTTCTTCTCTTTTCCTCTCTTTTCCTCTCTTTTCCTTCTCTCTTTTCTTCTCTTTTCCTCTCTTTTCCCCTCTCTTTACTTCTCTCTTTTCCTCTCTTTTTCTTTGTTTCCTTCTCTCTTTTCTTCTCTTTTTCTCTCTTTTCCTCCTCTCTTTTCCTTCCTCTCTTTTCCTTGTCTCTTTTCCTCTATTTTCTCGTCTTCCCCTCTCTTTATATCTCTCTTTTTCTCTGTTTCCTTCTCTCTTTTCTTCTCTTTTCTTCTCTTTTCCTCTCTTTTCCTCACTTTCTCCTCTCTTTTCCTTCCATACATTCTCTATTTTCCTTCTTTTTTTTCCTCTCTTTTCCCCTCTCTTTTCACCTCTCTTTTCCTTCCATACATCCTGTCTTTTCCTCTCTTTCCTTCTCTCTTTTCCTTCTCTCTTTTCCTCTCTTTTCCCCTCTTCCCCTCTCTTTATTTCTCTCTTTTCTCCTTGAGGTCCCACCCATGTGAAGCTTCAACAGCCTGACATTGAGCAAGCATATGCAGACTTGTGTCATTGCACCCCTCTCCAAATCATTCTTTGAATTCCTAAGAGTCTCTCTTTTCCGTAATGCTAAGATTTGAGACCCAAGAATTCAAAGAATGATCCAACTCTATAAATGCTTGCTCAATCCTAGGCTGCATAATCTCATCATATATCAAAACAAATATCCAAGAGGGGTTACAACAAATATCCAAGAGAGAGCTCCCTCTCATACACCAAAAACTATACTTTATAAATTGTAAAGACATTCTTCATCGTTTCTTCGATGAAGTGCTACCCTCCTCTTTGTCATCTCTCTTCTTCTTCTTATCCTCCACCTCTTTTTTCTTTTGCTCCTTAGCCCAAGGAACTTCCTTGGGCAAATGGCCTTCCTCCTGGATCAAGCTCTACATCTCCTCAATAGAATACTCTAGGATCTCTCGATTGATCTTGTACATGTCCTCGTCAGGTACCTGGGGCACCAACTTTATATGTAATATGTTACTACCCTCATCCAAAATCCAGGATATGGGGGGACAGGGTCCATATATAATATGCTTGGATTTTCTTTAAAATTTTCAAATATGCAAGGGAAAAAGATGAAAATTTAATGTCCCCCCTCCCACAAAATATAAGGTATATACCTTGAAAAATATCCAAGATTTTAAGATTTGTACATATTTTTCATAATATGTGAGGCCAAAGGGGGGTAAAACAAAAAATACACTAAAATATGAAAATCCATCTCCTTTTAAATTAATGTAACTTTTTCTTGTGTTACCCAAATTTCAAGGTGTAAAGGCATATTTGAAGCTCTTTGAGTGTAGAACACAACCATGTTAATTTGAATAATTTCTACTCATGGCATATTGTTAAATTCATCTCATACTCAAGATTTTGATAGGTTTTCTTACTAAAGGTAGTTGGTGCCCCAGGGTCAGGTAGCTCCTCACCCTAGCTGTGTGCATTTGGACACAAATGCGCACCAGGGAGCGATGGTACATCTACCTCCCCACCCTTTATATCATAATATTGTCTATATGAATCCTCCAAGTATGCTACCATAGCTTTTTCAATAGGGGCCATGGGGAGTACCAAAGAGAGAGAGAGAGAGATCAAAGAGAAGGGAGTGACTAGAAATAAGCAACCTCAAGGAAGGGATGAGAGAGAGCGACTAGAAGTAGCAAAGTGGTGTTAGAATAGATATAGCAGGGGAGTGGTGTGACACAAAGAAGAGAGGAGGGGAGACTTTAAAGATTGAGGGAGGATGAAGCAGAGAAGGGAAAGGCAAAGAATCAAATGTACAAAAGCTAAGGAGGATAAAGCGGATAGGGCAATAGGGGATGTGATTGGTGCAGATTGTGGAATAAAGGAGAGTGGATGCAATAAAGTTTCCTAGAATTATCTTTTAGGAATATAGTGGCTTGTGTGATATATATAATTTTTTGAATAGAAGTGAATGTGAATGTATCTTGTTTGTATCGTGAATTATTTTACATATCTTGAATCGGTGCCATGATATTATTTGTAATTTGTTTTATATGCCCTATTTGGTTCTTTTTTTTCAAGTAGATTCTAAATGGAACACCCTCCTCCATGATAGTATTTTGAAAATCCTAACCCAGTTCCCCATGTTGTTGTCATTTGGGACATCTGAACTCTGCTATCACATGTAGTAGTAGAGAAGATTGCGCATGATACAGATTGGGTGAAGTATAACATTAAAGTGCAAGCATGTGGGTGGGGTCCAAACTGATTGCACATGGAGTAGAATCATCTAATGGAGGCATGAAACAACCATGGGATCTCCATAAGCTTTGGAGAGACCGCTACAACCGAGTATATATCAAGGAGATTACTATAAAAGACATAATGTTTTGTGTAGACATCTTCTTGGACCAGGAATACATAGTCCAAGAAGAGTATAATTATATATTAGAAGAAGTAAAAGATGAAGTCTCGAGTGACCCATCTAGCAATGAGGAGGAGGAAAGTAGCTCACATAGTAATGCAAAGCAGTAGACCTCCTCCTCTATTTTTGCATTTTTTGAGAATGTCTCTTTTGGAGACAAATTTTGTTTAACAATACTATTTTTATGATATTTCTTGTTTATGAAATCTCTTGCTTAATAATACTATTTTTTGTGATATTTTTTGTATATGAAAACTTTCTTGGATATAAATTGTCTAAAGTAAATAATTATCTTTTCATAATTGTCTTAAGTAAATAATTGTCTTTTCATAGTTTTAGTAAATTGAATTTGAGTTTCAAATACTAAATTATCATTTAAGTAAATTATCTTTCCGCTTCTTACCCGCTCTTGTGTTTGTTTTTGCTTTTGTGTTTGTGTCTACGTTTTTCCAATCCCCCCAAATTAGACATGTCAGCACGTTGACAAAGTGCAGATCATACTAGCCTAATCTATCACTTAATGAACATAAAGATCATGGAGGATCAAATCAAATATGGAAAGCCATGGGGAGAGATAGGAAGTATGAAACACTCAATCTATTCCAAATGTGCTATATCAACAATACATGATAGGCCTCTTATATAGAGAGTGCCCTTTGAATAGTCAACACCTATGGGATCTTCTGGTCCACATCTCTCCTTGTGGATATCCTCAATCCACATATCCACATCATGGAGTCCACATCCTAGGGTGGCTACTTTTATTCTTTCCTATATCATACCTTAGCCTCTAATCATGTGCTCATGGCACCACAACTCTCAACACACGTCACACGTTTGGAGAGTACAAAACCCCTCGTAGGAGGAGATGTCATGATCTGTACTCTCTATAGGACTTTGATTCCACTCAGTTGACTCCTCAGGGGCCTACCCTTGTGACTACCCCTAGGTATAATCATCTCCATGATTCTCTCAATCACACACCACAATCCAAGATTCACTTATTCACACCTACTAACCTATACATCATCAGTCACACCTAACTCATGCACACCTACACACACACACACACGTGTTCATACACTCGATCATATGATCACTCACAACCATAGATCTTGGTATGATCCATTACATCAATTTGTCCTTCATATCCTCCCACAAATTTATAACCTCAATCCTAGCAGTAGTCCATGGGAAACTTCATGGCTTGCCCACCTCTAGTGGCAACACACATGATCCACAACCTAGTACTCACTCTAGTTGCATCAGTAGTAGACTCATTTGGGCATCCTCACCCCAACATGATCTCACTCTGACTTTGGTCTCTTGGTTTATAATTTAGAAGTTTGGACAATGACTATGCATGGGAAGTCCCCATAGGGCTAACAAGGTAAAACTCGCATAAGACTAACAATCATTTGAGGGAGACATCCCAAGGCAAAGAACCTTATTGACCACACACATACAAAAAATCTACTTTGGAGATGTGGGTAAATTCCCCCCCTTGATGGCAATCTTTTTCTCGCGTCGTTTCCAAGCCACCATTGTATAAGACTCATAAACTTGCTTTTCCATTGTATTGTACTTGGTGTCAATGAAGCAAAGCTTTCCTTATTTGTGTATCTTCTTGGGATGTTCAATCTTCATCATGGAGAAGAGGGTCTTACCACTTGTCATTGCAACAAGAGCAATGTCTACTCTTGTACAAGGGTGGTAAATACCATGAGGAATATACCATTTCAAAAGATCATATTTGCAATTCAAAAACTTCCTAGTGATAGTCAAACAAGAGTTAACAAATAGATTCAACCAAGACATATCCTCCAAAAGCATCAGCATAATCATCAAATCATCCCCATAGAAATGCAAAGGGGCTGCATACATCAGTGAACTAGTCTAAAACATCATGAATGACGCATCCTTGTGACCAATATAACCTTTCATCCAAGCATATGTCATGATTTGCATAGTAATCGACCAACTTTGGAGAATTAAATACTTCAGCCATCTAGTCGTATGACCAACACCCATCAATGCCAAGCAAAAACTTTAAAATATTAAAAATTTTGAGCATCTAACCACTTGCAATACTTTAGCCATGAAGGAGATTTGAGAGAAACCCCCAAATCAAATAGTCAAGAACTGGAGGATCAAATTTGCACTACTGGAATTGGCTTTCGAAGAGCTTTTAGCATGCAAAGGAAGCTCTATTACCCGAGAGCTTCCACCAGAGAGCAAAGGCAAAATGTAGCGCCAGGTCGCCATAGCCAGAAGCTCAAATTTTGACTGGTTTTTTCATCATTGTGCCTCAAATACTAGAGCATTTGCCTTTAGATTTGAATTATAGATAGCTCTTGGTGTCGCCCAGCCTCCCTTGAGAGGAATTAGAGATTTGTCTCCAGTAGCTCGCAATTGGCAAAATGGCATGGACTATCAAAGTGGTGGCATGAGCAACGCATGCAACTATCCTCTAATTGCTTGAAGCTATAGATTCATCCTATCACAAGGTATCTCCAGCTCAAAGCATTCTGGAAATGGTCGCCTAAAGCGTTGGAAATTTTGCTCAAAAGGGGAAAAAATGGAGAAGAAGAGAGTGTGATAAAGAAGACGATGATGTGGCTAGAACGTAAGGCTCAAGGAGGACATGGTGGCTCTGATACCACATGTTGGAGTAGCATGGTGACAAGATAGAGGCAACAAGATGAACAATGAAGCTTATTTATTCATTGAGAGAGTGTCATTATATAGACACTGGGTACATCCATAGATTACATCATATGTGAGCTCAATAGTGGCATCTAAATCCACAATCATCTCCATGAATCTCTCAATCACACACCACACTCCTAGATTCACTTATTAACACCTACTAACTGACACATCATCAGTCACACCTAACTCAACAGAACCTACACACACACACACGTGTTCACACACTCAATCACATGATCACTATTAAGTAGAAAAGAAATCAAGGCATGAGGCTAGATGCTAGGCATTGCGACGCTTGACAGCCATGGGGGGGAAAGGGAACGTGAGGGGAGAAGCGTTAACATGGGTGGGGGAAAAGGGATAAAGAGGGTGGGAATGAAGAGGAGACTACAGCACAAGGGGGAGGGGAGAGGGGAAAGAGGAGCATGTACATGATGGGATGTGGAATGTAGAGATGGAGACATCAAGGGAAGAGAGTCATGCTTTATTTAAAAGGAAAGATGGGGGAAATCAAAGTACTAGCTAGAGGGCCATGGGAAAAATGGAACGTGAGGGGAGAAGCGTTAACATGGGTGGGGAAAAAGGGATAAAGAGGGTGGGAATGAAGAGGAGACTATGGCACAAGGGGGAAGGGAGAGGGGAAAGAGGAGCATGTACATGATGGGACGTGGAATGTAGAGATGGAGACATCAAGGAAAGAGGGTCATGCTTTATTTGAAAGGAAGGATGGGGGAAATCAAAGTACTAGCTAGAGGGCCATGGGAAAAAGGGAACGTGAGGGGAGAAGCGTAAACATGGGTGGGGGAAAAGGGATAAAGAGGGTGGGAATGAAGACGGAGACTATGGCACAAGGGGGAAGGGAGAGGGGAAAGAGGAGCATGTACATGATGGGAGGTGGAATGTAGAGATGGAGACATCAACAGAAGAGGGTCATGCTTTATTTGAAAGGAAGGATGGGGGAAATCAAAGTACTAGCTAGGTGGCTTTACAAGAATGAGTGTGTCCCATCAAAGAATAGCCCCCTTCTTTTATAGCCAAGAGAGGGGGTCTCTCCTAATAAATGCATCCTCCCACATGCATGGTGTGTGTGGAGGAATCTCCCATGTGGGCTAGGTGGGTACGCACTCTCAATTGTGTGCAACAACCCTTTGCCTCATTTTTCCACATAAATCAAACCCCATATCCCAAGTCTAAGATACTCCCTTAGTCTTTTCCCAATTTTATAATACATTCAAACATCTAGGAGGATGTGGAGGGTTGGCACAAGGAATCTTGCCACCTCATCCTACTTTCCCCATTATTTAACTTGCATTCGTGGACTATCTACACTCCCCCCACATAGGCATATCCTACATGGAGGGAATAATCCAATATAATATCCATCTCCACCTATTACTTCTCCCATGGTCCTTGAGCCATGTCTCACTAAATGCAGTCATGGGACCGCCTAGGTGGAGGGGTGGCAAATGGAGGAACCATGCCACCTTATCATTTTATATTATTACTACCATGGATTATGTACAACACATCTTATGGGTCCTCTTACATGGAAGGGTGGCACATGGTCATGCCCTACCACCTCAACCTTGGGCCATAATAGTTCCCCTCCCCAAGCAGGGAATGCATAGCATTTCCATGGGTGGGACCATCACGCACAAAGAAAGGCTTGAGATAACGCTTGTTGATCACCTTCTTGCCATATGGCTCATGCAAGTCCTGAACTTGTATAGACCCATTGCTACGTTCCTTGATGACTTAGTGGAAGGAACTTCTTATCCATTTGGTGGTCCAATCTATTATCAAAGCATAGCACAACATCCCCCTCAGCAAAGTGTCTTTCCCATCCCTTGCAAATCTTAGCATCCAAGCGGGCCTTTTGTCGATTCTTTTGGATCTCTGTTCGATGTAGTGCAAGGTGTCGGGTTTCATCTAACTTTTCAAGTTGTACCAACCTGGCCTCTACATGTTCATCTTCTATCATCCTCTATTCTTTGCCAATCTTAAGGCCGGAATCTCTATCTCTAGTGGTAAAACTGCCTCAGTACCATACACTAACTCAAAAGGAGTGCCTGTAGATATTTTATGGGTGATGTTGTAAGCCCACATGGCTTCAGTGACCTGATCCCACTGGCTCCTATTCCCTGTGGCCATTTTCCCCATGGATTTACAAAGGAGGCCGTTGGTCTGCTCCGTTTGCCCATGGATGCTTGATAATAGATGCTAGAAGTGCGATGATCAATACCCATGCGATCCATGAGCAACTCCACTGCTTCATTTAAGAATGGCTCCCATGGTCAGATACTATTTCCATGGGTGTCCCAAACCTTGTGTAGATACGTTCAAATATGAAATTTGAAATTGCCTTACCATTTGCAGCAAGGAGGGCGATAGCTTCAGCCCACTTGGTGACATACTGAGTGGCTACCAAAAGATACTTCTTTTTGCGGGTAGTCATGGGCAAGGGCCTGACAAAATCTATTCCCCACTTCTGAAATGGATGGATTGATATCACTAAATGATGTTGCCTAGGATGAAATCCTTC
This sequence comes from Dipteris shenzhenensis, assembly GCF_047967505.1. Taxonomy (NCBI): domain Eukaryota; kingdom Viridiplantae; phylum Streptophyta; class Polypodiopsida; order Gleicheniales; family Dipteridaceae; genus Dipteris; species Dipteris shenzhenensis. The sequence goes on from NC_141604.1 coordinate 24,630,779, forward strand.
CTACCAAAGAATTGGCATGGTTCACAAGTTTTGCAATACATAGTGACATCCTTGAACAAGGTCGGCCAATAGTACCCAGCATGTAAAATCTTCTTAGCTATATAGTCACCGGCATAGTGGCCTCCACAAAATCCATCATGATAATGCTTCAATACCTTAGGTACATCTGCATCAATGGCCCCCCATCTTAGTACTTCATCCATGCCTTGACGGTACAACACCCCATGAAAGAGAGTGTAGCGCCTACTATCTCTACGGATCTTCTTTCTCTCACAGCTAGTACTTATCGAAGGAAAGGAGAAAGTGGTCAAAGATTGATATAGAAAGTCTTTGACCAATCAGGATTGCATAGAATGGGTTCTAAAGCCAGAGCACTCTTGATTTGTACAAACCCATGATCACAATCCTCATCCCAAGAGAAATCAACCCCATCTTTTAATAGCGTAGTCATGGGTCCTGTCAAAGCATCATATTGATCAATGAAGCGGCAATACTATCCTACTAGATTGACAAATTAGTGTACCTGACCTTTGGTTGTTGGTAGGGAGAGCTTGAGGATAGCTTCTACCTTCTCGAGGTCAAGCTTGACGCCCTCGGATGAGACAATATGTCCCAGTAACCTCCCTTGAGTGGTTCCAATGGTGCATGTATCAGGGTTGAGGCTGCCATTCGCATCATTGACCCTTTGGAAGGCCAACCTAACCTTCATGACATGCTCCTTCCGTGTAAGAATATACAAAAATCATCTAAAAACACCTCCAAGAAAACCCCCAAAGAAGGAGCAAACACCATTTGCATAAATCTTTGAAAGGTAGCAGGAGCATTGGTGAGGACTTTGAATGCAAACGTCCCCCAGGGTGTGGCAAATGTGGTTTTAAGCACATCCTCCTCGGCAATTCTAACCATCATAGAATGTATACATCTCATGACCACTTACCTTCTCAAGAATGAGGTCTTGAAAGGGCAGAGGATGGTGGTCCCTCTTGGTGGCTGCATTGAGTGTCTCATAATCGATGCAGACCCACCACTTGTTGTTTTTCTTTGGGGTGACTACCACTGGTGAAACCCATTCAGTATTGTGGACCGGAACAATAAACCCAACTTCTATAAGCTTTTGCAACTCTAAGCGCAAAGCGTCGGTCTGTAGGGGCCCTAATCTTTGATACTTCTGAGCCACTGGTGTAGCATCAGGTTTCAGCTCTATCTTGTGTTCTATGGCAGTCACATGGCGAAGGTGGTGATATCTAGTTGCAAAGAGGTCAGGGAAACCTTTGAACATTTCTAGAAACTTGTCTTTCTCACTCGGAGTGAGGTCTTGGGAAAGCATAGATTCAAGCTATTGAGGACTAACTACGTTACCTTTTCCACGAGTGGTAGGGTCGAAGACACCCCCATCATGTAAACTTCTTCCTCTGAGAACTCCCCCCCGTCTGAATCTTCCATTGATTCAGACACCGAGGATGAGAGAGTATCACTGTCTTGCTCCTCTTCTTCTTCTGCTTCAGTGGCACCTAGTTGCACTAGGATCTTGTCCTTTGAAGCACCAAAAGACATGTGTCTTGTCTTCCAATAGCTGATTGCATCACTCTTTCTCAATCACGGTCTCTCGAGTATGGCTGGGTAACTCCTGCTTTTATCTTCAATGTCCACTACATAGAAATTGATGGTGGTAGTCAACCCATTGATAGTGATGGGCAAATCCTCAATGACTCCCAGGGTGGCGAGTCGTCGACCATCTGCTACCTTGATTTGAGTGGAGGAACGCCTTGTGCATTTCAAATTCAACTTCTTCATGATACGGGGCACCATGATATTACATGCAACTCCCCCATCAAAACACACACTTTTGATACGATAATTATCTATGATGACATCTACTATATGTGCGTGTGGATCAACTTCTTCATAGATAGAAGAAATCTTTCGTACCTTTCTATTTTTCTTGCTCCTCCCTGTTGAGAGCCCATGCTGTAGCTCACGTCTCACCTTAAGGCTTAATGCTATTAGTTGAGGAAGTGTGATGCTCAAAGACCGATGAGCAAGGTCCTGAACGACCGAATAGTCTTCTTGCCCTAAGCCAATAGGGAAATCTGAGAGCGACCACTTACTCCTGTGAGATATTTAGCCTTCTTTGTTGGTGGGTCTGTCATCTCATCTTGGGGCTCCGAGAAGGACACCTTCTAGGGGCAGCCTGGTCCACAATTTGGAGAGGGGTCCAAGGTGGTAGACTTCTCTTCCCAAGGTTAAGGACCTCTACATCAGAATCCTCGGTGCCTGATTCACCTAGAAGATTCACCCTTGGAATATTAGGACATTCGATGCCATAATGACCCTTTTGGTGGCATTCGTAGCACACAACATTGGCATGTTCTCTTGGAGGGTGATTAGCTTGATTTCTGATGCCCACCATCTCAAGCCAAAGATCATTCAAGGCCTTGGCAAGGTCATTGACTCTAGGTTCTTTAGCAAAAGGAGCCAGGGGAATAGGAAGGAGGGGGGCTCGTGGGCGAGGCTGGGAAAATCTTCCAGGCAGAGGGTGAGGATATATATCTCATTGAGGGTAAGCATCTAAGGGAGGACCATACATTTCAAGTGGAGGTGGTGGATACATCCCTGGGGGTATGCCCCTGAGTTGGACCCCCAGGTTGTTGCAAGAATTGAGGGGTTGCGAATGGACAACCGTCTTCCTTAAAGCGGGGTCAGACTGAACTTTATCAAACTTTTGAGCAATCTCTTGTGCTAGCACCATGGTCTCTGGGTTCTCCCATTTAAGCTTGAGGCAAAATTCATCACTTGCTCCTGCTTGAAGGTAGCCCAACACATGCTGAGTCATTCTAGCTTGAAATCTGGCATTGTCCTCCTGTGTGGCAATTAAACGGTCCACGAGCATGGTCGCTCGATCTACATATCAATGCGCCATCTCAGTTTCTGACTATTTCAGATTTGCCACCTGTAGTACACATTGTCTGGCTCCTCTTCTTTGCCAAAATACTCTATCATAACTGCAGTCAACCTCGGCCAACTTTGGTGAACATCCTCGGCCTGCTTCGCATACAGCACTCAAGCCAAACCCTCAAAATGTGGGAAGCACCAACAACCATCTATCTTTAGTAAGAAAGTTGATAGAAACACAACGGCACTTGAAGGCCACAAGATACTCATTTGCATTTTCTTTAGCCCAACCACAGCACACAAGAATGTCAGCCATGCTTGGAAAATGAAAAAGAGAGAGGCAAAATCAGGCTTATCTATTGGCAAACAATGGAAAGAGGTAGCTTGAATTGAAAATCAGATGAAGATACATCCACAAAGCACATATAGGCAGGGTAGGTTTTGACTGATGTATTGTGAGATGCTATACGGGAAGAATCTTCAACATAGAATAGCTCATAGACAATCTTTAAAGGACCAACCCTTATTGGTCGAGGTATGATATTGCATCCATCTTTATAGGCGAGAGTTAGAGACACAGTGTTGCATGAGGTTGTTCATCAAGGCAAACAAGAATGCCATGACAAATGTCAACAGTTGGAGAGCTTGCACATCACCTTCAGCTTCTTCATATTCTTGTAGTCACCATGCTATTTCTTCAAGGGGTATGCGATTTGGCATCCTTCTTTTGAGCAATGTTCTTAAGGACCTTTCTGATGATGTTCTGAAGTCGGTAAACTCGTATCAAATATGCACAACACTTAGTTTCATGATGACCACAACCTTTGCATTCTTTACAAATGATCACCCTCATTTGTGGCTTGTGGCTTTGTTGGGATGGTGCTTCCACTCGTTTCATGTGTGATTGAAGTCCAAGCTTCACGTGCCAAGAAATCAGCAACTAAATTTTGAGCTCGAGGGATATGCTGAATTTTTACCTCTTCAAATTGTTTACAAAGTTCCAATGCTTGTTGATGTCATGGAACCAAACTTTGCTTTGCACCTTCCACCTTCCACTGACTTATTCACACACGAGTTGAGAATCTCCTCGTACCTCAAGTTGCTTGATGTGATGTTCTTGCACCTTTTGTAGCCCAAAAATGAGTGCCGAGTACTCAGTTTGGTTGCAAGTACTTGTAAGTGCAAACTTACTATAACAATACACCTCACCCCCCAGTGAAGTGAGCTTCACACCCATACCAGCAGCCTTGGTCAAAGGTTTGTATGCTGCATCAAATTGAAGGATCTAAGATGTCATTACACCAAGACTAAAATCCGAACATCCCAGGTTTCTGGATGCGTCAATTTTACGAGCAAAAACCTATGAGCAGGTTTATCCGAGCGTGTTTTTCAAGAGATTTTAAAAAATGTTTTTCTTTAGGAAACATGGTTTTTACACTTTTATTTTCACTAGAACTAGATCCCTTTATCATAAAAATATACAGACTAGTCACTCATTCATTTTTACACAACATAATTTTCTTATTTAGAGACATCCCTTTGTACCCCTGTTATTACCTTAAAAAAGTGTTGATTCCTTTAAGAAACATTCGTCATAATCACTCTCAATGTAATAATACTATGCATATATAATTACTTATTAACACATTTATATCATATGGCAATATCTTTTTAGTGTTTTTATAGCATATTTATGGACATGTTTCTAAAGAAGTTTAAATTACTATAAATAAGTATTAACTTGGGCTTATATATCACTCTCATAAAATACATGTAATATTTAATACTATATATGAAAGATTTTCCAAAATATAACTTCATAAATGTGCTCAAATGGGGTGTTCCAATCAATTTGAGTGGTTGAATGACTATATTTGGACATTGGATATGAAAGTTATGTCACTTTTAAAAGTGCTGTCCAAGGTAGTTTCGCTAGCGAAACTACCTTGGGAGACTTGCTTCAAAGGGGTTTCGCTGGCGAAACTACCTGGATGGCTTACTTCAATGAGTTTTCTTTGAAGAAACTCTTTCATGAAGATAGGTTGAGAGAGGGTTTTCAATGTCACCCCCTATTAAAGAAAAGTTGTAAGAAGGATCATAAGGGAATTTTCATAGAGAAGTCTACTCTACATGTGGGTTTCTTCAAAAGCCATCCCATTATGCTCTCACCATTCCTACAGATTCACCTGAAGATTTTTGTATAAAATAGGCATTGCTATAATACTTTGCATATTTCTAAGTGAAACTATGTTTTCTTCTGATTGATTTTTGCCATATTTATGCATAGTTGGAAGCTTTTTTTTTCCTTCGCTCGGACGCTCGGAAGATTTCGCTCAGAAAATGCTCGTCCCCCCAGGTTTCTTAGTAGTTCAAGAGAGGTAGAAGGAGAGGGTGCAGAGAATTCAATACTTAAGCAAGACATTCAGCACCATACAAACTTACTATCCTTTGTTGATAGTTTATCTTTCAACCAAAAAGAATTACAAGATGAAGCTAAAAATGTGGCGCAAAGGATTGATTAGGTACAAAGGGATTCCTTGGTCGAAACATTACCAACCATAGCCGAGCCCTAGAAACCTTTGTAGTGAGGTCGAGAAGAAATCATTCAAGACTCCATAGGAATTAATAAGCAAATGCACCAAATCTCACCCCAAGCTTGTGGATCATCCCACCCTTGGAAGAATGTCACCCTTTTAATTACCTCCAATGCAGTAAGTAGCTCGATTACTGCACAATCAGTAGAGTTGGAATCAAAGCCCTCCCAATATATCACTAGTTCTTCATCTTGAACCATCCAAGGTGTATCATCCCACCCATCGTCTCCTCGAGCAATGCATTGTACAATCAGTTGTTGAAGATCGACATGAAGATCAAGAAAGAGATCTTGCCAATTGGTAGCCGTAATGAGCAGAGGACCAAGCACCAAATCCTTGAACTCGTTGAGAAGTGACATAAATATCCACCCTCCTCGTGTGGCATGCGTCTAAGGAGTGGACTTGAAAAACTTCAGAATCTGTGATCTAGTATGAGATATAAATACAGCACATGAAGTGAAGTACTTTTGCTTTTTACATAGCAACAGGAAACTCCCCATGGTTAGAGAGTTATAGTTCATGAGATTTCAACATATAAGCAATATCATTACATTTTCATCACTTCCTATTTGCTAGCCCATTGGTAAGTCTTTCTTTTGTGAATGGGGAGGTCTTGGGTTCAATTCCCACTTCTTAATAAAAGAAGAAGAGAAAGAGAAAGAGAAGAGGATACGGGGACTCGAGGTCTATTACAAGAGTTTTTGAAATGCACAGAGACCGTGAGCTGGGGTTTTTGTAGATGTGCCAGCCGCAACCAAAAGATGCGTGAATGCACCCGCGACCAAAGATGAGAAGACACGCGGATGTGCAGGAACCACAACTAGAAGACACGCAGACTAGAGGTGCAAAAACAGAGAAGTTTTGCAACCACAGAAACAGAGAACCGTGAGCAGAAGACACACACATTGGAGGCGCAGAAGCAGAGAACCAGACACATAAGATGCCACAGAACCACACACAATCGTAGGAGTAACAGATGTCGACGGATTTTATGCCACTAGCCATGGAGACTTTGAATCCCAATAGCCACACCAATTCTATTAACTAGAAAAGAAATCAAGGCATGAGGCTAGATGCTAGGCATAGCGATGCTCGAGGGCCATGGGGGAAAGGAAACATGAAGGGAGAAGCCTTTATGTGGGTCTCAAACTAAACTCAGCTAACTAAGGTGGCATACTAACTGAGCCACAAACTAGAGTACATAAGGATAGCTTCATCTAGCTATTATTCATGGGCGGTGTACCAACTGCATCTACAGCTAACAAGTCGGTGACATAAATGCACAACGGTCACCTTGGCATATCATTAGTGGAGCTCGATATCTCAACACTCCTCCTCGAGCTCAATCCCAATTCCTGCACACCAAGTAGGTCTCTGAACTTGTGCAGCTTCTCTGTGCCCAATGCCTTTGTGAATATATCAGCTACCTGATCCTCTATGATAACATAAACTAGATCAATAAGACCTAGTAAAACCTTCTCCTACACATAGTGATAATGCACCTCAATGTGCTTTGTTCTAGCAGGATAGACTGGGTTATTCGCCAAGTGTATACTGCTCATGTTGTCACAATAAATGACAACTGGCCCATCTGTAGACTAATGCATATCATAAAGTAGCTTATGCAACCAAGCTACCTTACATGCAGCCATTGCTGCACCCCTATACTCAGCCTCTGTGCTCGACAAGTCAACTGTAGGCTATTTCTTGCTGCTCTAAGTGACTGCAGCACTCCCAAAAGAGAACACATATCCACTGGTAAATCGTCTATCAGAAATACTACCAGCCCAATCAGCATCAATGTATCCATGCAATTGTATCTGAACCCCAGTCTCATAAAATAGTCCATACTGCAATTACCTGAGTATGCATCTAACCGCATCCAAATGCGGTTTCCTTAGAGCCTGCATAAACTGACTTACCAATCCAATAGCATAGCTCAAATCTGACCTGGTAATAGTCATATAAATCAAACTTCCTACTATGCATCTGTACATAGTGGGGTCTTCCAGAAGCTCACCTGCATTTGCACTCAACTTCACATTCTACTCCAAAGGAACTGAAATAGGCTTACAGCCTGTCATCCTATATTTGGATAGCATGTCTAATCCATACTGCCTTTGCAAGAGCCATATCCCACTTGGTGATCTAATCACCTCAATGCCCAAGAAATAACGCAACTCTCCCAAATCCTTCATCTCAATCTTCTGCTTCAATAGCATTTTCACATGAAGGATATCTTCATCACTATCACCTGTGATTATCAAATCATCAACATAAATGACAAGCAGCATAATATCTTTCTCTATTTTTTTCACATAAAGTGAGAAATCTGCCTTGGAAATCTAAAAGCCAATAGTGACAACATACTATCCTATCTTGTCAGACCATGCTCTAGGTGCTTGCTTCAAGCCATACAAGGCTTTCTTCAACCTGCAAACAAACTCAGGATGAATAGCATGAACATAACCTGGTGGCTGCTCCATAAAGACCTCTTCTTGCAAATCACCATGCAAGAAGGCATTCTTTACATCCATCTGATGTAAAGACCATCCCTTTGATGCAGCCATAGCAATGGCTGCTCTTATAGTTGCCATCCTTGCAACCGGATTGAATGTTTCTTCATAATCAATGCCCTATGTCTGTGCATACCCCTTGACAACTAATCTTGCCTTGTATCTGTTCATAGAACCATCTGCATTGTGCTTGACCTTATAAACCCACTTATAGCCAATTGCATTCTTGTCTTTAGGCAAAGGCACCAATTCCCATGTAGCATTCTTCCAAGGCATCCATTTCTTCATCCATGGCTTTCTCCCATTTTTCCTTTCCCATCGCTTGCTCAAAAGAAGTGGGTTCTAGTTCCTGTATCACTTTGACCATATAGGCACAGTGAATGGCTGTAAATCCATCATAATTCAGCCTATCCATAGAATATCTAGCTCTGGTAGACCTATGCAAAATAGGCTCACTTCTAGGTGCTCTCAAAACATCCCTGGTCTTCCTTATTCCAGGTGTAACAATAGAAGGAATATCCAACTCATCATCAATGCTCTGTTCTGAGCCACTGGATTCACCATCCACATAAGAGTGACTTGTATTCACATCAAACATGGGCTGATCTACCTTCTCTTTTCCTTTTCATGATACCTACATATCACTATTTACATTGCTTTGAGGAGATTCTCCTGATCTCAATTTGCCTGTCCATGGCAAAGTATGTGAACCACTGCTAGAGGACACTGCAGGTCCACTGATATTTTGTGACTTCTGCATTGAATTTTGTGCAGCATTACCATTTTGTGCATCTACATCAATCATCACATTTACTGGTTTATACCAGCTGCTCATCTCATCAAAAACAGCATCTCTGCTCACTGTAAACTTACGAGTAGAAGGGTTATAGCATCTTTACCCTTTCTGCTGTAGAGAATAACCAATAAAGATGCACTTCTCAGCTTTTGGATCCAACTTGGACCTCAACTCATCTGGCACATGAACATAGGCAATGCAACCAAAAATTTTCAAATGAGAAATGTCTGGTTTCCTACCAGTATACATCTCCTCTGGCGTCATGCCATGTATCGCTACAGTGGGAGTCCTGTTCATTATGTAAACTGTTGTAGCAACCGCTTCAGCCCAATAATAATCTGGTAGATCTTTTTCATTTAGCATGGCCCAAGATACCTCTCTAATATGCCTGTTTTTCCTTTCTGCAAGTCCATTTTGATGTGGGGTATGACTGCATGAATATTGTTGCTTTATGCCATGCTCCTGCAGGAACCTTGCAAACTCATTTGAGAGGTACTCTCCCCCTCCATCTGACCTTAGGCATTTTATTTGCAGGCCTGTTTCTTTTTCAACCATAGCTTTAAAAGCTTTGAAATGCCCAAACACTTCACTTTTCTTTTTCATAAAATACACCCAAACTTTTCTGCTGTAGTCATCAATAAAAGTGACAAAATAATGACAACCTCCAATAGATGCAGCTTTAGTAGTCCACACATCAGAGTGGATTAATTCCAATGGCTTCTTACTCTCTTGAACATGTCTAAGAAATGGTTTCCTTGCCTATTTTTCAAATTGACAGGCTTCACATACCTTATGCATTTCTGCAACCTTGAATTTAGGCAATCCTGCAACAATATTTTGGGCATGCATTGATTTAAGTCGTTGTACATTAACATGACCAATACGTTTATGCCACATATCAATATCTGCAACTACACCGGTCCCATGTGCAAACATTGTTGCACTCAATTCAGGCATGTCTGCATCCAATGTAAACATCCTGCCCTTCTTCTTTCCTTTTGCTATCAAGCGACCGTTATTTTTCATATACTCAACAAAGCATCTATGAGGATTAAATCTGACCTGCAAGCCTTGCTCAACCATTTGACCAATAGAAACTAGGTTCTTGGTGATATTCGGGACATGAAATAATCAGATAGGTATTTCTTTTTCCCATCCTGGATAGACAAAGGAGTTTTACCAATCTGCACAATAGGATGTGCAGTATCATCTCCAGTCTCCACAAATCCTAGTCTTTCCATTTTCCTTGCATCCTGCATCCATTTTGCATGACCTGTCATGTGGTTTGATGCACCTGAGTCAACATACCACACATCATTGCTTTCTTCTACACTTGTCACAGAATTGTTCATGTGCTACACCATAAATAGATGCTCATTTCTGTCATCACCCTGTCTACTAGAAGATGCATAATTCCCTTGGTGCAATTTTCCATTCATGATGTCATTCTGCTTTTATAGCAGTCTTTAGCCATATGACCCATTTTACCATAGTAGTAGCATTCAACATTGCTGTTTGCATTTTGGCCTCTCTGCCATCCACCACGACCTCTTTGGCTCCCCCTGCCTCTAGAGTTACCACATCCTCCTCCATAGGACTAGTTTTCTTGAGTTTGTTGCATATTATGATTTCTACCATGGCCTCCAGATCGGCCTGCTCTACCTCTATCTCTACCTATTCTAGCATTTGAGTAGAAGACAGTTTCCTTTGAAGTTCCTCCTGAAGAAGATGCACCACCATTTCTCTGCTCTTCAGAAATTAGAAGAGCAAACAACTCCTCAAAATCGGGAAATTTTTCACGGACGGCAATGGATGTCCGCAACTGTGCGTAATTCTGTCCTAGACCATTCAAGGTCACAGAAACTAAATCATCATCTTCCACTGGTGACCCAATGGAAGCAAGTGCATCTGTAATTTTCTTCACCTTCATATGGTAGTCATTGATGCTCATATTTTCTCTCTGCACATTGTGCAACTCCTGCTTGAGCTGCATTTTCCTGGCTTGCGTATTTGTGCTGTACATTTTTGCCAAAGTATCTCATGCCTTCTTTGGTGTACTTGCATCCTGAATATGCATAATCATAGAATCTGAAATACTGATAGACAGCCAGTACATAACTTTTCTAGCTCTCTCATGCCATCCTTTAAATGCCTGCATTTCCTATTGATTGGGAACATTAGGAAGAACTGGTTCTTCTTCATTTCCTATAATGAACTCCCAATAGCCTTTTCCCATAAGGAAATTTGTCATTCTAAACTTCCATGCTTGGAAGTTGTTCTTGTCGAGTTTTTTAGTGACAATCTGTGAAAGAGAATCAAACGCCATTATAGAACACTGCAAAATATTCTGTCACTGCAAAAAACACAGCTTCTGCCTCACAAGGGCAAATCTGCAAAACTGACAAAAGTGGTATTTGACCATACAGTCACTTCCTAGTGACGATTTTGCATGAACATGCAATAAGGATGATTTTGTAACTCCTAATATCTCTGTGCACAGGCATACGATGCAATTTCTGCGATAACTTTTCATCGACCTGCAGAGCAGTGGTGGCACAGCAAAAACATGGCCTTTTTTTCAGTGCTTGTGGAGAACTTCTGCCTCCAAAACGGGCTCCAAATTGCCTCGAATCAAAAAAATAAAGTCACCCAGGGCTTTGCCTTTGCTCGCAGCATATATTACCCTCTCGCCACACCGCGAAGGGCATCTCAATTTGAGACAATGCACTCTTGCACTTTCCGGCTATGCTACCTGCAGAGATTTGCTCCCAAACTCGAAAAAAGGGAAGTAACACTGGTCCTCTTACCAGGACACCGCGAACTTGGTTTACTTTCTTGAGCTCCTTACCACGAACCAAGCTCTGATACCATGTAAAGATAGTGGGAGAGAAGAAAGGAGTCTCACTTGTGGCTTTCTCACATACACAATGGGGGAATACACACAAAGGTTAAGGTTGAAAACAGTTTCCCTCTTCTTAGTTGTGAAAGCCAAAAGAACTCTAGTACAAAGAAATAGAAGAACCCTATATGTGGGTCTCAAACCAAACTCAGCTAACTAAGGTGGCATACTAACTGAGCCACGAACTAGAGTACATAAGGATAGCTGTCATCCAGCTATTATTCATGGGCGGTGTACCAACCGCATCTGCAGCTAATAAGTCAGTGACATAAATGCACAACGGTCACCCTGGCATATCACGAGTGGAGCTCGATATCTCAACAGAGGGTGGGAATGAAGAGGGAGACTATGGCACAAGAGGGAAGGGAGAGGGGAAAGAGGAGCATGTACATGATGGGACGTGGAATGTAGAGATGGAGACATCAAGAAAAGAGAGTCATGCTTTATTTGAAAGGAAAGATGAGGGAAATCAAAGTACTAGCTAAAGGGCCATGGGGAAAAGGGAACGTGAGGGGAGAAGCATTAACATGGGTGGGGGAAAAGGGATAAAGAGGGTGGGATGGAAGAGGGAGACTATGGCACAAGGGGGAAGGGAGAGGGGAAAGAGGAGCATGTACATGATGGGAGGTGGAATGTAGAGATGGAGACATCAAGGGAAGAGAGTCATGTTTTATTTGAAAGGAAGGATGGGAGAAATCAAAGTACTAGCTAGGTGGCTTTACAAGAATGAGCGTGTCCCATCAAGGAATAGCCCCCTCCTTTTATAGCCAAGAGAGGGGGTCTCTCCCAATAAATGCATCCTCCCACATGCATGGTGTGTGTGGAGGAATCTCCCATGTGGGCTAGGTGGGTACTCACTCTCAATTGTGTGCGACAACCCTTTGCCTCATTTTCCCACATAAATCAAACCCCATATCCCAAGTCTAAGATACTCCCTTGGTCTCTTTCCAATTTTATAATACATTCAAACATCTAGGAGGACAGTTGGAGGGTTGGCACAAGGGATCTTGCCACCTCATCCTACTCTCCCCATTATGCATTCGCGGACTATCTACACCCCCCCACATGACATGGAGGGAATAATCCAATATAATATCCATCTCCACCTATTACTTCTCCCATGGTCCTTGGGCCATGTCTCACTAAATGTAGGCATAGGACCACCTAGATGGAGGGGTGGCATATGGAGGAACCATGCCATCTTATCATTTTATAATATTACTACCATGGATTATGTACAACACACCTTATGGGTCCTCTTACATGGAAGGGTGACACATGGTCATGCCCTACCACCTTAACCTTGGGCCCTATGCACACCATATTTTATTATACTATTGCCACACATACAAGCACACACACACATTTATGCCTTTTACCTTGGTCAAATTTATCCATAACATCACTCACAATCATAGACCTTGGTATGATCCATTACATCAATTTCTCCTTCAGAGGAGTAGGATAGGACAATATTTAGTGCTTCAATATTTCAGCACTTCTACCATTTTGTAGTAGATTGCGTGCCTCGATGGATTTGCCATTTTGGAGTTCGGCACTTTTTCCATTTTGTAACGCATTAGCACATTAATTACTTTGGCAGATTTTCCATTTTGTAGCATATTGACATCACTTAATAGACTTTCATTGCAAAATTGTAATCTACACCTCCACATTTGTATCACATTTAATTGTGATTTTAATGGAAAAGAAATTATGTGGGTCAGGATGGGAATGAACAAGCCCCATCCTACCCCACTTAAATTTTTTTAGCTTCTGTAAAAACATCGATATATACCGACACTACAGTGTTGGTATAAATTAACGTTTATATCGACACCCATACTGACACTGTAAGGTATATCTTATCGGACGATCGTGTCGACACTCGTACCGATGCTTTATGTGCAACGTCTACACTAATAGAGTTTTCGATGATTTCCACTCATTTTTAAAAAAAAGTTCTTTGCATTGAGCATTGTGTCGGTGTCGAAAAAACGCCGATGTCTTGTAGTGAGGTCTTCTTAGTAGTGGAGCCCATGAGTACTGATGCAACTCCCTTTCCTCCCCCCATTTGGGATGTTCCTTCCTCTCTCTCTCTCTCTCTCTCTCTCTCTCTCTCTCTCTCCTTTTATGGCCTCTCCCCTACTGGTGGCACTCCCTTTTGTGTCCAACCACTCATGTGCTCTCTCTTCCTACTAGCACAATGCCATCCTCTGTGCATTCCTACAACTTACTAGCACGACACCCTCTTTTTTTCTTCCTTAACCATCTCATTTAATCGCCCTTCTGCTCCATTAATAAGGTAGCCATTTTAGTAGATAGTTTTGGCCTCCTTTGGGAAGATTTTGGAGGCACCAATGTTGGCCTTACATTTGAATTAGTGATAGCCATCAAACATGGCAAGAAATAAGGAGACCAAGAGCTTGCTCATGCCTCCTTGCTCAATCTTACGTCCTACTACCATCGGAGCTACCTCAGGGGGTTCACCTTAAAAAAATTACGTGTACCACATGCATTCAAAAGGAGGGGTATTTTAATGCAGCTTTTGAAAAAAATTTAACAAGATTACAATAATAGGAGGGATTTTTAAATTTTACTTTTAGAAAAAATCCGTTAGTTCATAAGGAAAGAGGAGTGGTTTTATTGGGAAAAATATTTTAGTTGAGGGGTTTTTTTAATACCCTTTGAATGCACGTGATACATAGGGTTTTTAAGTAGTGCACCCCCCGAGGGAGCTACCTTGATGCTCATGGTCATGATGGATATGGTGGTGAAGGAGTATCGACATGGCGATAAAGGAGAGGCATGGTGGATGGCTTATGGTAGGGCAGGTCTAGCACCAGAGTTAGGTTTAGGGTTAGACTACGTTTACGACTAGAGTTAGGGTAGGTTAGGATAGTGTTATGAGTTAAGGCTAGGATCAGGTTAAATCAAGATGGGTTATGTCCATTAGGGTAAATTTATTTAGTGTTGCTATTAGTACCACTTGAAAGGTTGCTTTGGAATCATCCTAATCAACATATCTATCTATCTATCTATATATATATATATATATGATTTAATAAAAGCATCTTGCAACAATCTCAATTATTTATTACCACGGATAACCCCTAAAAAAGGAAAGACACATGGTATCTTAGACGAGAAGATATTGTCACAAGCCAATAATTTGTTCAATGTGTGCAGTTCAACATTTGGCATCTTGACGTTTGTAGTTCAACTTTGGCATTCATTTGTTTGTAATTATGCATTTAAATGGACAACCCATAGGACACTATTGCATAATCAAATTCACAGCACGATCTAGCTCAAATTGAATGAAGAGAAATCGCAAAGCCCAAACCAATGAAGAGGAATTTCTCCTCTATGCTTGCCAAGAAACTCATTGTCATGTGAGGTAGGATGGTAAAAAGCGAGGGAGAGAAAAATTACATCAAGCAAGTAGATGTTGCCATTTTGATTGATTTTTCCAAAACTATATGAACATTGATTTTGCCACACGCCCATGTTGGAGGTCAAAAAGCTAGCAACTTGAATTTGTTCATGTGGACAAATACTGAGCAATATCAACGATTGAATGTCATGGCACAATGCATAGTACAAGGCTTCCAAGGAAGTGAAGGGATGCATGAGAAGGCTGCTAAGAGTAAAGAATAGACTGAAAAGTGAGCTTCCTATGTAATGCTTACATTAAAGGTAGTGATAGGGTGTGATGTGATGATGAATGTTGGATGGAAGTGCCTTTCAAAAGGCAATGCTTATATTATAGGTAGGAGTAGGTGTGATGTGCGTTTAATAGATGAATGTTTCTAGGCTTTGACTATGTAATCTATTGATGAGCTTTCTTGGGCCTTTTCAATGTGATCTTGGGGTGTAGCCCTAGTGTAGTATTCTGATATTTTTACATATCTTAGCTATTTGTTTCACGCTGGAGATGCTATGGAGAATGCCATGTACAAAGAGACAACTGGAGGTAATTAAATTTGGAAGGCACTAATCTTATGTAGGGAGGAAATGAAAGTGCTACTATTTCACCAAGAGTTAATGATTTCATAGGAATAACTGATAACTATGATTTCACATAGAGAACAAGATTTCGCGTAGATTACTGATTCACTTTTTTTTTTTTTAAATGAGATTATGATTTACACTGATGTACCAAAGAAACAAAGAAAGGTTGTCCTATGTATAATTTCTTATGCTTATCTTTCATAGTGATAACTATGATTTGACATAGAGAATTGCAATTGCACATAGATTATTGATTCACTTTTTTGTTGTGCAATTAGATTTTGATTCACACTGCTGTACCAAAGAATCAAAGAAAGATCCCATAGGAAATCTTCATGGGAAATCCAAGGAAAAGGCATCACACATAGTTTTCGATGGCTTATGGGTCAGTTTACATGCTATCCTCTAGCGCTAACCCTTTATATTGAAGGAGTATTCACTCTCTAGCCTCTTCTTAAGATAGTACTTCTTCCACTTACATTTTATGCCATTCTAAGTTGCAAGTATCTACAAGACCAAAGATGGAAGGCAAGGCCATTCTAAAAGTAAGAGGTTGCTCGATTTGACATTAGTAGAACACTTTGTAGAAATTCCACCACTCACTTGAGGGATTGGATAGCTAAATCAATTTGAAAATGACGAAATTTGTCTCAAAGATTCTTTATCAGTTACAACTTATCCTAGCAAAAGATGTTCCTTACCTCAGGGGGTTCACCTCATAAAATTTTAGTGTACCATGTGCATTCAAAAGAAGAGGTATTTTAATTTAACTTTTCAAAAAAATTAACAGAATTACAATAATAGGAGGGATTTTTTAATTCAATTTTAAAAAAAACTCACTTAGTCCATATGTAAAGAAGGGTGTTTTTATTGGGAGGAAAATTTTAGATGAGGGGTTTTTTTTAAAACCTTGGTGGGTAGGGTGTTTTGTTTTTTCTTTGTGAATGTAATATTAGCTTATATGAATGGGACATTGGGTCATTTAGGTCAGCCCATCTATCCAAGAAGAGTATAGATGAGAGACTCTATGCCTGAAAGGAAAATTTGCAAATGCCAACAAAGGGTAAACCTTAATAAGAGCACATGGATTAGAACCTCCTAGCGTAGAATCTTGCAAAATGCAAGGTGCAAAGTTAAAATTAGAGAGCCCTCGAGTCAATTGATACAAGAGTAGATAAGAGTAGTAATAGATGGTCATGGCTAGCAGAGCTTTTAAAAAAGTTTAGTTTACTGATGATCATGCCTAGCAAGATGAAATACACACTAATGTCTTTAATTGAACTTACACTAAATTGCATGGATCGATGGCCCTCACCCATTGGTTAAGCATTGGCTCAAAAGAATTGAGTACAATTTGCCAATCTCTTTGTGGATTGTATGATAATGTTTGGAAATGCACCTCCCCAACTAACCAAATGATTGCTAAGTATGTGTGACAATTTGAATAGTAGTTTAAAGACTAGGAAGAGACTGAGTATTACAAAAAAGGTTTGTGTGACAAAGGTCTCCTTACAGACCTGTAAGTTGAACTATGCAAGGTAAGACCCTTGGGCTCTTAGACTATCAATACCTTTTGGATTCCCAACCTTGGTCAAACAATCATTCAATCCATATAATGCCCAAGCATCAATGGGGTTCACTACTAGCAACCCTTAATGTAAAGACTATCTATATTCCCAAATTTTCAACTAACGTCTATTTTGATACAATAACAGTCACCCCTTTAAACTTATATCGATGGGGGATTTCACATTATAAACCGGTTTCGTGAGCACTGCACACTAAGGGAACTTAAAGAATCCCATGTGTTCATCAAGAAATGGGTCACATGGCTTATCCCATAGACTGCTCTGTGCAAATGATCGTATTACAAGCTTTGGAAGTCTCACAGAACTAGAACCCATAGCTCATTCTGTGTACTGGTGCGATCTCATGCTGCTTGCAAACGGTCGATACAACCTTTTTACGCTATAGACCAAAGAGAAGCAGATTGGTTAGAGCCACGGGTCGAGAAAAAAAGGCTGAATGATCACTCTTCTTGATCTCCAACACTTCCTTAGGGGGATTTTGGTCAATGATGGTCTTTTGGAGACTGGATGGAAGTGCATGATCTGATGAAGTCCTGATATAGAAGCGTGGGATGCTTCCATAGTTGGTTGATGTCAGGTTCAGCACCTCTTGAAAGGGGGCTACAGGGGTCGGGTTCAAAAGGCTGGAAGCAAGATTTACACCCTGGATAAGCAAACAAAAAACCTGCTCAGCTATGCGGGAATTGTAGGCCAGCAAGGTGGAACATTTTGATCGGTAGCCTACAGAAGCTGCTATCATTGTCCAGACTCCATAGTGCATACCTCAGTTGGGGTTTCGTTGTCAAGGTAATTCTTCGCATGGGAAAGGTTAAACTCCACAGAGGTGGCTGGCGCGGAGGGTCCATTGGCAAAGTTCAATATCAGAGTACCATTCTCGACCAAGCCTCCGAGAACCTGCTCATGTAGATGTCCCATGTATGAGAATCAAGTGGCGTATCTGACCGCCATCTCTTGCGGAATCAGAATATCTGGTTTTCGAATTGGACTGTATACCTTGTTCAGTTGTGCAGGAATGAAGGTTTCACCGTGTAATGGCATGAATGCAGCGAGGAAGACAGCCTTTTGCGGAAAGAGCTCCATGGCATAGGAGATGCTACTGCCGCCTAGGCTATGACCTACTAGAATCACCTGTTCCGAACAAAGGAAGCAAATCTTTCTCACAGGTCGACCCAAGCACAGTAGCTTTGTAACTTCTTCAACTTTATCTTCAACGCAGAGATCAGAAACGAACCTTTTCGGAAGTGTTAGTCAAGAAGTCGATCAATGGCTTGGTGAACTCAGCGACGGAAGTCACATTATCGGCCAGTAACCGCCATAGACCTCGCCTCCAATGGTATCAGCAAGGTACTGAGTTGCCAGCCGCCTTTAAGAGAGTAGTTACTCTGTACCAGCACCAATCTCCATGCGGCGTGCGCCATTCCATGGATCAGCACGAAATGGTACCGCCGTGCAGCCCCTGAGGACTGTACGACGGATTAGGAGAGAAGCAAGACTGAGATTCTTTTTTTTTTTTAATTGAAGAGGTCTACTCATATATTACTCAAAAACCACCAAACGAAGGGCTTGTGTTACATTACATGGGCTTGTGTTACAAAATAAATGGAGCTTTAAAAGACAAAAGTCGGAGGCAAAGCTCGAATCACGACGTAGAAATCTGCAATGCAAAGGATGCGAGGCTAGCACATCTTAAACGTACAGGATGAATAGAATGGGCAGCAGCGAGAAGCAACAAGGTGAGTAGGACGCAGACACTAGTGAGCGTGCACGCCATCTCTTGTAATTATTTTCATGCAAACACGTTCTCATATTCGAGTTCTACATCGACTTGGCCTTAATAGCTTACAAGAGCGAATAACAAGGAGCATGCTCCAACTTAATTTATGTTGAGGCGATGTGTAGTGACTCGACTTGGCAAGAGATAAACCCACATGGAGACACGATATAGCATGCTCCAACCTAGTTTATATTGAGGCACTGTATAGTGACTCCACTTTGTATAGTGACTCCACTTGGAAAGAGATAAACCCACATGATATAAACTAGAGCATCTTCGCAATCGATAAACCCACAAGTGACGAGATAGCAGCAGTTTATAGTGAGGCAATGTATACTGACTCCACTTGGAAAGAGATAAAGCCACATGATATAAACTAGAGCATCTTCGCAACCGATAAACCCACAAGTGACGAGATAGCATCTTAGCCTCTTAGGTCGACTCATGAGTCTCTTTCAATTGGCACTTTTATTAATGAGTCCCCTTAGTGTCTTGGACAAGGTGAATAATATTCTCGAGGCCTGCCATTCTGTAATGAGAATGTGGCTTTGTCGCATGCATGTTGTCGTGTATGTCAATGAGTGGTCTGACCAGTAGATGAACTTGGTGCCTGGATATTGCCGGGTTCATTTGAGTTCGTCCAGATGTGGTCAATGCATGGCCCATTTAATATTGTTGGTGTTTGAATTTATTATGTCATCTTGTATTGGTCCATGAATGTTTGTTGTATTGTTTTGTCCGTGAATTGTTTTATGATGTTGATGTTAAAGTCTCCTATTACATATGTTTGTATTAGTGGGTGTGTTTTAGGCATGATTTGTTCTAGCATTGCTAAAAGTGATGAAGTGGTCACTGTGGGTGTCTTTTAGGTGTTGATGATGTGTACCTGCTTTTGTCTTCTAGTGTTGAAGGTGGTTAGCAAGCATTCGACTCCTTTGTAGAAACCGTATTGCTTATGAAATAGCGTGACGTCTATCTTGTAGTATGTGATGATACCAAGGCCGCCACTATGGTGAATGTGTTGGAATCCTTGGACGTGAGATGGTTATGCATTGTGTGCATGTGTCTCTTGGAGGCATAGTATTGTTTAGGCCATGAGGCTGTTACTAGCGAGGATGTCTACCATATGAGCAGCGAAGGACCTAGTGTTTAGTGACTATATTACCAACCTGATAGCAACGATAAAGAAGTTGAGGAGACAGGCATTTGCTGGCCTATGTCTACCACACTTACTTTCCTATGCTCACATTTAGTTGGTGTAAAGGCGAGCATAAACCATGGTGTTGATTTAATGTTTGTGGATACAAGGATCGAGTCACACAAAATACTAAATAAGGTCCCATATGTATGCTGCGTGAATGTTGGAAGCAAGCAATTTGTTATTTTAGTGTTATGTGGGAATTCATGTTTGGAATCGTGGGTATGATTGAAAGCCTTGCACGTGTGTTTCTGAACTCATGTTCTCCATCAAATCACATGAGCTGTGCAGTTTCAAATGAAGTGACTATGGTAAAGAGATTTTAATGGTGTTCACAAAGGGGAAACCACATTGCAAGTATAATATCAGGCCAAAAGAGATTCAAGTTCGTTCCATTCACATAACAGAGGGTCCAGCATCCCATACTACAGGAACATGATCAAATCAAAGTGATGCTAGGTATTTTTTATTTACAAGTGGAAGTTCAATCTGAAGCTAAGTACAAAAATCCAAATTTGTGATTCGAAAAATGTGGGAAATCTGGACGAATGATTCAAAGGGGGGGGAAATCGTGCAAAAAGACATTGACATGTCACGCTTTTTTCATAAATCAATACATCATCTAATCATATTCGTATGAATAAAGTTTATTCGTACGAATACGTATTCATATGAATAAGACTATATGAGGATGATTATGGGCTTCTTTTCCTGTATTTAAGCTCACAATTTGACATTTTAGCTTATCTCACACTTGGTTCTCTAGCTAAGAAAAAGAGATCAAACAAGGAAAAGAAAGAAGGAAGACCCTCCAAGATTGCAAAAGTAATCTAGAAAGTTGGAACTAAGATGGAATTTATTTGTGGGAGTTCTATGTTCTCTATGTTGAGTTTCTTAGATCTCTTGTGAGAAATGTGCTTTTGGTGTTTGTTGGTGTCTATGGAATTTGTTTGTGGGAGTTCTAGGTTCTCTTTGTTAAGTTCCTTAGATCTCTTGAGAGAAATGTGATTTTGTTCTTTGTTTGTGTCTATGATCTTAGAGTAAATTTGTTGCTTTGTGTCTTAGTTTATTAGAATACATAGAGTCTCATTCTTACATTTTCTTTGAATGAATATTTAATATTCTTTCAATAGAATGTGAATGAATACAAAGAGTGTCTTAGATCTCTAACTGCAATTTTGTTCTTTTTTGTTTCTATGACTTAAGAGTTTTAAAGGAATAAATTTGTTCCTTTGTGTCTTAGCTTATTAGAACACCTACAGTCTCATTCTTACACTTTCTTTTGAATGAATATTTGATATTCTTTTAATAGAATGTGAATCAATGATTCACAATTTGTGTATATTCTTTCAATAGAATATGAATGCATCTCTCTCAATTTTCATTACTCATTCTTACACTTTATTTTTTAATGAATACTTTATATTCTTTCAAAATAATATGAATGAATAAAATACAATTTGCATTTACTCATTCTTGCACTTTTTTTTTAAAGAATACTTTATATTTTTTTTAAAGAATGTTAGAAAATGAAATATCATTATCCAATAAGGTATAATCTTATGTGAATGAAATATATTTTTGATGAATGAAAATAATCTTATTTTTTGATAATGGTACGTGAACGAATGACAATTAATATATTGCATTCTTGAAAGTGTTTTTGAAAGCATATTTGTTGCTTTTGACATAATATGTATTGCAGTATGTTTTTTTGCAATGCGTATTAATTTTTTTGGTTTATGTTTTTCCTTGCAATTTCAAAAGCATGGTGCATGGCAAGATTTGGTCATATGTGACGGAGATACAGAAAGTGCATGGCTTGGTCTCTTTCATGCAGTGTAAATATTATGGACACAAGTTCACAGGTGGTTCTACTCACATCAACTAACATTTTTTAAGAAGTGGCAACGATGTTGAAGCTTGCTCATGCACTCTATCTGATGTTCTTCCATTATGCAAATCATATTTAGAGTCAAAAAAGTATTTCATCCAGCCTTGATAAGGAATCATCCAAGTCCTAATGTGAGCATTGAGGTTGATGAGACCATTGGAGGAGAAGCACCTTTAAATGTGAGGGATGCATCATTGCATGAAGGAGATGTAGATTTACTAGCAAGCGGGTCGTAGGTGAGTTTTGATGTGACTAATGTCAATCAACTAAGGAAGAGAAAAAGGAGAGAACAATCATCTATGGAGGATGGTTTTCTTTGACAACAAGTGCATGAAGAGCACTTAAGATGGACAGAAGCATCTTAAAATAGCATACCATTCAATGTCATGAGAGAGGAGACATTTGTAATGCCTTAAAGTCATTGTTTTGCCATATTATAATAAAATGACTACGGGACATCTTGATAGAGTTAAAAAGACTATGGCGAACTGATTCAAGAAAAAGATATTGGATTTTATTCCTACATATGGGTGCAGTCTTGTTTTTTATGGATGGACTAGCAAGCAGGTCAGACCCTTGGTTAATGTAATGTGCATTACTCCCAAGGGAACAATGCTTTTGGAGAGTATTAATAGATCTCTAAAAGAAAAAACTTCAGCATATATTCTGAAAATATATAAAAGAGCAATTCATAAAGTTGGTGGAAGTGAAAATGTTACTGTGTTAGTAATAGATAATGCATCGAATTATAAGACCACAAATGAGATGATCATGGCAAAGTATCCCTCTCTAACATGGGTGCCATGTGGTGCTCATAGTCTTAGCTTATTGCTGAAAGATACTTGACAATTTCTATTTGTGCCACTTCTTTTCTGGTTCTTGCTAGATTGTTGGAAGTGCTTTAGTCAAGACTATTGCTGCTTATAGACGATGGGAAAATTGGCTCAAGAAAAAGGCACAGTACACAATACTAGGTAGTAAATGTGTACATCTTGTACAATCATCAGCATTCTAGAAAAATGTAGAAAGAATAAAAGGTGTAGAGCCATTTGTGAAAGTATTGAGGATGGTTGATGCTGATGCCTTTGTTATGGGTAAAGTTTATTGGAAGATGTCCGAAGCAATATGACAGGTTAAAGAATTCATGCGCTTTGCACCTAAGGAAAAGCAACAGGTGTTATATTTGGATGATAAGAGATGGAAGCAAATGCACAACCCTTTGCATGGAGCCACGTTTGCAATACATCCACAAATATCAAATGCATGCTCAATTACAGAATCCAAAAGTCATGAGTAACTTTTGAGAGGTTTGTAAGAACTTGCTTCCAGGAGATCAAGGCAAATTGGCCTACCAACAACGAGTGAGTTATACGAATTATAAAGGCTCTTTTGGAGATCCTTGGAATCTTGATGCTATTAAGATGATGATTGCACCTACTTGGTGGAAGGAATATGGTGGAGAGACATTAGAGTTGCAACATGTTGCAACACGTGTGCTCTCTAATGGTGGAGAGGGCAACCTATCAACATGTGCAGTAGGATTGTCCATCCTGGTGCAGGCGAGTATGAAGGAGAGGAAAACTAGTCATCAATGCATGTGGTAGGAGGTACAAACGGATGTGCAAAAGAAGTTGCAATTTTTGGACATGAATGTGATGGGAGACGTGGAACAAGTGAAAGAATTGCTCGTGGGATGGATATGATGGGGTCAGATAGGGGAGACCATGTACATGAAGAACTTTGGGAAAAGGGATATAGGAGAAGATGGGCACAATTCTTCCTCTGCGCTGTTGTAGAATGTTTTGGTATTAACATCCCGCAACTTCAACAAGTGCACTAACGTAATATAGTTCATACCAAAGCATGTCTCGCTACGCTTTAAAAGTTCTAGCCTATTCGATGGATCTTGCTAGTTTCTAAATATTCCCAATAATATTTCATGATTCAAAAAATATAGTGGCTGCAGTGGTACTTGGGGGCATGGGTGCATTGGTGGAAGGGAAGATGAGGTAGCTCCTTTGCCTTTGAAACCTCGCCATGCATTCTTAATGTATGCAACCCTGGCTTCTATAGCAAGACCCTTCCACTTCATGTCACAAGAGGTGATGTCTCGATCTATTTGACCAAGACAACATCAACTCTCCAAGCTGAAGTGGTGCATGAATTGATCTATAGATTTTGCTGGAAAAAAATTTGAAAATTGTTCACGTAGGGTTCTCACTCCACGCTTTGCCATGGTCCTAGCGAGATTTTGTACACCGCTTTCACAATTGTTGAAAGCCGTCTTAATGATCGACATTCATTAAGTAGTGCACATCCTCATGACTGAGATCAGGATGTTGAGACTTTCTCTTCTCACCCATGTGAACCATTAAGTATCCTTCTAGTATGCAACAAGATGAGAACAAGATGCAACAAAAAATTCAAAAAAGAATTCAGTGCCAAGTATGATAAAAAATTGAGCAAGCAATGATGCAAGAAATTGCAAAAATGACCTAGGTATAACCTCTCAACTTAAACTCAACTCATGTAATAGACTACAGTAAATCAAATCACAAAAAATCTAGTTATCGTGTGTGACAATGAGAGTGTAACACTGACTAACCATTTCTTCAATATAACACTAGCTTCAGCTGCTGCAATACATGATTATCAAGGGACAATTGATCGTCTATGAGCACATCGCATAATATTAGACTTAGACTGCATCTCACAACTCTCAAGAAAGAGATGAGTGCCAAAATAAGAATCTTGTTAAAGATAGTGTAAATTGCACTTAGTGTACACGTAGCTATATCGTGTGCACTCCTCCCTCTCTCCCTCTTTCACTGCCGCTATCATGGTATCAAACTATATCCCATGACTCCTTATTGCAACCTCTCCATCAATCATGACGGCCAACTTTAGCAAGCACCTCGAACTGGTTCACCAACCACTCCATGAACATCAGCCGCCGCTAGTGAGCTCTTTGTCTTCATTTACTCAGTCTCGACTAGCTCGCTCATGTTCAACTCTTCTGTAGCCTGTTGCTCCCTGACAGACTATCTCCTCTCCACAGTTCCTACACGACTCCCTCAAGGCATCAACATCCATCTTCTCTAGTGCCCTCAACTCTAAGCTCTAGGGCTTCTACTCAACCCGCATCAATGCATCTCTAATGCACGTAGCAACAAGTCGACCACCAGCCACAAGCTTTTGGCTTTACAAACGGCGACGCACAAACCTCCAATTCCACTGATGGAATCGTAAGAGATTCCACCAAAATCTCTATAGATTCCGATATACCCACATGGCAAAGAGGGAGGATCACCCTTATCCTCAACCTCACCACACACTGAGGTGTAGTCACCTAGCCGACACATCATACTGCCACATCAGCACCATGTCAGTAAGAAGGCCCTAGTGCACATGGCAAATAAGGTTGGACCAAGGTTGGTTAACTTTAGCTATGGTTTGGTCAATGGTAATTTTAACTCGAGTGGAGTTTACTCTAGGTTAGCCTTCTACATAGGGTTGGTTAATATTCTGCCACATGGCAGCCTTATCCACATGTGCCATGTCATCTAGTCAGCACATCCAGTTATCTTGCCATGTAAGCTGCTAGTCAGCATCCACCTTAGCTGCCACATGTCACAGCCCTTGCTAGGCACTATACGCTATCCACAGGCACACAGTGAATTCAGCATGTGACACCCTCTCCCACATCACCCTCCAAGCCACATCATCATTTTTGGGCCTTCTTGGGATCAAAATTTGGCCAAACATTCCAGGAGCCATATCTTTTGATTCAGAGGGAATTTTGTAGTGCTCCAAAAAGCAAAAATACTTGCCAACTCATGCTCTAAGAACTAAGAACATAAAATTTCACATCTAACATTTACATAGGTCAGAATCATCAAAACATCATCATCAAAACCACCTCTTGATCCATTGCAATGCACCTAGCACTTAAAATGAATCAGGATAAAGTTCATTTGCTGCATTTGACGCTTTGACACATAGTCTAGCTATAGACTAGCTCAGCCATAGAGGAGATCCAACTCCACCAAGCCAAGTCAACCATTGCCGCATTACTTGATTATTTCTCACCGGCATTAGTCCATGCAGTTCTATCATTGGTATACGCATTCTCACATCTGACATCAATTCAGTTCTCTTGGCATTCGGTAGTTCACCACACTAGTGTGACACTTGGCAAAGTTCTCCTCAGATTCAAGATTTTTACACATCTTGCATGCACATGCCACCCATGTATAGTCACGTGATGACTATTTTTGGCATTGGTTTTTGCACACATAAATCATCCTTGTATAGTCCCTTGGCTATCTCGACACACAGTTGTCATCATTCTACTATAGGCTTGATCCTTGGCACACATGCAGTTCTCACATGACTTGGTTTTGACCATTCAGTGTAAGCCCCCCAATGGCAGCTCTTTTACAGTGTTCTCATGGGTAGACACTCTTGTGGTACATGGGTAAGCCTCTTGCATAGAGCACCAGACCGCCTCCAGCATGGAGTTATTCTCATCACACAATTGATGATCTAGTCGTGACTTCGGATGAGATCCATGAGTGGAAAGCAAATCTTCTTCAACCATTTATTACCACAATGTATGTACTAGTGTATGATGCCGACTCAAGCCTCATTGGCCTTGTCAGATTAGATGCAGATGCTTCACATGTTAGCATGGATCAGCTTTCAATTTTTGATCATGCACATTCCTTGGTAAGCCCTCAGCATGAGGCACACTCCTCGGTAAGCCCCCCTCAGCATGAGGCACACTTCTCAGTAAGCCCTCAGCATGAGGTACATTCTATAGTAAGCCCTCAACATGAGGAAAATTTGACAGTAAGCTCTCAGTACAATGCAATCTCATCTACATCAGCATAGCCTGATTTTAGTGATGTACATCCATCACTCTCATGCATGGATCGAGCATGGATCCAACTCTATATCTTTTGCCATAGATGCTATAGATACTCTGCAGGAGTTCACCAATGATCATCCAGTTATTCAGCAGCAGGTAAGTCCTCGGTATGAGCCACTCACCTCTTCTGCCGTAGGTAGAGATATATGCCATAGTGCATCTAGCTCTTCAGGTCATTCCATTTCAGCATCCATCACCGATGCTTTCACCTATGACACAGAGCATACCTTGGGATTAGTTACCTTCAACAATACAGATCAGCAGATCAGTCTTCAAGACATTCTAGCATTGGCTTAGTCATGCTACATTGCACCACCCTTGGATCTCCTCTTTTGATCAGTAGATCAGTCCTCAACATGAGGATACCTATGCATCATTGTAGTGAGTGGCACATGGTGATGCCGTGCCACCTCAACCCTGGGCCCTATGCACACCATATTTTATTATATTATTACCACACATACAAGCACACATACATATTTATGCCTTTTACCTTGGTCAAATTTATCCATAACGATTCCCCCCCTAGGTAGGGAATGCACAACATTTCCATGCCTAGGACCATCATGCACAAAGAAGGGCTTGAGATAACGCTTGTTGATTACCTTCTTGCCATATGGCTCATGCACTGAACTTGTATAGACCCATTGCTATGTTCTTGATGACTTTGTATGGACTGGTCCACAGTGGAAGAACTTTTTATCCATTTGGTGGTCCAATCTGTTATCAAAGCATAGCACAACATCTCCCTCAGCAAAGTGTCTTTCCCATCCCTTGCAAATCTTAGCATCCAAGTGGACCTTTTGTCGATTCTTTTGGATCTCTATTTGATGTAGTGCAAGGTGTTGGGTTTCATCTAACTTCTCAAGTTGTACCAACCTGGCCTCTACATGTTCATCTTCTGTTATCCTCTGTTCTTGTGCCAATCTCAAGGATGGAATCTCTATCTCTAGTCGTAAAACTGCCTTAGTACCGTACACCAACTCAAAAGAAGTCTGACCTGTAGATGTTTTATGGGTAATGCTGTAAGCCCACACAGCTTTAGTGACCTTCTGATCCCACTGGCTCCTGTACCCTATGGCCATTTTTCCCATGGATTTACAAAGGAGGCCATTGGTCCGCTCCATTTGTCCCATGGATGCTGGATAATAGATGCTAGAAGTATGATGATCAATACCCATGTGATCCATGAGCAATTCCATTGCTTCATTTAAGAATGGACTCCCATGGTCAGATACTATTTCCATGGGTGTCCGAAACCTTGTGCAGATACGTTCAAATATGAAATTTGAAATTGCATTACCATTTGTAGCAGGGAGGGCGATAGCTTCAGCCCACTTAGTGACATACTAAGTGGCTACCAAAAGATACTTCTTTTGGCGGGCAGTCATGGGCAGGGGCCTGACAAAATCTATTCCCCACTTCTAAAATGGATGGATGGACATCACTGGATGATGTTTCCCAGGACGCAAATCCTTCCTACCAAAGAATTGGCATGGTTCACAAGTTTTGGAATACATAGTGACATCCTTGAAGAAGGTCGGCCAATAGTACCCAGCATGCAAAATCTTCTTAGCTATAAAGTCACCGGCATAGTGGCCTCCACAAAATCCATCATGATAATGCTCCAATACCATAGGTACTTCATCTGCATCAATGGCCCATCTTAGTACCCCATCCATGCCTTGACGGTACAATACCCCATCAAAGAGAGTGTAGCGCCTACTATCTCTACGGATCTTGTTTCTCTCATAGCTAGTACTTTCCGAAAGAAAGGACAAAGTGGTCAGAAACCTGTAGATACCACCATACCATGGATCCCCAACTTCTGTGGCCGCTACAAGGGTAACATTGAGGCACTCCTCTAAATGAATCAAAGCATTCTTCAAGTTGGAACAACCCCCTTTTATAATTTTGAAAGAAAAATCATATTCTTGTAGAACTGCCAACCATTTGGCCAATCGGCCCATGGGATTTGGTGATTGAAGAACCTGCTTTGCAAGACCATTGCTAGAGATTATAATGAAGGACTTTTTAGCCACATAATGCTTAAATTTCTCAATGCAGAATAGAGTAGCATCGTTCAGTTTCGATGGAGAGGGGGAAGAGGAGCATGTACACGATGGGAGGTGGAATGTAGAGATGGAGACATCAAGGGAAGAGAGTCATGCTTTATTTGAAAGGAAGGATGGGGGAAATCAAAGTACTAGCATGGTGGCTTTACAAGAATGAGCGTGTCACATCAAGCAATAGCCCCCTCCTTTTATAGCCAAGAGAGGGGGTCTCTCCCAATAAATGCATCCTCCCACATGCATGGTGTGTGTGGAGGAATCTCCCATGTGGGCTAGGTGGGTATGCACTCTCAATTGTGTACAACAACCCTTTGCTTCATTTTCCCACATAAATCAAACCCCATATCCCAAGTCTAAGATATTCCCTTGGTCTCTTCTCAATTTTATAATACGTTTAAACGTCTAGGAGGACAACTGGAGGGTTAGCATAAGGAATCTTACCACCTCATCCTACTTTCCCCATTATTTAACTTGCACTTTTGGACTATCTACACCCCCCCCCCATGGGCCTATCCTATATGGAGGGAAGAATCCAATATAATATCCATCTCCACCTATTTTATATTACTTCTCCCATGGTCCTTAGGCCATGTCTCACTAAATGTAGGCATGGGACTGCCTAGGTGGAGGGGTGGCACACATGGAGGAACCATGCCACCTTAACATTTTATAATATTACTACCATGGATTATGTACAACATACCTATGGGTCCTCTTACGTGGAAGGGTGGCACATGGTCATGCCCTGCCACCTCAACCCTGGGCCCTATGTACACCATATTTTATTATACTATTGCCACACATACAAGCACCCACACATATTTATGCCTTTTACCTTGGTCGAATTTATCCATAACAACACACAGAGGCATGTACACACATGCATCTATATGGCTACACTCACAGATTTATATTAGCGTATTTGGCTACATACATCCACCTATATTAGTACAATTTGGTATGTGTGTATGTATTCTCTTCGGCCCAATTGCATTGGGTTAGTCACATGCTCCTCTCAGCAATGGCGATGCCAAATATTGTAATATATTTGGGCTTCCAAGCTAACTCTTTGGCAAAAGGATCTTCTTGTGGTGAGTTTTAGTTGGTGTTCTCTTGTTCGAGCAGCTTCTGCCTCATCGTCATATTGCTCGTGCCACTTGTCGATGATTTCAGTCTTTACGGGAGTCTATGCCTCATATCTTTTGGCATTGCCTTGAATCTTATGATTTCTTATTATTGCTAAGGCAAAGGATTCATGTTTGGTTTCACAGTGCTTATTTTTCAGGCGTTTCTAGCTACTTGGTTTTCATCTAGTAAGGCAAGATTATGATCTTTTCTTTTTCTGGGTTCGTTCTTTTATTGGGCACTTGAACTCTATAGAAGGACCATAACCATGGAGTCTTTGGTAATCCCTCTCTGGCTAAGTATTCGTTCTTCTGAGCATCCTCAAGGGAATCTTGTAATGATTGTCTTCATGTGCTGGATTCAGATTATCTTGCCTTCTTGTCATATAATGATATCTTCTGCTGATTCGCAACTTGCTGTCCCTTTTCATGGGACTATTCTATGCAAAATAGTGACAAATGGATTTTGCCCCCAAACAAGAACAAGTGGAATTAATGAATGACTTTCGAGATTTATAAGGCCTGCCCAAAAGGTTGGCGGAACCAGAAGTAGAAGAAGCAGCAAAAAATAGTAGTAGATGGAGGAAGGATTATGAGTGATGCGGGCGTGGACGTCGGGACAGGGGGAAGCCTGAGAGAGAGAGAGAGAGAGAGAGAGAGAGAGAGAGAGTAAGTAGGAAAACATTCGCTAAGTGAAATAGTAAGTTGAATAGGCACATGTGCCTTTCAACTCTAACATCATGACTCAGCGTCAAAACATTGTTTTTCCCCACAGGTGAGCACTACCACTAAACTAGAGTAATAGTATATGCCCCTTTTGTATAATAATATTATAAATGTTGCCTCATCTCCCTCTCCCTTAGGGATGTCCTTTTCTGTTTTCACGTCCGTCCCTCTTTAATGCCCCCTACACTCCATTATTATTTAATTGAAACTCCCCCCTGCTCCTTTATTCGTTAGTTTAATCATGGCCTTGCCCTCTTTCTTTTCACCCCTCTTTCAATCTCCACAACTAATTAATTAAATTTAGATTGAAACTTGAGTGGGGGCACATATTTCACTAAGATGTGCCCTAATTGAGATAGGAAAAAAGAAGTGTGTGTGTAAGAAAACCACTTTTACCCCCCCCAAAAAAAAAAAATGAATCTCATTGATGTGGCTTGCTCGAGATTGTGCGCGAAAAAGGGTGCAAATTAAAAGCAGAAAGAGAGAGAGAGAGAGAGAGAGAGAGAGAGAGAGAGAGAGAGAGAGAGAGAGAGAATGGGGGGGGAATCATAAAAATCCAATGAAAATAAAATTATTTTGAATTTTCCCTTTGACAAATTGAGTAAGATGTTACTATACCCTTCCCATAGCCCAATCATAAAAATCCAAAGGAAAACAAGGTGGGGATCCCTCTAAGGCCCTGCAATGCAATTCCACACAATTACAGAACAAGCAAACGAACAACCGAGGAATTGAAATGAATGGAGCAATACCTTCTGTGGTGCTTTTTGAAGACAAGGACAATGCATGCAAAAGCAAGAGGGAAAAAGAAATCTAGCCAAAACAAAGGCAAACAAACGATCAAAAGGGGGAATTTTGCACGTACAATGTAAAAAGACAGAGAAAAATAATGTTCAAGCAGTAACAACCGATGGATGAAGCGACGAAAAAGCTTACAGATCGATTGAAGGAATGTTGCATCGAGAAGGTCCACAGAGATAAGGAAATCCAATGACGGACGAAAACCCCAATGACACAAACCCAAATTGACGGAAACTAAGAACTAAGCTGATCTCTATCCCTTCTTCTCTCATCTTCTCAACGGTTTCTAGGCCCGTTTGTGCATTGTGGGTTGTCAAAACCATGGTATAAGTCCCTCCTTGCAAGCATCTCCATAGTGCAAAGCCGCTTCCTTTGTTGTTCCTGTTACTACAGCAACCGTGTCTTTAGTCCACCACCTGATTTAGGAACAACAGTACATCGTTGATCGAAGTTTTCTTCAGTGCTACTAACCTCTCCTCACAACTTTGACAACGCTTAAAACTCTCTCGACCCATCTCCCCAAACACCATGCAATCAGTAGCTATAGAACATCATCCATGACTACAAGTGTGCATAAATAATCAAGCTACATCTATTCCTTCTATATGCACAATCTGCAGTTCTCTCTCCTAATTGGAAGAAATGACTGCCAACCCAAATTTGTTTGCACGAAATACTCAAATGCATAACGGAATTTCAAAATTCCTTTGCGGATTGATTGATAGAGAAAAGAGTGTGAAACATTGCGGACTACTTCAGGCAGCTGCTAGAGGAAAATGTGCCTTGCTTGCGAAGATGCTTCTGTTGTTAATCAATGGCTGCGAGACTTCAAATATACATATTTTGTTGCTTTGAGCCACATGGATTATTACTGTAGAGACCTATGATTCAGTCGTAACCTTAGCTTTAATGTGGAGAATGTGATTTGTATTTTGTACACCAAATTCAAAGCGATGGAATGGCAGAAACTCTAGAGTCCATGTCATTCCTCTCCTTGCGCATAGGTGCACGGGTGTTCTTCCTTTCTCATCGCCTTCATTTACCACCAACAGAATTGAGAAGATTTAGGAATATCTTGACTATAAGTCTCTTCCGGAACTAGCTGTTTAATTTTTGGCTTTCCCTTCATCTCTCTCACCCTTCTTTCTCTCAAAATTGAAGAAGCACCAGTTCCCTTGATCGGGCTTCCTCTGCTTCTGATCTTTGATTTGAGCAAGTTCCTCTAGAGGAAAGTTTTGTATAGGAAAAATTGCTATAGGAAAGTTCTTGGATAGGAAAGTTGCTATATAGGAAAAGCCTATATAGAAAAAACCACTAACCACCCAACTAACCCTTGACCAACTCTAGGGATTCCACTAACTAGTCAAACTTGACCAATACCAAAGCAATTCCCATTTTCCCAACGCAAGGCCAAAAACTCCACGCTTTCTTAAGACCCTTGGAGGGCCAATAAAATAATTTCAGAAAATAATTTCGAAATTTCCCTTTGGCAAACTCATAAGAACGTTACTATACCCTTACCATAAGTAGTAGTGTGTAAGAAAACCATGTTGAGAGAACGTTACCATACCATAAGTAGTAGTGTGTAAGAAAACCATGCCCTCAACAGCTAAGATTTAAAAGGGAAATGCCCTCATTTATGTGAGGGCATCTCGATAAGGAGCAGAAGGCAGCTTTGAATGTGAATGTGCATTGTGCAGAGCCGCGGTGAAGCATCGGTCAAGTGTAAGTCCCATTCCCGAGAATCCCTTGAATTGAGGATTTGCTTGAAACACACACACGATTGTCCAAGGGCTTAATCCCTTGAATCTGAGGAGTGAGGGTTGAGCAGATCGAGGGAGAGATATTGAGTAGACAGAGACGGCGAGAAACGAGGGGGGGTTGTAGAGCTCGCTGCTCTCACCTTAGCAAAGACCAAACCCAATACTAATTTATCATAGCTGCTTTGAAGCAGTAATCTGAAATGCCCAACTAGTTGTATTTATAAAAATCTTCCATTTCTCCCTTTACCACGCGCTCCTCAAATTGCAAAAGACCTGCGCAGCTCCTTACGGCTTCACAATGCTGGCCTAAATTGCAATCAGGTCAACGTTCATCAAGGAGAGGCACAAGATGTGCAAGAAGAATTCCTACTCGATAAGGCCAGAAATAATATTGCGTCTTTAAGAATCAGCAAACGGAATAGGTTGATCAATATCCAACCCGCTCGGACAGACATACATATTGCCAGGAACTGGATGGCAAACTTGGTAAGATCAACCTCTGGCCTCTTGTGCTCACCCTCTTCTACCTCGTTAGCAACCCCGATGGCCTGCCAGTATGATATTGATCCCTTGCGGTCAATACTGAGAATTTGACATTGATCCGTGCTTTCTAAACCAAAAGGTTGTATGCTGCCACGTTTTTTTTGGGGAAAGTCTGCTTTCCAAGGGTAAAATTCACGATGTGTGCCCCTGGCGACGTTTTTTGGAAAGTCCGCTAGAGCCTGCCCGTAGCGGGGCATTGCTAATAAATAGAGTGAGTTTATTCTGCTCCATTTACATTGTTAAAGAGCTGAAAATGGTTTGTTTAGAATAGCATTGGAGTGAAAATTACAAACATGCTAATCTAATCCATGTGCTTACAACTTGGTAGGAAGCTTTGGCACGCATGCTCAAGAAGCCTGGTAAATATGACGAGTGCCATCAACACAACAGCAGCTTCGCAGTCTACTTCGCTGCAGCGCCTCTATCATGTTGAGAAGGTTTTCCTCTCTATGTCTGCTGTTCATCCTCGGCATAGATAAATGATTTTGCAGGAGAAGAGAAGGGAGAGTCTTTTCTTGTCTCTTATGGGCCTTCTACTTGCTGCAGAGAATTGTACATGCAGTGGACTTGGCGGGAGGAGTTATGGACGAGTTAGCAAATGCCATGGGCCCACGAAAGGAAGTGGTCGCAGCTCAATGCTGTGAGTTCATGCAGTCGGTCAAGGTGACATCTTTAAGGATACTGTCTTGTTTGTAGGAACTGCACATATCTGTGAGCAGAACTCATCAAAACCTCTGGAAATTTTCTAAAAAGCTGAAGATACGACCTACATATGTCTCCAACCACTGGAAAGTAGAGCACATCAGGGCCACACTGTGTACCAGGGACCTCATACCTGTCGATCTCTTTGATTCAAACTCTACCCATATCTTATTGACATAATGGTGTTCAATTTGCATGGTTTATAGATATCTCCAATGGATCTAGTGTGGGTCAACTAGGGGAAGACAGAAGTCTTTGTTTGTTGCTTTTCTGAAGCTGCAAGGGAACGTGACAAGCACCATTGCCTCGATGAACACTTACTTAGGGGGCCTACTTAGATTCATTCAATGCGTATTTTTCGGATATGGAAAGCCTAGCCAATGCAGGCAGGCGATTATTAGTTGAGTATTGAGTGAGCTAGACCCAATTTGGTAGAATCCAGCGACGATCCGTGCTGTATAATGTAACTGCCTGCTCAATTTTTAAGGCCATCTGTTCTCTCATTAACGTTTATGTCTATAGAGCTGTATACTGGGGCAACTAATTGAATGAGCTTCAACTACACAGTTTGGGGAAAGCCAGCGTGAATCTATGCTTTATAATTTTACTGCCTGCTCATTTTTTAAAGGCAACCTTTTCTCTCATCAATGTGAACTTCTATCTAGCTATATACTGGTTCCACGAGCAAGGTGTTACATGAAAGAGGTTTGGCTGAATCTTCAACTCATACTTGCCCTCGGGGTTATTCATGAATGATGATCAATTTTCCTGGACTAAAGGAGACCATCTTACTAATTCAAATGTCTTAGATCACTGCCTGATCGTCAAGCTCTCATTTGGTGGGGTCAAATACATTCTAGAGATTTAGAGAGCTAGAGCTAGGATAGAAGCTTTTATGCACATTGCTATTGTAATCGCTGTTCCTTTCCCCTTCCAATGCTCTTATGTCTGTCCTCGGCAATCACTCCACATGTGAGCTATGCATGAGGTGCCGTCATTTGTCTTTGTTATAAGGTCATGTCTACCTTCTCTCTATCCTAAATACCCCCCATTCTCTCTTTTATCAGCGGTCTATATATAAAAGTGATTTCAGTTTAATGCCCTGCTGGGCATGTTCTAGAGAGGCACATGGCATTTAGTATTAGAGTTGATTCAGGTTTGTGTGATTCTTGAGCATGATGTCAGCACATTATCCAAGACTAAAAGACACTCATGTTAAAATCTGGAGCTATCATCTGCCTAATAACATTAGTATTAACATGGAATCACCTACAATGCCAACCATCTAGCATGGCAAAACATAGGTCAGTTAGGCGTTCCCAAGTAAATGACACAAAGCATCTCTAGGACCCCCGCCGCGTCTGGTGAGGTTCCATGGTATACTTTGCCACAGTCAACACGACTAAAGATAAAATAATATCCATAGCAAGAAAATCCGGAAATAGAATTCCGTAACAATTTCTCTTTTTACTTTACCCTGATCCCCTTTAGGATAAAAAGTAGTCTTATCTACTGATCCATCTTCCAGCTTACTGAGTGAAGCAGTCTCCGCCTCCCACCTTTGGACTTGGAAGGGCAATTTTATTTTTGACCTCACTGCCCTGCAATAAAGCCCCTTGGAGTTTGAGGGTCTTACAGACTGAACGTATTGCTGGAATATGAAGATTGATCTAAGATCAATCCTTTGTATTCATTAAATCTTTGACATAACACTTAAGTTTCAGAATTGTTACCTTTCTGAGGTGCTCCGTGTGAAAGATCTTTTGCTTTATGAACTGTCTCTGCAAACTTATAGTGAGCCTTTGTAGCTGAAGCCATAAATCCCTCGGGATTAAACACATATTCAGGATCATCATTTTTGACAGGACCTACTTCAAAATCAGTCACTATGGGTCTTTCTTTTGAATCTGGCTTCTCTTAATATGATCAAACCCTTTATTCATAGTGGGAGATAGTTTTTACAGAAAGTGCTTCAAAATTGGGGTAAATCAATCTAGCTTGAAATCATACTTTTTATGCTGCTAATAGCAATCACGATTCAGTATTTGTTGTCAAGGCTCAATTTAAAGCAGATCGTGGCACTTTCTTGAAAATTCAAATTTCAGCTTCCAGGCCTAGAATTCAAACTGTTGTTAGAAATGAACCAGGCAGAGGGTATCCCGCAGCGGAAGACTGATAGAGCATCCTAAGAATTACGCATGGAAGTGTTTAACTACGGAATCCAAAACTTCTTTACTTATGTGTACTCAACAAACATGTGTATGTGCAAGCCACTAACTAGACAATGCTCCACAAGAGAAACAGAACCACACAATACAAAAGAAATCAAGAGTCCCACCAAATCGTGGTCCTCTGTCCTTACCCCAAAAGGTGTCTAGATCCTTGAGCCTGCGCACTCCTCGTCGAGCTTCAGTAGACTTAGTCACCGTGTGCCTGATCCTCACACCTTGCTGCCCTCACTGTCAGCCTAGGTGTGCAGCCCTTCCTAGCTCTGTCTGCAACTCTTCTGCCCCTTTGTCGTCTTGGATGTAGGCCCAAAGAGTGCTGATCTGATGCTCCAGTCTGCTTGCTGTTTGCTGCTCTGGTGGGTGTATTATGAGGCCCCATGGGCCCCCTTTTATAGGGGTTGGATGCCCCCTGAAACAGCTGACCAGTAGGCCTAAAAACAGCCGACTCACCCAGTCTGTAATAGCTGACTGGTGGGGGCACATCTCTTGAGGAATTGCAGGCTGCCACTGCCCCAGGCTGTCACATGCATCAGGGTCAAGCCCAGGTGGCAGTAACAACTGGCTGCCTAGCCTGCCTGAAATGGCCCAAAAGGGCCTGGTTTTTTAGGCAAGGGCCAGCAGCCTGGTCGGCCAAAACCGACCAGCCTGTCGGTTGTGCTGGCCCAAGGTTGGCTGGTTCCCAGCCCTATATAAAGGCCCTTCAGTCCCCCTTTTCACTCACTCAGCTTCCTCAGTTCAGGACTCAGCTCCCAGCCTCCAGCAGTGCTTCCAGCCAATGTCCTATTTCCACAGCATAGTTCCATCTCCCGCATGTCGTAGTTAGGGGAGTGGTCTCAGCACAGTTTTGTATACTGATTTGGCAACCATGTATAAATAAAGCAGTGTACTATAGCTAGGTAAATCTCATGTGTCTCTCATGCTTGAGTTAGCCTTTTATATTCATCTATTTTCCGCATAAGTCTCCGCATGTTACATTGGTATCAGAGCAGTGTGGCCGGAGTTAGACTAAAGGGAGTCCTGGCAGCAAAGCTTAGTTATGGAGAGTCAGTTAGAACAGGAGGGAGCATGTATGGGAGATTTTTGAGTTTTGTATTTTGCCCCTACCTTGGACTAGTGGTAGTCCTTTCTCATTCATTTCCGTCATATTTCTTCTCCTGTGCATCTTGCTGTAGAAACAAGTGATACTAGCTCTCGAACGTCATTGGCGCAACCCTCTTCCCTACAATCATCACAGTCACAAAACTACTATAGCTCCTTGGAAGCATGCCAAGAAATAGCCTAGCCATCCTTGTTGAACTCGTCCTTTGACCAACTGCTGCTAGCTGATCCCTCACCACCTTCATTTTCGTGATGTGATCCTGTACTTAATCCCCCTCATCCATGCTCATGCCATAGAGCTATGTCTAGAGCTCTAGAATCCACACTTCGTTATTGAGCTCTTACACATCCCTGAAAGTGGTCCATGCCTTGGAGGAAGTGTTTGTCATCTATATGTGAGAAAACGACTTATTTATCTTATTGACCACAATAATGGCTAATTGACCACAACATCCGTCGGTACATTCACTTCTAGTGTAGTCGTTGTAGCTAGAGTCACCATGGGTTGAGGCATTAACTTTCTGCCCGTCGCAATCTCCCATGACTCCTTGGACATTAAATGGCTCCAGACTTTCATCTTCCACAGTGGGTAATTGATCCTGTATTGAATCCCCCTCATCCATGCTCATGCCATAGAGCTATGTCTAGAGCTCTAGAATCCTTGCTTCATTATTGAGCTCGTACACATCCCTCAAATTGGTCCAAGCCTTGGAGGAAGTGTCCGTCATCTATATGTGAGAAAGTGACTTATTTGTCCTAGTGCCCATAATAATGGCTATTGGCTTTGTATCTCGAATCTGCTAGGCTCTTACTAACACAAAATCCATCAGTACATTCGCTTCTAGTGTAATCGTTGTAGCTAGAGTCACCATGGGCTAAGGCATTAACTTTCTGCCCGTCGCAATCTTCCATGACTCCCTAGACACTCATCTTCCACTGTGGGTAATTGGTCTCATCCAACTTGCTTGTGTCCCCCAAATTAGCAATAGCATATTTCTTGGCCATGACAATGAACTGAGAAGAGAGAGTAAAAACGTTGAAAGAAGTGTCCGCTGTCTGTAGTGAGGAAGTACTTCATCTGTTGTACTGCCCACAATAATGACTAATGCCCCCGCATCTCGAATTTGCCAGGTTCTCACTAAAGTAGCATCTATTGGTACAATCACTGCAAGTGCAGTTGTGGTTCTGCCTGCAATCAGCGTGTGCTGTGGCCATTGCCAGGCCCTGGATGCTATCCAAACAGCTCCGTACAACCTCTGTACAGCTGCTGATGTCACCAGCCAGGTCATCACCCTGTTTCTGGCTGGATCTTCCGAGTAATCAAGCTCCCTCCAATCATTGGCAGGCACATGGTAATTCTGTGCCAGATTCTCCATCTGCCAGGTACTCCTCTCTTTGTGCTGTCCACAAGGCAGCCCATGTGCTGTGCATGCGGCAGCCCCATGTGCATTCCTTTTGCTGTGTGCATGCTGCCCACGTGGCAGCCAAGGTGCTGGCCATGTGGCAGCCACATTACCCTTTGGTTCACCCCGCCATGCTCTCCTCATATTGGGGCTTACAGATGGGGAGGTGACCATGTTAGAATCGACCAATAGAGGGTACGCACAGCGGAAGACTGATAGAATAGCCCAGGAGTTCACACAGTGTGGTGTGGGGTGTGGAATCACAAACTTCTTAAACTTATGTGCATAGGATAGATGTGCAGACTCATCAATAGACCATGAACCAGCCAGATATAGAAGACACCAAAATATGGACACAATACAAAAGAGAGAGATCCAGAGTCCCACCAATGGTGTGGTCCTGTGATCTTACCACAAGGTACTTCTCCCATCTGCACTGGATGTTTTATTTCTCTAGGAATTTAATTGTGGCAAAAATGATAGATTTTGGTTTCTTCTCCGTCAGTTTGGGGTTGAGAGTGTCATCAATTGTCCAGTTAGGGGAAGGGGTGTTGCAGTATTGGCTAAATCTTCTTTTGTAGTTCAAGAGCTCTTTCAGGGTTTGGAGGGGTGGCTTGTAGTTGCTTCTTTGTTGAGTGTTGGCATTTCTTTTTGAATTGTTAGTTTCTATTCCCCAAATATTTCTTTCGAGAGGGTTGAGTGCTAGCATCTCTTAGACAATAATTTGTCTACGGAGTGTTGGCTGCTCGGCAGAGATTGGAACTTCCTGTGCTTAGGGGAGGATAGATATCTAGAATCGAGCCCGCGTTCTCCACCTCGAGCGTCTGTAGACGTTCCGCCTAGAACGATCCTCTCCACCTTGCTGTCTGGAAACCCAGCCTAGGTGGGCAACCTCCTGTGAGCTAGGTCTGCAGCACAAGGTACTTCTTTCTCCTCCTGTCTATAGGCCCAAAGCTAGCCCTGCTGCTGCTGGTGGTGGTGGGAAGGCTGCTCCAGATGATGAATTATGAGGGCACAAGGCCCTCCCTTTTATAGGCCTAGAGGGCTGGCCAACCAACTGACCCAGCAGGCCAAAAATGGCCGACCTGCTGGTCTGTCAACCTAGCCCCTCTGGCCTATTAAATGCGCCTCTTCTAGGGCTCAAAACAAGGGCCTGTTGGCCCACAAAACTAGGGCACGTGCCCTCCTATATATTCAGGGTCCAGCCCCCCTGTGTGCAGCCTTGTTCCAGGCCTGGTAGGCTGGCCGTGACCAGCCCTATCACCCTTCCAAACAGCCGACCAGGTGCTGGCTCCTTTCGTCAAGTGTGCGCCACTTCTAGGGCTTGCTGCAGGTCGCTCTCCTGCCCACAACCCTCGCCATCTGGCTCGCCACCTAGATGCCTACTGCCCAAAGACTCCCTGCCCTGCTGCGCCTCTTGCCAGGCCAGATCCAACTTTTGCCCTCGCCACCTTTTCTGCACATGGTCACCATCCGAGACAGCTTCTAGAGCTCCAAGTATCTTCTCTTGTGAGTTGCTGCCCATGTGGCAGGCCCTCTCTCTCCTCTCTGGCCATCTTCTGCCCTAGGTCTCCCTTCCCCACGCTCTCCTCATATGGGGGCTTACAGATGGGGAGGTGACCTTTCCAATACCCCCTCTCACCAACACATCTCGGTCCAATGTCAACACATCGATGAGAATGCTCCGGTGACTCTTGGGTCGTAGTCCTCTGGAACACTTTGATGTCGAAATCTTTCCCTGGCTTTTCATCCAGTGGTTCCTGCTCCACCAGGGTTGGTTCTGCTTCCGCACACTATCTTGGTACACAGGTCCATCTCTGGTAGCACCTCTTGGCACCACCACCTTCAGTCACGTTCCTGCCATCGAACTCGAGCAATCTAGATGCCACGATCTTCTAGTTGTCCCCCTCATAATCAGTGAACAACCTGGAGTCTTCCAGGCACCATGCTTTGAGGGTCTGGCTCAACCCCTCCTTCCTTTGGCAAGGTCCGCAACAAATGAATATCTCCAGATAATCTGGACCATGAACTCTCACTGAGCTCTCAAGTAGGTACTCTTGTGGCTTCAGTACACCTTGTCCATCACCTTCCAACAATTTACGTCCACACTTCCCCATCTGCCTTCGAAGAAGGCCAATTCCTTTCAGTCTCGCATTACGTGAGACAAATGAAGAGCATAGTCATCAAGTACATACCAGTAGATCATTGTATTGCCTGTGTGCTTGCTCTGAAAGCAAACCATGCACCTCATCAAGGCACATACCAATAGCCTGTGTAATCTTGTACTGTCCCCTTCTGAAGTACAACATCCATTTGAACATGAAACCCCAGGGCTGTCCATGGAATCCACCCTCGTGTCAGTATCAACAGCCACGCACTTGGAAGATACCAAGCACTCCATGCTTTCCTTCACCTTCACCAAGGTCTCTGACTCCTCGTCGACCTGCATCTCAATGTCAGACATCATCACTGTGGTTTCTAGGTCGGCATATCTGATC
The DNA here is from genome assembly GCF_047967505.1 of Dipteris shenzhenensis. NCBI lineage: Eukaryota > Viridiplantae > Streptophyta > Polypodiopsida > Gleicheniales > Dipteridaceae > Dipteris > Dipteris shenzhenensis. The sequence goes on from NC_141604.1 coordinate 24,672,833, forward strand.
TCAGTAACACACGGAGATGTTACCAAGACCAATTCTTCAATTACCACATTAGCTTTGGCTTTTGTGTCACCCTCTGAATCTGAGTCAGACTCCTTCCTCCTGTTTTTCTGATTTGCCTTCTTCTTTCCGCAGTCCTTCGCAAAATGACCGGGCGTGTCACAATAGAAGCACTTCTTCTACTTCCTCTTGGAAGTGTCCTCGTCATCAGAGTCATCCTTCTTGGACTTGCCACCGTTAGGCTTGCCGTTCCTTTTGCTAGCGTAATCCTTCACCACCAACGCCTTGTCGTCTTTGTCGTTGTTATAGAGTGTCTCCCTAGCTTCTTCCTGTAGCAGTAATGGACCTAGCTCCTCAAACGTGAGAGGTTTGGTCCTCTGTCGTGCTGTTACAGTTGTAACAAAGCTTTTGAAACTCGGCGGTAGCCTCCTCAGTACCATCAAGGCCAAATGGCATGAGTCCACCTTGTGACCAACTGATGCCAGTTGATCCCTCTCCACCTTGACCTTCCTCAAGTGGTCATGTACCGAATCTCCATCATCGATATCCAGGTTGTAGAGCTGATGCTAAAGAAGCAAGATTCGGGATGTGTTGTCTTTCTCATACAGATCCTTCAGAATGGTCCACACCTCTACTAACGTCTCGGCCATTTGGATGTGAGGAAGCACAGAGTCCGCCGTAGTCCCTATGATCAATGCCAGGGCATGGGCATCTCTGTCTTCCCAAGCTTCGAGCTTCTCTCCATCTATTGGCATGAGTATCTTCCCCTCCTTGTTCACCATATCCTCTGGCTTCGCGCTGTCAATTTCCACAGCTTTCGAGCCACTAAGTGACTCCAGATCTTCACCTTCCAGATCGGGTAATTTGACCCATCCAGTTTCCCAAACTCTCCAAAGTTAGGGATGGTGAAAGAAAGAAGTCTAGGGGAGGAGGAAGGGAGAGCAGGGGTTGAAGAGGATGAAGAGATCAACATCTCTGCTGCTAAACCACACAGCAAAGTCGAACAAACGTAACCTTCTGTAGACCAGAACTCTGAACGCACTTGACTGAACCTGAGTCACCCTCCTTCGTGCAAGGGCACTGTCCTCCAGTCGTGGAAGTCAATTCCCAAGAGCTTTTGAATCCGGGTCGTCCTTCAGCAAGGTCCCTGCTTTTAGGCTCCCACACCTGTGAGCCTCCTACTTGGGCTTTGATACCATGTTAGAAATCGACCAATAGAGGGTATGCACAACGGAAGATTGATATTAAAGCCCAGGAGCTCACATAGTGTGGTGTGGGGTGTGGAATCACAAACTTCTTAAACTTATGCGCATAGGATGGATGTGCAGACTCATCAATAGACCATGAACCGGCCAGATATAGAAGACACCAAAATAATATATTTCCATCCAAAGCTATCGACACAATAAAAAGAGAGAGATCCAGAGCCCCACCAATGGTGTGGTTCTCTAATCTTACCACAAGGTACTTCTCCTATCTGCCGGCTATCTCTAGACTCGAGCCCGCGTGCTCCATCTCGAGCGTTTGTAGACTTTCCGTCCATAATGATCCTCTCCACCTTGCTGTCTGGAAACCAGCCTAGGTGAGCAGCCTCCTATGAGCTAGGTCTGCAGCACAAGGTACTCCTTTCTCCTCCTCTATAGGCCAAAAGGTAGCCCTGCTGCTGCTCCTGCTGGTGGGAAGGCTGCTCTAGATGATGAATTATGAGGGCACAAGGCCCTCCCTTTTATAGGCCTAGAGGGCTGTCACATGCACGCCTGCACTTGGGTGCAAGGTGACACACTGGCTACATCGACAAGTGCATTATAGTTCCCCGATAGGAGATTTTGTTGTATGCGGTGACCCCTTGTCTAGGGATAGTCAGGCACAAGCTATGTAGGTCAGTCTTCAGCCTTAGGTCAAGTCAGTAATTCAGTTCTTGTTCAGAACAGTAGGTTAAGTGTTTCCATCTTATAGGTTAGGTCTTAGCCTAGGTTAGGAGCCCCTTTAGGGCCCCCAAAGGCTGGACAGGTAAGTAGGGAAGGCAGCCTGCAAAGGCTGCCCAAAACTCCCCTGGCAAATGAGCCAGGGAGGGCTTTTATAGGCTGGTTGTAGGCCAACCAGTCTGTAAAACAGACCGACTCAGTTGGCTGTTTACAGACTGGGTTGGCTCAGTTCCAGCCCTATAAAAGGGCCCCTTGGCTGCCCTCTTTCCTCATTCAGTTTGCTCCTGCCTTCAGCTCTCCTACAGCTCCACTTCAGCCTCCTGTGCAGCCCTTGAGATCCTCAGATCTGGCCCTGCTTTAGCCTTAGTCCCTTGGCCATCAGTTCAGCCTGTTCTGAAGGTGACCACGCAGCACAACAGTCGGAGGTTTGGACCAGCAAACGGAGAGAGGTTTGGACACTGTTTCCTCAGCTTTCTTAGCTCTCTTTTACAGTTTACACAGCTCACTCTCAGCTCTATATTTTGTGGCATGTCGCACTTCAATTAGGCGAGCAAGTGGGCAGGCAGACTGCGGGTGTGTAACGGGCCCAATTACTCATGGAGTAACCTTGCATTCCGGTGGACAGCACAAGCCTCTTCCTTGCCTTGTAGAAGCGTCCTACATTGTCGGTGTGGGCAGCATCAAGGTCTCGGTATTGGTCGGCGTTGCCTCTTGGGTCTTTGGGTCTGCTATACGTGTGCACAGTGAGCTCTTCAGAAGCGTGTTCCGTGCTCTCTCGAAGAGTGTCCTTTGTATTTCTTAGTTCTCCAAGTATAAAGCAAATTCTCCCCTGATTGGGGGAGGGGGGCCTCAGTGGGTACAGGGACCCAATCGGTTGTCGACTCTACTCTCTCTCTACCCTCATCTCCTTTCTCTCTCTATGGTAAACAACGCTAAGTTCTCGTTAAAGGTTTTTTTTTTTCCATGAAAAAGACTTCTATTAAGTAAGAACAAAAACCCGCGAGAGCAAGCTCAAAGCGGAATACATCATGAAATCATGAGGATAATAAAAAACCCCCTCAGAGTGAGGTGGAAAGAAACCAAGGCTGAGGCTGAAAGTGCCATCTCAACCCTGTAGTAGATTCAGAGAAGAAAGGAGAATCCTTCCATTCCCTGAAGAAAGAAGCCCTCCTAGCTGAGGCTGCACGGGAGTCCCCCTGCATACCCGTCCATACGGCCATCAGAGTGTGTACGATGTCTATCCAGATACTAGCCAATGTGTGCGAGGGATGAACCTGAGTACCCTTCATAGCCTCTGTGCATCTGGCTCTCCAGATATGCCAGGCTGCTATGCTCGCTATAATCTCCCAAGAAGTATCCACAGAGGCATGTACAGCTGTAAAAGGACGGTGTGGAACCACATCCAACGAGCAGAACTCAACCCGATGACGTCGAACCGAAATGGCCCGAGAGGAGTCAAGTCCCTCATAGAAAACCTGAGGTCCTGTAAGAGAAAGCCAAGCCACCGAGCCCGAAGTCATAAAGAGTGGGGAATGGGCAAAGTGACTGAAGATCCTGGCTATCCCCATCCAAATCAATCTCGCCTGTCTGCAATCCCATAAGCAATGCTGAATAGACTCCGAAGCAGAAAGGCAACGAGGGCAAGTAGGGTCGGCTCCGAATCTGGACCTCCAAAGGTTCACTGCAATCCCTCCATGAATAGAAAGCCAAAAGAAGATAGTGATCTTTCTATTCCTGTGGGATTTCCAGAGCCTCCTCCAGAAGTACCTCTGCTGATCCGCAGTAATACCAAAAGTCTCCCAATGAGGAACTCTGGAGGGTCTCCAGCCTCTACTACTGAGCTGAAATCTCCTGGCATTACTGACCGTGTAACGAAAGAAGGGGATGGTCTTCTCGTTAAAGGTTTAAAGAAGGTCTTGCTGTGAATTACACGATGAGATTACCGTTGCATGTTACATTGGTATCAGAGCTTCAGTCTGTATCCAGCTTGACTACCGCGAGTGTGTGGTTGAGTTGAGATCCGGAAAGGACACACAATCAAGCGCCATGGAAGGGTCAGGAAAAGATTTCAACTTCGAAGACTTTGAAGAGGAGAAAGACTACCAATAAGATATGCTTCTGCCAAATGCTCAAGAAGTAATGGCGAACCTTCTAGAGCTGAATCGGGTCCTCCTGCAGCAATGGGAAGAACATTCATCCCAGTTGGAAGAAAGCACAAGACAGCTGGACCAGACAAAATAATGTCTGGAGTAAAAAGAAGCAGAAAAGCCGTTGTAAGAAAGAGGAACCACGTATTTTGAAAAATCGCTCTTGTTGATGCGTGAGGAACGCAAAAATGAGGAGGCACTGTGATGCACAGAGCTCGCCCAGGCAGAGAGGCAACAAAAGCTAGACTGAGAGGTGATGCTTCTCCAACACAAATAGATGCTAGCCGCTATGCAAGCAAGTTTAAGCGCGGCAACCGTCTCCGCCACAGCTTCGCCATCGACAAAGGTAACACCAAGTGTGACCATTCATCAATTTTGCAATTTATTCATCACTTTGTAGCTCATTTTCTATTAGCGTTGATCCAAGATGAGCAAGATAAAGTCCACCTTATAGCTCCTCATCTTACAGGTGAGGCGGTGACTTGGTGGCAGCATTAGGTTAGTAAGCATGCTGACCTAAAAACGTTTAAGACGAATTTCGTTTGGGCAATGTTTGTGGCCGACCTCAAAGCCCGTTTTCCCCCACCCCAATATATGCTTAACTTGGAGGATGAGTTCGCTTGTCTCTACCAGATTGGTTTGCGTGTGTTGACATACAGTAACAAGGTTATCACGCTGGCGCAACAGTTGGGCATGACAGAGAGTGCCAAGATGAAGCAATTCATTCGAGGTTTGGACACAAACATACGTTTTACCATTCAGAACAAAATGGTAAAACGAGCGGGCATCGACTCTCGCACAGAATCAAGAGATGCCGCTGAATGGGGGAAAGCCCAAGCAGGTCCAGAAAGATTCCAAAGCCCCACAGCAGTCAAACAACACAGAAGTGGTACCACCAAGAACATTGCTGCTTTCATTGCCATCACATCGCTAGACATGGCAAGAAGGATTGTCCGAAGTGGCTTGCCGAAAAGGTTGCGAAAGCACCTACTTCGTCTATCGCCAATGTATTGGCTCTTCCAACCCTGCCTCCATCCTCAACTACGAATGTCGTCTTTCCTGCTTTGAATGCCGTTTCCACGGTGGTCTTTCAAGGTAAGGAGGAGGGCGATTTCTCAGGTCAAAAGAAGGTGCTCATTCGGGCGTACGGCACAGCTAACGGGCATCAGTTTATTGTCCTGTTCGATATGGGGAGTTCAGAAGATGCCGTCTTCCCTCAGCTTGCCAAGACAGTGGGGTGCACCTTGGTGCCTCACGAACTTATAGTGGACGGGTTCACGTCCGGCTTGCGCATACATATCACGCATAAGGCCATCCATTTCACTTTTTTAGTTCAGAGGGCCATGTGTACGCGGGATTTTATATCGACTCCTTTGATGGGATGCGACATGATCCTCGGGATTCAGTGGTTTTGTGAGCATGTTTCGACACTTGATTGGTGGCAGGACACTTTCACAATTGTGGAAGGTTTACGTGAACCCGCCGTGATATGAGGTGATTAGAGCATATTAGGGATTCTGTTAATCTCTCATATTCAAGTAGGTCGCGCCGCCCGCAAGGGTGCCATGTGTGCACTTGTCTATGTCCAGTGCCAAATCACTGCAGTTCAAGTCCCTCCTTTAATGGGGCAAGCAATGGTGGATCTACTCCAAGAGTTCAAAGACATTATGCTCTGGGATGATCTGCCACCCCAGCTGCCTCCCAACCGATCGGAAGACCATCACATCGATCTACTTTTGAACTGACACCTCCAAGTAAGTTCCCTTATTGACTTTCAAAGTCTATGGAGGGAGAGTTAGAGCAGCAATTGTCTCAATTACTGCGCGCAGGGTTTATTAGACCTTCTTCTCCGCCTTTTGCTGCACCCATTCTATTTGTGGCAAAAAAGGATAAGTCCGCACGACTATGTGTCGACTACAGAGCACTCAATAAGCTTACTGTAAGCAACAATTTTCCTATGCCCCGCATCGAGTACATCTTGGAAAGACTCAATGGTGCAGATTTTTTCAAAGATTCACCTCAAGAGTGGCTACCATTAAGTCCAGATTTTTGACACTGACATCCCAAAGACAGCTTTTTGAACTGAGCGAGCTCATTATGAGTTCGTCGTCATGCCCTTTGGTTTGAAGAATGCACCACCAACATTCAACAAGATGATGTCTCGGGTATTTACAGAGTATATTGGGAAGTGCCTGTTCATCTTTCTCGATGATATCCTTATCTTTTCCGTGACAGCAGAGTAGCATATTAAGAATGTGCGATGTGTCCTACAGTTATTACGTGATAAACAGCTATATCTCAACGCAAAAGTGAAATCGGATTGCTGAAAATTCAATATTTGGGCTACATCATTAGTGCTCAAGGTATTCAATTGGATCCTGAGAAGATCCGAGCCATCACAAGTTGGACTGTCTTCATGACGGCCCAGGAGATCCGATCTTTTGTGGGTTTGTGTCAAGCATACAGCACGCACATGGAGGATTTCTCAACATACGTAGCCCCTCTTATAGATTTACTCAAGGGGGTAAAGACACGTAGACAAAAAGTTCAAGTCATAGGAAAAGCTTTGCAGGCCTTCCACGACTTGCAACGGTTGGCCACGATAGCACCTTTTATGAAGATCGCCTCTTGGGATGATCCATTTCTGGTAATCACAGATGCTAGCAATGCCGCCATAGGGGCAGTTTTATAGCAAGAGGATAGGCCCGTGGCATACTACAGCAGAAAGCTTAACGATGCCAAAAAGAACTATTCAGTGTATGATAGAGAGCTCCTTGGTGTCATCCAGGCATTAAAACATTGGAAGTCTTTCGTATACGGATGGACTTTCACGGTGAAGACAGATCACCAAGACCTTAAGTGGCTTCAGACAATGCTCCTAGTACGTAATGGAGCGATTGGCAGCAGCGGTGGAGCCAGATATTCCAATAGTTTGGGAGAATGATCGAGTACGTTCTCGGCAAAAACAACCCCGTAGCAGACGCTCTTAGTCGGAAAGGCTTCATCCAAACCATTGAGCAGGCCACTGTGCTCGAAATCAAAGGGAAGGATCTTGATAGCATGAAGGCAGAGTACGTGGAGTCAGCAAGGTTTGGCACGCAGTTCCAGTTAGCCACGACGCTTGCTCGAGGCCATTACTCATCAGAGGACGATTGGCTTTTCTATAAGAAAAGATTATGTGTACTCAAAGACAAATGGCAATTGCTTCTTCATGATGCCCATGACACCCTTACCGGTGGTCACAGAGGTATCAATGGGACTTTGGAGAAGTTAGAACGCTTTTTCTATTGGCCAAAGATGCAGAAGGACGTATATGGCTATGGCAAACGGCAATTGCTTCTTCATGATGCCCATGACACCCTTACCGGTGGTCACAGAGGTATCAACGGGACTTTGGAGAAGTTAGAACGCTTTTTCTATTGGCCAAAGATGCGGAACAAAACGACTGAATCAATGGCACAGATTACGAAGTCCGTGAAAAGCCGCATCGCCAAAGCTCAAGCATCGTATACGCGCTAGGCTAACAAATATAGACGAGATATCTACTATAAAGAGGGTCAATGGGTGTATTTACGCATTATCAAGCAAAGATTGAAGCAGGTGGGCAAGCGATGACCTAAGCTGTCCTTTAGGAGCTTCGGACCATTCCCTATTATTCAAAAGATCAACGATGTCTCAATGAAGTTACGCCTACTAGACAGTTGGACTATGCACAATGTATTCCATGTAGCTTGGTTGAAGCCATATTTTGGACCTCCTCTTTCAGAGATTTCCGACGAGCCACAACTTGAAGTTCTTGATGCAGCTGAAGTGTTGCAGCCAAAACAGATCCTTCTTCATAAATTCAAGCATGGGTCAGGACGCAGGATTCGTGAGTTTTACACCAAGTTTCGTGACCCATGAAGCAGTGTGGTTGGACAAAGATTTTTTCCAAGAGTTTCCCTAGATATTGGCGGGCTACTTGGAAGCAATGAACCTACCGCCAAGTTAAGGAGGGAATGCCACATGCACCCCTATTGGGTGCAAGGTGACACACTGGCTACATCAACAAGTGCATTATAGTTCCCAGATAGGAGATTTTGTCGTATGCTGTTACCCCTTTGTGAGCCCTTGTCCAGGGACAGTCAGGCATAAGCTATGTAGGTCAGTCTCTCAGCCTTAGGTCAAGTCAGTAATTCAGTTCTTGTTCACTAGTACATACTGGAGAACAGTAGGTTAAGTGTTTCCATCTTATAGGTTAGGTCTTACCCTAGGTTAGGAGCCCCTTTAGGGCCCCCAAAGGCTGGACAGGTAAGTAGGGAAGGCAGCCTGCAAAGGCTGCCCAAAAACTCCCCTGGCAAATGAGTAAAACAGACCGACTCAGTCAGCTGTTTACAGACTGGGTTGGCTCAGTTCCAGCCCTATAAAAGGGCCCCTTGGCTGCCCTCTTTCCTCATTCAGTTTGCTCCTGCCTTCAGCTCTCCTACAGCTCCACTTCAGCCTCCTGTGCAGCCCCTGAGATCCTCAGATCTGGCCCTGCTCTAGCCTCAGTCCCTTGGCCATCAGTTCAGCCTGTTCTGAAGGTGACCACGCAGCACAACAGTCGGAGGTTTGGACCAGCAAATAGAGAGAGGTTTGGACACTGTTTCCTCAGCTTTCTTAGCTCTCTTTTACAGTTTACACAGCTCACTCTCAGCTCTATATTTCAGTCATCTCTCAGTTCTCTCATAGGATCTGTTACTCCTAGTTTTCACTCTCTCACTCACGCAGTAACCCTGCATTCTGGTGGACAGCACAAGCCTCTTCCTTGCCTTGCAGAAGCGTCCTATGTCATCAGTGTGGACAGCATCAAGGTCTCGGTATTGGTTGGTGTTGCCTCTCGGGTCTTTGGGTCTACTATACGTGTGTACAGTGAGCTCTTTAGAAGCGCGTTCCGTGCTCTCTCGAAGAGCGTTCTTTGTATTTCTCAGTTCTCCAAGTATAAAGCAAATTCTCCCCTGATTGGGGGAGGGGGCCCTCAGTGGGTACAGGGACCCAATCGGTTGTCGACTCTACTCTCTCTCTACCCTCATCTCCTTTCTCTCTCTATGGTAAACAACGCTAAGTCCTCGCTAAAGGTTTAAAGGTCTTGCTGTGAATTACATGATCAGATTACCGTTGTATGTTACAAGGGCTGGTCAACCAACCGACCCAGCAGGCGAAAAGTGGCTGACCAGCTGGTCAGTCAACCTGCCCCCTCTGGCCCATTAAATGCGGCCCTTCTGGGGCTCAAAACAAGGGCCTGTTGGCCCACAAAACTAGGGCACATGCCCTCCTATATATTCAGGGTCCAGGCCCCCTGTGTGCAGCCATGTTCCAGGCCTGATGGGCTGACTGTGACCAGCCCTATCACCCTTCCAAACAGCCGACCAGGTGCTGGCTCCTTCCGTCAAGTGTGCACCACTTCTAGGTCTTGCTGCAGGTCGCTCTCCTGCCCACAACCCTTGCCATCTGGCTTGCCACCTAGACGCCTAGTGCCCAGAGACTTCCTGCCCTGCTGCGCCTCTTGCCAGGCCAGAACCAAGGACTTTTTCCCTCGCCACCTTTCCTGCACATGGTCGCCATCTTAGACAGCTTCTACAGCTCCAGGTATCTTCTCTTGTGAGGTGCTGGCCATGTGGCAGCCCCCTCTCTCTCTTTTCTCTGGGCATCTTCTGCCCTAGGTCTCCCTCCCCCATTTTCTTCTCATATGGGGGCTTACAGCTGGTTCCAATTGAGAGTCAGCGGGGGGAAAAGTAGATAAATTCCACGATTGCAGAAATTCAATTGGAATTAGGCGCATCTGTCCATTGTGCTTGGCAGAATGGGCGTTTGCCTAAAATTCAGGGCAATCATGACCCAATAATTCCAGAGCTTGGTGCAACCTTGGAAAGTGATGCAGTATATCAAGTTTGATTGATTAATTTTTGCTAATCGTAGCTTTTATAGGATATTCCCTGCACCAATCATATGAACCCAGAATTGCAGCGATTCATGAGGGCTTTTGTTTAGCAGGTCATTACGATCATGTTGATGTAAAAATCCTTCCTCACAATTTCAAAATCAATTTGACATGATTTTCCAACACTCTCCCATGATTTTCATGCTCTGATATCACTCAAACAGAACTAGCTCTATCTCTAAATAGTTCTTACTAATTCTGGTCCAACAGATAGCCTTGGACCAGGCCACTCCAAACCAGTAGAGCAGAAATAGTCAGTTTTAGCAGGAATCCTTCCCTATTATGAAGTCTAAGCTATAGCAGCAAGTTGATTTATTAGTGAAGTTTTAGAGCTGAGATGCTGAAATAACAGGGAGGTATCTTTCAGAGTTGGAGAAGAGGTTAGTCAGGGGCTGGACTTACACAATAGCTTGTGAGCGGCTGGTTGCTCTTTTGTGATAAAAACGAAATTCAACCAGCTTTTAGGGTAAAGCCAGAAATAGCATGGCTGCCCCTCGTTTTATAAATAGGTTATTGTAGGTAGGAGTGGGTAGATTGGTCTAGCACCAAGCAGCAGGAAGCTCTAGGCAAATTGCAAATCAGCTAGGAGGGTTTATGCTGTGATTTGCAATCCAGACCTATATCATTAGGAGATCCCTGTATGTGCAAGGTCTAGAAGTGTGCAGATCTACTCCCAGGTAAGTGTCCATCTAGGGGATTTCCTTGTCGAAGTACCACCGAAGCAAGGTGGGATGGTTTAAGATAAATGTTTATACACACACACACACGCACACGCACACGCACACGCATGCACATACACATACATATAGATATACATGTATATAAAACTTTTAACTGATTTTGCTTGTGCATGGGACAGGACATTCAAGTTACCTTGCGCGATGAGATCAAGGGCATGTGTGACTATCGACCTTATGAGAATTGTGACTACATTGCACGCATGGCTGCTGAAATCAATATTAAGAAGTTAGATTGTGTGATTAGACAAATTGAAGACATGCAGGAAACTATTGAACAAACTGAGGGATCCAGTCCAGCGATGTAGCTTGTGATGTCATTTACTTTAAGTTGCATACAGCTGATGTTTTAGGGGTTGACCTAGAATAGACTTAACACACTAGGAAACGGTGCTTGGGATGAGAAGTGGGCATGAAGACTTCATGGTGAGATTTGACGATCTTTGTGAAGCCAAGGTTGATGTTTAGAATGCAAGTCTTATGTATGTTAAGAATCGTGGCAGGTATGTGTAATGGTCTTTGTGATTCCAAGTATGCAATAACTGACAAGGACTAAGGTGGCTCCAAAAACCATATTTTTACCAGCAGTCAAAAATGTAGAGTGACATGCAGTTGTACTTATGTGGGCTTTGAGATGGTTGCTTCCCTATGTTTCATTCAATATTAGTGCACAATTACGTAATCTTCTTTGGGAATACAAATGTGCACTTGGATACGGTTGAATTCATCAGGTCTATGAACGGGAAGTAGCTTCTGGCTTGACAAGAATCTCGAAGGCAAGTGGACTCTATATAGAAGATACACAAAAATTGTCACTGCATGGCTGGCTGGCTTTTAAGGTGAATTCCTTTTTGTGTGGTCTGATCATTGAAATCTTCAAGGTTGTTGCTGATCTGAACGAATCCAAAAAGGACAATTACAAAAGAGACTACTTTTCTTTCAGCTCCACTTCACAGCTTATGTTCGTTCTTGTGTGAACTGATTGTGTAGAAGATTACATCTTGGTAGAGGTTGGTTCACTAGACCTTATGAGCATTGAGGTATTGGGGGTGATGTTCATTATCTATAGGTTTAGTATACCTCAGTAGTCAGTTTAGAAAACCCATAGTACTATTCAATTTCTATTTTTTAATTGATACCAAATACATCTACATGTGGGACTTGCTTTTTGAACAAGAAGAAGATGTTTGACTTGTGCTTGCCACTTCTAGCCTCAAATGTCTCCCAATCTCCCTCAAGCCTTCTTGAGAAGGCTTGTATAGAGATTGGTGTGCAAGTCGTAATGCAGTGAAGACACTCACTGCATTACGACCTTCTCAAGCTCATGTTAGTTGGTGCAAGAAGTTGATTTTGCCTTAATGAACTTTTGCAATTGAAGTGAGAGAGAGAGATGTCACTTACGCTTGTTCTAACTTTGTAGCGAGTTTCTCGCTTATCTTTTTAACAGTGGGCCTTACAAGATTGTAGTGCAAGTTTTGCTATTGTCTATTGTAGCTACAAGGGTGATAACGAAGGAAACAATGAATGTCCTACAATTTCTTGTGAGACTCAAATGGTGCGTTGTGGCCTTTGTTCCACCCTCACCTCCTGTTGGAGCTTCTTTGAGGTTTGCTTGTCCCTCTACTAGCCACTAAACCCTTAATGACCTCTTTTGCAAATACAGTACCCTCTATAGATCTTTCTCGTTAGCTTGATACAATGTATATGTAACCCTAAATAAGGGTTCCTACGATTGCAAGGGTACATTCACACAACGTCCTAGGTCCCACACCTAGCATGTGTGTGCTTTTACCTTTCTAAAATGTACACCATATGTACGAGGTATGAGATGCTACACGATACATTAATAAATTTGGGGTACCATTGTAGGAACATACACATTACTCATGATGCATGCAACCCATGCTACTATGTAATTTGTTGTTCCTGATTGCTTCAAGCTTGTGTTTTGTTGGCACCCATAATTGCTTTTTTTTTGGGGGGGGCATTTTTGTCAGCTAACGTAGTAATTCTAATATTTCATATGATTATTGTCTATCAAACCATAAAATATTTTCATCATGCTTGTCCTCTGAAACTAGGTTTTCAATTGTTGCATGTTATGAGATGAGGCCTTTATGATAAACTTGGTTATTTTTTACCATTTGACAACTAAAAATCAAAGCGATGTTTAATTGACAAAGAAAAGGATCAATGATGAATATAACCTCATTAATTTTAGGCTTTGGAATGTCATCTTAATGACAATGACATGATTTGTCAAAGTATTGAGAGCAATCAGTAGGTGATAGTCCCCATGCTTGTAGATCTTGGTGGTTGTGTTCTAACTAATGCCTCCAACGTCCAGGTACTCAAAGTTCCCTACATAGGCTTTGTATGCAATCTCACAATAGTAGTAGAGGCCTAGATGAACTACAAGCTCACAACCTTGACTCAAGGCTCATCAGTGGTTCCAACTCTTTGACTCTCTAGATCCCTATTCATCACCTCACTCGTTGTGCAAGGTATGTCAACAATTTCTTTTTGCATGCACAACTTTCATTTGTACATCCGCATTTCAAAACTTGAGAGACCGTATCCACCTCAAGGTTTACCAACTCTTGAAATTTTGTTAGAACTTCCTCAGACCGCCCTTGTTATATGCACCTTTGTTGCCATTAACATTGAAGTTACACAGCGAGCTTTGACTCTCCTATCATCCTCTTCATAGACATATGCCATGCTCTAGATAAGGGTCAAGACTTTGCACACAATAATGCCATCTAGGCATGAGAAAAATGGTGACACATGATACATCAGTTGAGAAGATCAAGTCACCAATCTATAGGCGACACATGTTAAATTGCGCCATGTGAGCATTATCATCTTATCCATTAATAGATTTGACATCTACCACATCATCATTTTATTTAGTGACAGACAACATAACTCCATGTGGGTAGCCAACTCAATAAGTCGTATTATTCCATTATGACATGTAGTACATAGGTCACATCATCACATGGCATATTAGTGATGTGATAATGCAACATCATTAGTACCATGTGGATAGCCACCTCATTAGGGCACATCAACTCATCATGGACGTGTGGCACACAAGCCATGTCATAAGTATGCATTTGAAGAAAAATTTCTAGTAAGCACTGTTATGGATAAATTTGACCAAAGTAAAAGGCATAAATATGTGTGTGCTTGTATGTGTGGTAATAGTATAATAAAATATAGTGTGCATAAGGCCTAGGGATGAGGTGGCAGGGCATGACTATGTGCCACCCTTTCATGTAAGAGGATCCATAAGGTGTGTTGTACATAATCCATGGTAGTAATAATATAAAATGATAAGGTGGCATGGGCCCTCCATGCACCACTCCTCCACCTAGGCGGTCCCATGCCTGCATTTAGTGAGATATGGCACAAGGACCATGGGAGAAGTAATATAAAATAGGTGGAGATGGATATTATATTGGATTATTCCCTCCATGTAGGGTAGGCCCATGTGGGGGGGTGTAGAAAGTCCAAGAATGCAAATTAAATAATGGGAAAGTAGGATGAGGTGGCAAGATTCCTTGTGCCAACCCTCCACTTGTCCTCCCAGATGTTTGAACATATTATAAAATTGGGAAGAGACCAAGGGAGTATCTTAGACTTGGGATATGGGGGTTGATGTATGTGGAAAAATGAGGCAAAGGATTGTCGCACATAATTGAGAGTGCGTAACCGCCTAGCCCACATGGGACACTCTTTCACACATACTATGCATGTGGAAGGATGCATTTATTGGGAGAGACTCCCTCTCTTGGCTATTAAAGGAGGGGGCTATTCCTTGATGGAACACGCTTATTCTTATAAAGCCACCTAGCTAGTACTTTGATTTCCCTCCCATCTTTGCAATAAAGCATGACTCTCTTCCCTTGATGTCTCCATCTCTACATTCCACCTCCCATCATGTACATGCTCCTCTTCCCCCTCTTTCTTCCCCCTTGTGCCTTCTCCTTCTCCTTCTCTCTCTCTTTCTCTTCTCCTATCCTCTTCCTCTTCCTCTTCTCATTCTCGTTCTCGTTCTCTTTTTCTTTCTCTTTCTCTTTCTCTTCTCCTTTCCTCTTCCTCTTCCTCTTCCTCTTCTCCTTCTCCTTCTCTTTCTCTTCGTCTTTTCCTTCATCCTCTTCCTCTTCTCTTTCTCTTTCTTTTCTCCTCTCCTATCCTCTTCCCCTTCTCCTTCTCCTTCTCCTTCTCTTTCTCTTCTCCTATCCACTTCCTCTTCTCCTTCTCCTTCTCTTTCTCTTTCTCTTCGTCTTCTCCTTCTTCCTCTTCTCTTTCTCTTTCTCTTCTCCTATCCTCTTCCTCTTCTCCTTCTCCTATCCTCTATCCTCTTCTCCTTCTTCTTCTCCTTTCCTCTTTCCTATCCTCTTCCTCTTCCTCTTCCTCTTCTCCCTTCCTCTTTCTTCTCCTATCCTCTTTCCTATCCTCTTCCTCTTCTCTTTCTCCTATCCTCTATCCTCTTCTCCTTCTCCTATCCTCTTTCCTATCCTTTTCCTCTTCCTCTTCTTCTCCCTTCCTCTTCTCCCTTCCTTCTCCTATCCTCTTCTCTTCCTCTTCGTCTTCCTCTTCCTCCTCCTATCCTCTTCTCCTTCTCCTATCCTCTTTCCTATCCTCTTCCTCTTCCTCTTCCTCTTCTCCCTTTCTCTTCCTCTTCCTTCTCCTATCCTCTTCTCTTCCTCTTCCTCTTCCTCCTCCTATCCTCTATCCTCTTCTCCTTCTCCTTCTCCTTCTCCTCTTCTCTTCCTCTTCCTCTTTTTCCTCTTCCTCCTATCCTCTATCCTCTTCTCCTTCTCCTATCCTCTTTCCTATCCTCCTCTTCTTTTCCTCTTCCTCTTTTTCCTCTTCCTCCTATCCTCTATCCTCTTCTCCTTCTCCTATCCTCTTTCCTATCCTCTCCTTCTCCTATCCTCTTTCCTATCCTCTTCCTCTTCCTTCTCCTTCTCCTTCTCCTATCCTCTTCTCTTCTCTTCCTCTTCCTCTTTTTCCTCTTCCTCTTCCTCTTCTCCTCTCTTTTAATTAAGGAGTGGGAATTGAACCCAAGACCTCCCCATTCACAAAAGGAAGACTTACTAATGGGCCAGCAAATAGGAAGTGATGAAAGTGTAAAGATATATCTAACTGTCGGGAGTTTCCTCTTGTTGTACTTCATTTCATGTGCTCTATTCATATCTGATACTAGATCGTGACTATTTTCCTAGGTTCCTGCGTCTTCTGGCGCACCTGTGCATCGCAGACAAACTTTTCGGACTCCTACAAAAGATCTTGTGCCCCTATCCTCTTCCTCTTCTTCTTCTCCTTCTCCTTCGCTTTCTCCTTCTCCTTCTCCTTCTCCTTCTCCTTCTCTTCTCTTTCTCTTTCTCTTTCTCTTTCTCTTCTCTTCTCCTCTCCTATCCTCTATCCTCTTCCTCTTCTCCTATCCTCTTTCTCTCCCTCTTCTCCTCTCCTCTTTCTCGTCTCCTTCTCCTTCTCCTTCTCTTTCTCTTTCTCTTTCTCTTCTCTTCTCCTCTCCTATCCTATCCTCTTCCTCTTCCTCTTCTCCTCTCCTCTTCCTCTTCTCCTCTCTTTCTCTTTCTCCTTCTCCTTCTCCTTCTCTTTCTCTTTCTCTTTCTCTTTCTCTTTATCTTTGTCTTTTTCTTCTCTTCTCCTCTCCTATTCCCTATCCTCTTTCTCTTCTCCTATCCTCTTCCTCTTCCTCTTCCTCTTCTCCTCTCCTCTTTCTCTTCTCCTTCTCCTTCTCCTTCTCCGTCTCTTTATCTTTC
Organism: Dipteris shenzhenensis; assembly: GCF_047967505.1. Lineage (NCBI taxonomy): Eukaryota > Viridiplantae > Streptophyta > Polypodiopsida > Gleicheniales > Dipteridaceae > Dipteris > Dipteris shenzhenensis. Next base: position 24,689,396 of record NC_141604.1, read on the forward strand.
TCTTTCTCTTCTCCTCTCCTCTCCTATCCTCTATTCTCTTCCTCTTCCTCTTCTCCTCTCCTCTTCTCCTTCTCCTTCTCCTTCTCCTTCTCTTTTTCTTTCTCTTCTCTTCTCCTCTCCTCTCCTATCCTCTTCCTCTTCCTCTTCTCCTCTCCTCTTCCTCTTCTCCTCTCTTTCTCTTTCTCTTTCTCTTTCTCTCTTTCTCCTCCTTCTCCTTCTCCTTCTCTTTCTCTTTCTCTTTCTCTTTCTCTTTCTCTTTCTCTTCTCTTCTTCTCTTCTATCCTCTTTCCTCTTCCTCTTCTCCTACTCCTTCTCCTTCTCTTTCTCTTTCTCTTTCTCTTTGTCTTCTTTTCTCCTCTCCTATCCTCTATCCTCTTCCTCTTCTCCTATACTCTTCCTCTTCCTCTTCCTCTCCTCTCTTTCTCCTTCTCCTTCTCTTCATTCTCCTATCCTCTATCCTCTTCCTCTTCTCCTATCCTCTTTCTCTTTCTCTTTCTCCTCTCCTCTCCTCTCCTCTTTCTCGTCCTCTTCTCCTTCTCCTTCTCCTTCTCCTTCTCCTTCTCCTTCTCTTTCTCTCCTTCTCCTTCTCCTTCTCTTTCTCTTTCTCTTTTCCTCTCCTATCCTCTATCCTCTTCCTCTTCTCCTATCCTCCTTCTCTTTCTCTTTCTCTTCTCCTCTCCTCTCCTCTTTTTTTATTAAGGAGTGGGAATTGAACTCAAGACCTCCCAATTCACAAAAGGAAGGCTTACCAATGGGCTCTCTTTCTCTTCTCCTCTCTTCTCCTCTTTTTTTATTAAGGAGTGGGAATTGAACCCAAGACCTCCCCATTCACAAAAGGAAGACTTACCAATGGGCCAGCAAATAGGAAGTGATGAAAGTGTAAAGATATTACTTATATGGTGAAATCTCATGAACTGTAACTCTCTAACCGTAGGGAGTTTCCTCTTGTTGTAAAAAACAAAAAGTACTTCATTTCATGTGCTCTATTCATATCTGATATTAGATCGTAGATTCTAAACTTTTGCAAGTTCACTCCTTGGACGCACGCCACACGAGGAGTGTGGATATTTATGTGACTTCTCGATGAGTTCAAGGATTTGGTGCTTGGTCCTCCACTCATTACGGCTACTAATTGGCGAGATCTCTTTCTTGATCTTCATGTCGATCTTCAACAACTGATTGTATAATGCATTGTTCAAGGAGACGATGGGTGGGATGATACACCTTGGATGATTCAAGGTAAAGAATTAGTGATACACTGGGAGGACTTTGATTTCAATTCTACTCATTGTGCGATGATCGAACTACTTGCTGCATCGAAGGTAATTAAAAGGGTGACATTCTTCGAAGGATGGGATGCTCCCTAAGCTTGGGGGAAGATTTGGCACATCTGCTTATTAATTCCAGTGGATAAGCTCATCTTGAATGATTTCTTCTCGATCTCATTACAAAGGTTTCTAGGGCTCGGCTAATGTTTCAACCAAGGAATCCCTTTGTATCTAATTAACCTTTTGTGCCTCATTTTGAGCTTCAAGTTGTAATTCTTTTTGGTCTTAATATAAACTATCAACAAAGGTTTCTAGGGCTCGGCTAATGTTTTGACCAAGGAATCCCTTTGTATCTAATTAACCTTTTGTCTTCTCGATCTCATTACAAAGGTTTCTAGGTCTCGGCTAATGTTTCGACCAAGGAATCCCTTTGTATCTAATTAACCTTTTGTGCCTCATTTTGAGCTTCAAGTTGTAATTCTTTTTGGTCTTAAGATAAACTATCAACAAAGGATTGCAAGTTTATTTGGTGCTGAACTTCTTGCTTAAGTATTGAATTCTCCCCACCCTCTCCTTCTACCTATCTTGGACTATTGAGAAACTTGGAATGTCTTGATTTTAGTCTTGGTGTGATGACATCTTGGCTCCTCCAATTTGATGGCACATACAAACCTTCGACCAAGGCTGCTGGTGCGGGTGTGAAGCTTACTTCACCAGGGGGTAAGGTGTATTGTTATAGCAAGTCTGCACCAGCAAGTACTTGCAACCAAGCTGAGTACTCGGCACTCATTTTTGGGCTACAAAAGACGCAAGAACATCGCATCAAGCAACTTGAGGTGGAAGGAGATTCTCAACTCGTGTGTGAAAAAATTAGTGAAAGGTGGAAGGTGTGGAGCGAAGGCTTGGTTCCATGACATCAACAAGCATTGGAACTTTGCCAACAATTTGAAGAGGTAAAAATTCAGCATATCCCTCGAACTCAAAATATAGTTACTGATTTCTTGGCATGTAAAGCTTGTACTTCAATCACGCATGAAGTGAGTAAGAAGCACCACCCCAACAAAGCCGCAAGCCACAAAGGAGGGTGATCATTTGTAAGGAATGCAAAGGTTATGGTCATCATGAAACTAAGTGTTAGGCATATTTGATACGAGTTTACCGACTTCAGAAGATCATCAGGAAGGTCCTCAAGGACATTGCTCAAAAGAAGAATGCCAGACCGCACACCCCTTAAAGAAAAAGCATGGCGATTATAAGAAGTGGAAGAAGCTGAAGGTGATGTGCAAGCTCTCCAGCTGTTGACATTTATCATGGCATTGTTATTTGCCTTGATGAACAACCTCATGTAGTGCCATGTCTCTAACCCTCACTTGTAAAGATGGATGTGATATCATGAGGGTTGGTTCTTTTAAAATTGTCTACAAGCTATTCTATGCTGAAGATTCTTCCCGTGTAGTATTTCACAATACACTAGTCACACCCTACCTTGCCTATGTGTGCTTTGTGGATGTATCTTCACCTGATTTTTCAGTTCAAGCTACCTTTTTCCATTGTTTGCCAATAGATAAGCCTCATTTCAACTCTTTCTTTTCCATTTTTCAAGCATGGCTGACATTCCTGTGTTTTGTGGATGGGTTGAAGAAAATCCAAATGAGTATCTTGTGGCCTTTAAGCGCCGTTGTGTTTCTCTCAACTTTCTTATTAAAGATAGATGGCTGTTGGTTCTTCCCACATTTCTCGAGGGTTTGGCTCAAGTGTGGTATGAGAAGCAAGCCCACGACGTTCGCCAAAGCTGGCCAAGGTTAACAGCAGTGATGATTGAGTATTTCAGCAAAGAAGAGGAGCCAAAGAATGTGTATCTGCAGGTGGCAAACTTAAAGCAGTCAGAAGGTGAGACGGTGTGTCGATATGTGGATCGAGCGACCGTGCTCCCGGACCGTTTAACTGCCACGTAGGAGGACAATGCCGGATTTTGAGCTGGAATAACTTAGCATGTGCTAGGCTACCTTGTAGGAGGAGCAAATGACGAATTCCACCTCAAGCTTAAATGGGAGAATCCAGAAACTATGGTGCTAGCACATGAGATTGCTCAAAAGTTTGATAAAGTTCAGTCTAACCCCGCTTCAAAGAAGATGACTGTCCCTTTGCAACCCCATCAATTCTTGCAACAAAAATCTGGGGGATCTAACTCAGGGGCATATCCCCACCCCTCATCAGGGATATATCCACCGCCTCCACCTCAAATGTATGGTCCTCCCTTAGATGCTTACCCTCAACAAGGAGTATATCCTCAACCTCCACCTGGAAGATTTCCCCAGGCTCGCCCACGAGCCCCCCTCCTTCCTACTCCCTTGTCCCCTCTTGCTAAAGAACCCGAAGTCAATGACCTAGCCAAGGCCCTGAATGATCTTCAGCTTGAGATGGTGGGCATAAAAAATCAAGCCAATCACCCTCCAAGAGAACGTGCCAATGTTGTGTGCTACAAGTGCCACCAGAAGGGTCATTATCGCACAGAATGTCCCAATATTCCAAGGGTGAATCTTCTAAGTGAATCAGGCACCGAGGATTTTGACACAAAGATCCTTGACCTTGGGAAAAGAAGTCTTACCACCTCCAACCTCTCTCAAAACCATGGATCGGGCCACCTAAGAAGAAGGTGTCCTTTTCAGAGCCCTTAGATGTTCAGATGGCAGACCCACCAATAGAGAAGACTAAAAGATCTTGCAAGAGTAAGTGGTCACCCTCGGATTTTTCCATCGACTCGGGGCAAGAGGACTATTCAGTCGTTCAGGACCTTGCTCATCGGTCTTTGAGCATCACGCTCCCTCAACTAATAGCATTAAGCCCTAAGCTGAGATGTGAGCTGCAGCAAGGGCTCTTAACAAGAGGAGCAAGAAAAAGGAAAAGGTACGAGAGGTCTCTTCTATCTCTAAAAAAATTGATCGGCACCCACATACAATAGATGTCATCATAGATAATTATCGTGTCAAAAGTGTTTGTGTTGATGGGGGAGCTGCATGTAATATCATGGTGCCTCGAATCATGAAGAAATTGAATTTGAAATCCCCAAGACGTTTCTCCACTCGAATCAAGGTAGCAGATGGTTGACGACTCACCACCCTAGGAGTCATTGAGGATTTGCCCATCACTGTCAATGGGTTCACCACCACCATCAATTTCTATGTAGTGGACATCGAAGGTGGACATCGAAGATACATGCAGGAGTTACCCAACCATACTCGGGAGACCATGGTTGAGAAAGAGTGATGTAGTCAGCTATTGGAAGACAGGACACATGTCTTTTGGTGCTTCTAAGGAGAAGATCCTAGTGCAACTAGGTGCCATGGAACCAGAAGAAGAAGAGGAGCAAGACAATGATACTCTCTCATCCTCGGTGTTTGAATCAATGGAAGAATCAAATGGGGGGGAGGAGTTCTTAGAGGAGGAAGTTTACATGATGGGGGTGTCTCCGACCCCGCCACTTGCAGAAAAGGTAACAGCCCAGATTTTCCTGACCTCTTCACAACTAGGTACCACCACCTTCACCATGTGACTACCATAGGATAGAGCTGAAGCCTCTGATGCTAAGCCTGTGGCTCAGAAGTATCGAAGATTAGGGCCCCTACAGACCGATGCTTTGAACTCAGAGTTGCAGAAACTTGTAGAAGCTAGGTTTATTGTTCCGGTTCACAATACTGAATGGGTTTTACTAGTGGTAGTCACCCCAAAAAAAAACAAGTGGCAGGTCTGCATCCACTATAAGAAACTCAATGCATCCACCAAGAGGGACCATCATCCTCTTTCCTTTCAAGACATTCTTGAGAAGGTAAGTGGTCATGAGATGTATACTTTCTGTGATGGTTACTCCTGGTTTTATCAAATCAGAATTGCTGAGGAGGATGTGCTTAAAACCACATTTTTGCCACACCTTGGGGGACATTTGCATTCAAAGTAATGCCATTTGGCCTCACAATGCTCCTGCTACCTTTCAAAGATTTATGTAGATGGTGTTTGCTCCTTATTTGGGGGTTTTCTTGGAGGTGTTTTTAGATGATTTTTGTATATTCTCGGCACGTAAGGAGCACGTCATGAAGGTTAGGTTGGCTTCCAAAGGGTCAATGATGTGAATGGCAACCTTAACCCTGATAAATGCACCATTGGAGCCACTCAAGGGAGGTTATTGGGACATATTGTCTCATCTGAGGGTGTCAAGCCTGACCCCGAGAAGGTAGAAGCTATCCTCAAGCTCTCCCCGCCAACAACCAAATATCAAGTATGCTCATTTGTCAATCTAGCAGGATACTATCGCCGCTTCATTGATGAATATGCTGCTTTGACGTGACCCATGACTATGCTATTAAAAGATGGAGTTGATTTCTCTTGGGATGAGGATTGTGATCATGGGTTTGTACAAATCAAGAGTGCTCTAGCTTCAAAACCCATTCTATGCAAATCTTGATTGGTCAAAGACTTTCTATATCAATCCTGGGTTTGGTGAGCACACTTTGGCGAGTATTCTTCTCTAGCAAGGGGAGGATCGGTTCATGTATCCCGTTCGATTTGCTTCTCGACAATTGCTCAAAATTGAACGACGCTACTCTGAGGCTGACAAGCATGCTTTGTCTTTGGTGTTATGCATTGATAAATTTAAGCATTATGTTGCTAGAAAATCCTTCATTATAATATGTAGCGATGGTCTTGCAAAGCAGGTTCTTCAATCACCAAATCCCATGGGCCGGTTGGCCAAATGGTTGGCAGTTCTACAAGAATATGATTTTTCTTTCAAAATTGTAAAAGGGGGTTGTTCCAACTTGAAGAATGTTTTGACTGATTTGGAGGAGTGCCTCGATGTAACCCTTGTAGCGACCATAGAAGTTGGGGATCCATGGTATGGTGGAATCTACAGGTTTCTGACCGCTTTCTCCTTTCCTCCAAAAAGTACTAGCTATGAGAGAAAGAAGATTTGCAGAGATAGTAGGCACTACACTCTCTTTGATGGGGTGTTATACCATCAAGGCCTGGATGGGGTACTAAGACGGGCCATTGATGCAGATGAAGTACCTAAGGTATTGAAGCATTATCATGATGGATTTTGTGGAGGCCATTATGCCGGTGACTATACAGCTAAGAAGATTTTACATGCTGGGTACTACTGGCCGACCTTGTTCAAGGATGTCACTATGTATTGCAAAACTTGTGAACCATGCCAATTCTTTGGTAGGAAGCAACATTACCCAGTGATGTCCATCCATCCCTTTCAGAAGTGGGGAATAGATTTTGTTGGGCCCCTACCCATGACTGCCCACAAAAAGAAGTATCTTCTGGTAGCCACTCAGTATGTCACTAAGTGAGCTGAAGTTATCGCCCTCCCCGTTGCAAATGGTAAGGTAGTTTCAAATTTCATATTTGAACGTATTTGCACAAGGTTTGGGACACCCATGGAAATAGTATCTAACCATGGGAGTCCATTCTTAAATGAAGTAGTGGAGTTGCTCATGGATCACATGGGTATTGATCATCGCACTTCTAGCATCTATTATCCAGCATCCATGGGACAAATAGAGCGGAGCAATGGCCTCTTTTGTAAATCCATGGGAAAAATGACCACAAGGAATAAGAGCCAGTGGGATCAAAAGTCACTGAAGTTGTGTGGGCTTACAATATCACTCATAAAATGTCTACAGGTCACACTCCTTTTGAGTTGATGTATGGTATTGAGGCAATTTTACCCCTAGAGATAGAGATTCCGGCCTTGAGATTGGCACAAGAATAGAGGATGATAGAAGATGAACATGTAGAGGCCAGGTTGGTAAAACTTGAGAAGTTAGATGAAACCCGACGCCTTGCACTAAATAAAACAGAGATCCAAAAAAATCGATAAAAGGCCTACTTGATGCTAAAATTGGCAAGGGATGGGAAAGAAACTTTGCTGAGAGGGATGCTGTGCTATGCTTTGATAATAGATTGGACCACCAAATGGATAAGAAGTTCCTGCCACTGTGGACGGGTCCATACAAAGTCATCAAGGAACGTAGCAATGGGTCTATACAAGTTTAGGAGCTGCATGAGCCATATGGCAAGAAGGTGATCAACAAGCGTTATCTCAAGCCCTTCTTTGTGTGTGATGGTCCCAGGCATGGAAATGCTGTGAATTCCCTGCTTGGGGGGGGGGAACTGTTATGGATAAATTTGACCAAAGTAAAAGGCATAAATATGTGTGTGTGCTTGTATGTGTGGCAATAGTATAATAAAATATGGTGTGCATAAGGCCTAGGGATGAGGTGGTAGGGCATGACCATGTGCCACCCTTCCATGTAAGAGGACCCATAAGGTGTGTTATACATAATCCATGGTAGTAATAATATAAAATGATAAGGTGGCATGGGTCCTCCATGCACCACCCCTCCACCTAGGTGGTCCCACACCTGCATTTAGTGAGATATGGTGCAAGGACCATGGGAGAAGTAATATAAAATAGGTGAAGTTAAATAATGGGAAAGTAGGATGAGGTGGCAAGATTCCTTGTGCCAACCCTCCACTTGTCCTCCTAGATGTTTGAACATATTATAAAATTGGGAAGAGACCAAGGGAGTATCTTAGGCTTGGGATATGGGGGTTGATGTATGTGGAAAAATGAGGCAAAGGATTGTCACACACAATCGAGAGCGCGAACTGCCTAGCCCACATGGGACACTCTTCCACACACACCATGCATGTGGAAGGATGCATTTATTAGGAGAGACCCCCTCTCTTGGCTGTAAAAGGAGAGGGCTATTCCTTGGATCACTTTGGGAAGCTCTCTTCTAATTGAGTCATCCCAAAGAGTGGTATTCATTCATGCCCTGAATTCTTACCTTACTTTTTCAAATTCTTCATAATTTCAATCCAAACTACAATAATTTTCTCATTATTTAATTAAAACACACTCGAGGGGGGGGGGGAGTCACTATACATAAACCCGATATATACAAGCATCAAACACATGTTTGTAAAACTCCTTATCTGTAAATATATAATGAATAAAACACACCCTTTTTCTATTCAATTTATGCATACCCCATTTAGATGGTAGCCTTATGATGTAAAAAATGTATAAAGAGGGCATTTAAAAGCTCCCTCTATTGAACCCATGTGATGTGCTTACATATTTATGAGTGACCCCCCACTTATGGGACACGCTCATTCTTGTAAAGCCACCTAGCTAGTACGTTGATTTCCCCCCATCTTTCCAATAAAGCATGACTCTCTTCCCTTGATGTCTCCATCTCTACATTCCACCTCCCATCATGTACATGCTCCTCTTCTTCCTCTTCCTTCCCCCTTGTGCCATAGTCCCCCTCTTCATTCCCACCCCTCTTAATCCTTTTTTCCCCACCTATGTTAACGCTTCTTGCCTCATGTTCCCTTTTCCTCCACGGCCCTCGAGCATCGCCATGCTGAGCGTCTAGCCTCATGCATTGAATTCTTTTCTAGTTAATAGTATCCAACCAGTTCTATATCATTTCCATACTCATAAAAGAGTCCATACTGATATGTTGCATTGACATAGTGCATAATCCTCCTCATTGCATCCAAGTGAGGCTTCCATGGCTTCTACATAATTGACTAATGAGTCCCACACCATATGCCAAATCAGGCCTGGCAATAGTTAGATAAATCAAGCTTCCAACCATCTACCTATACATGGTAATGTCATCAATCTCAGCTCTAGAATCAGTCATCATCTTCAAGTTTTGATCCAAGGGGATATCCATTGGTTTGCAATCCTTCATGCCAAACCTCTCCAGCATATTCAAGGCATACTGCCTCTGCATAAGCCAAATGCCATCAAGTGTTCTCAACACCTCTATGCCAAGAAGGAACTTCAAGTCCCCTAGATCCTTCATATCAAACTCCATTTTTAGCTTGCTCTTAATTTCAGCAATGCCATCATCATCACTACCATCTTGGTTTATATTAATCATCATTCAGAGTTCCACATTTTTGTCTTTGTGCTACATAGCATATTCCAGTACCCATCACTTTCCTGAAGTCTTTGTCTTCTCTTCACTATGTTGAGCATCTTCATCTTTGTCCCCTCATTTGCCCTATTGTCTAGAGTCCCAATCCTCATGGCACATGAAAAGAAACCCCCAATCTAGCCAAAATGGCAAATTGCCCATGCTATGCGCTAGCCTTTGATGAAATTATAGATCTTTCCAAGTACACTCCAGCAGCCATGGGAGGAAGAGAGGATTATAAACAATATTACTATGTCGTAAGTGTACATGAGATCAATGCTTATTTAATTAATTTTGGACTTGTCAATGTACAAATTCACTTTTATAGATACTTTTGGATTAGTTTTTGGATAAAATTTAAGGAAAAACTCACTCTTCAGAACACAGATAAAAACATAAAAACAAGCAATTTTTGGAGTGTTTTGAAGGAAATGAAATCAAAATTATAAAAACATGACATAGATAAACCAAAAGATAAGAAACAGTAGCAAATAAAACTAAAATTATGAAAATTGACATAACATCTTACATAGACTGTTGCATGGTCCCGATTCATTTTTGTACTTACATTTCTATTAAAAAAATTTGATTTATGAAAATATCCTTCCAAAATGAAAAGATGACACTACCCTTTTGAAATAAGGAGTTTATTTACTAACACTATCATTTTGTACTAATAATGCAAAAACTAAGAAATATACTTCTTACATTACTCTATATTGCAAAAATCCTAGCATAAATTTTTATTTTTAAGAATCCTCATTTAAAAGTTTAACA